>NC_059142.1:42894220-43197251 GCF_020740605.2 Lemur catta | reverse complement strand
GAGGCGGGTGGATCGCTCAAGGTCAGGAGTTCGAGACCAGCCTGAGCAAGAGCGAGACCCTGTCTCTACTAAAAATAGAAAGAAATTATCTGGCCAACTAAAAATATATATACAAAAAAAATTAGCCGGGCATGGTGGCTCATGCCTGTAGTCCCAGCTACTCGGGAGGCTGAGGCAGTAGGATCGCTTAAGCCCAGGAGTCTGAGGTTGCTGTGAGCTAGGCTGATGCCACGGCACTCACTCTAGCCCGGGCAACAAAGTGAGACTCTGTCTCAAAAAAAAAAAAAAAAAAAAAAAAACAAAAGGACAATGAGATACCACTTCACACTCACTAGGATGGCAAGAATCTAAAACTCAGACAAGAAATGTTGGTAAGAATGTGGAGAAATCAGAACCCTCCTATACTGTCGCTGGGAATGTAAAATGACACGTCCACTTTCAGAAAGTCAGGCAGTTAATTCCTCGACAATTAAACACAGAATTACCATATGATCCAAAAACCCAACTCCTATGTATATATACATACAGTACCTAAGAGAAGTGAAAACATGCACAAAAAATGTGGATACAACTGTATATAGCAGCATTATTCACAAAAGCCAAAAGGATGAAACAACCCAAATGTCTATCAACATACAAATGAATAAACAAAGTGTAGTATATCAATATAATGAATATTTGGCTATAAAAATGAATCAAATATGGATAAACAATATAAATGAACCCTGACAACATTTCACTGAAGTAACAGAAGCCAGTCACAATAGACCACATATCAAATGATTCCACTCATATGAAAATCCAGAATAGGGATATCTAGGACAGACAGAAAGTAAATTAGTAGTTGCTTAGGGTTGGAGGTAGGAGAGGAGGGACATGGGGGTTATAGCTAAAGGGTATGGGGTTTCTTTCTGAGGTGATGAAAATGTTCTAAAATTGAGAGAATCATACCTTACTATAGCTGTTAAAAAGTTACAATGCTTAGTGGCAGAAATAATTTGCATTCCTATTAGGTTATATTAAGTATCTCTTTCACTGTATCCTTAAAGCACTACTTTTGAACTCTAATTAGTGCAACATACCAGAGAGCTTCACAGTGAGATACCTGTGAAGCTGGAAAGAAAAATAATAAAGTGTAACTAGGGAGAAGAAATCAAATCAAATCATGTATTCTCAGTGACATAAATCAGTAAGATTTATTTCTACAATGATATAGAGCTCAATGATACAACTGAGGTAAACAGTTTTTAAACGAAAATGAGCTTTAGTTACATTACATAAGAATTCTACAATAAATTAAATATTTCTATGCCTATAAATTTTTAAACTATTCTGTTCATGAATTATCTTTAATGTAATCAATTGGAACCACTTTTCCCCTTGGATAGTAATAAAACCATATACTGTATTTTAACTATCCACTTTACCACCAAATATCCCTCATTTTCAAAAGGAAATGGCAAGAGTTATAAGTACAGGAGAGGACTGAAAAGCCTATTTTTATTAGCAATTATTAATAATGAAATAAACTATAAAGTGTACAGTAGTGTACACTATAGTGTTTGACATATCAATGTAAGAAGCACAAGAATCCTTGTGGTCCCTTGGGTGTGTCTACCCAAAAGAAAAAAAGTATTAATAATTATTTAATCCTCCTGTCTCCATCTTCTTCTGGAGTACACTGTCCCAAATTATTATATTATAAAATTATTAAATTTAATTGGCAAGGATAAGTGAGATATATTCCTTGTTCTAAAAGAGCTTACTGTCTAATAAGGGAGCTAACAAAAGGCTTTTAGGCAAAATGAAATGTTCATTATCTTTCAAAAATGTCACTATCACCAAAAAAAACAAACAAAAAAAAGGAAGGAAAACCAAACTAAAGAACACTAAAAAGACAGGCTAAATTCAATGCATAACCCTTGATTTGACCATGGGTTTAAAAACAAAGCAAAAGACATTACTGGAACAAAGTGGAAACTGAATATGAACTGTATATTAGATAACATTTGTATCAAAATTAAGGGCACTGAGGGTAATAAATAAAGTCTTTTTTCAGACTGCTGTATTATTGTCAGTTCTTCAACTGTAAATTCTCCTTATGTTGCATCTTTTTAGGAAGGTGCTTTGAAAGTTTTGTATGAGTTCATATTCAACTCTGGAGAGTCCTCCATGTTTCAGGTTAAGGAACAGTCGTTACAGGGTAGTTTAATGACTGCTTTTGCCACTGCCCTATAACATTCAGCATTTCCAAACACATTTATACATTAGTTTTCCTGCCCTGGATTTCCATGCAAGATTGGAGTTTCCATTTCTTGCAGGTAGCTTTTCACAGCTATAATTCAAAACAAGTGGCTGGGTTGTGTCCTATGCCTTGGACTTGTGAGCTGTTTTCACAGTACCACACATTTGGGCTTGCCCCTTCCCAATTCTCAGCTTTATACAGCTGAGTCCGTTCAGGACTATGGCTTAGTTATCATCCCCAGGTAAGATTAAACCCCAAAGGCATAAAGGCCTACAGGCCATCAAGGTTTAACTGCCATTTACCACTCTGGCATCTTCTTTGTATATATGAAGCTATAACAACTAGGAGTCAATTTTTCCTATTTTTGATACTGCTGACACACAGGAACTGTTAATTTTCATGTTTTTCATTTAGCCAGTCTTCTTCCTAATCGCTTTTCAGTTTGCTCCTTTTGATTTAGCTGTCCAGGCATAAAATCATAGCATTTGTAAATAAGTTTTTTTTCATCCTTTCCACAATTTGTACTTATTAGTTTCACACTTTACTGCAGTGAATAAAACAACATAAAAAAATCATCGTAGAGAACATTGTTGTGTTCTTCATTTTCATGGCAACTTCTCTTGTGCTTTACCATTAAAAATTATAATACCCTGAACAGCCAAGACAATCTCGAAAAAGAACAAAGTTGCCAGGTAAGGTGAGTCAACACATATAATCCCAACACTTTGGGAGGGTGAGGCAGGAGGGCTGCTTGAGGCCAGGAGTTTGAGGTTGCAGTCAGCTAGGCTGATGCCACAGCACTCTAGCCCAGGCGACAGAACGAGACTCTGTCTCAAAAAAAAAAAAAAAAAATTAAAAAAAAACCTGTGAAAACAGGTTCAGATGCAAATGTTGACACCAGCCCTTCAGCACGTGAAGAAAGCCCATATAAACTAAAAACACTTGTAGAATAAGGGCCATACATTACTCTTTCACTGCTGTAAAAGTTTAAATGATCAACATTTATTTGCTGAGTTTCTAAAGTCTTCATTTCCTCCTTAGACTAACTGACAGCTTAAAGGGGATTGTTAACAGAGGACAAGCCTTAAGCTTAATTAGGTATGAAGGAGTATAGCTGCCTACAAAGTCAAACTACCTGATACTCCATTAAAGAGATAATGCTATTAAAGGGTGGACCTAAAGTAAAAGTAAAACCAAGAGTCTATACTTTTTTTTAGTCATTAGTACCACCTTCTCAAACCATAGCTGAGTCTGACTATCAGAATAGTCTGACTCCCAGAGACCTATGGCATTTCTAGAAGTGAAACAGATGTGAAGTCTATTAAATTCTGACTTGATGGGTATAAGCAGAAGAGTCCTAGGTCAAATGAACAAAAGCCTACCTTGAATCATAAAAAAGAGTCACAGAATCTCGATTGATTCTTACATATGAGTCAGTTTACAGACTCAGAACCCAATGAATGAAGGGGAGGTCAGGTATCCTTGAGGAATGACCCTGCTACATTGCCAAAAATTTATACTATACTGCTAATTTTTCTCCCAGCCATCTCCAAAAGGACCGATAATATGGGCTTTCATCTGGGTGAGTATGTGTTGGGGAAAAGGATTATTAATTAGATACTGGCTCTGCACTGGCACTAATTCTAGAAGACTCAAAACGTCACTGTGGTCCACAACAGGGGATTGTGGAGGTCAGGTGATCAACGTTTTAGCTTGGGTTCATCCCTGAACCATCCTGTGGTTATTTTCCCAGTTTTGGAATGCATGATTAAAAAAGACATACTCAACAACTGGCAAAATCTCCAAATTACTTACAGAATGTTCCCAATTTGGCCAAGAGCACTATACCCCTTTAATTTATGAAATCATCCTTAGCAACACCTCCCTCAAGAAAATAATGTTAGGTTAGGCCGGGCACAGTGGCTCACGCCTATAATCCTAGCACTCTGGGAGGCCGAGGCGGGCGGATCGCTTGAGGTCAGGAGTTCGAGACCAGCCTGAGCAAGAGCGAGACCCCGTCTCTACTAAAAATAGAAAGAAATTATCTGGCCAACTAAAATATATATAGAAAAAATTAGCCGGGCATGGTGGCGCATGTCTGTAGTCCCAGCTACTCGGGAGGCTGAGACAGTAGGATCGCTTAAGCCCAGGAGTTTGAGGTTGCTGTGAGCTAGGCTGACGCCACGGCACTCACTCTAGCCTGGGCAACAAAGCGAGACTCTGTCTCAAAAAAAAACAAAAAACAAAAACTGGCAGCAATATCAATTTCAATACAATTTTTATAACTGTAAGCCAAAGTAACTGGGAAGCTCTTTAACTGTGATAACCAAACTTAACACCTTGATACTAAGTGAAGCTAACTAATCTAGAAAACCAGAAGAACCATTCAACTGAATCAACTGGCTTAACTCGAATAATAGTGGCAAACATGTTTGCGTGGCACAGATATAATGATGAAATCCATTTTTTACTTTCACTTAATTTTGGCCAAAAGCAGGGTGATATTTTAAATGAGTGACTTTGTGTAGTAGTAAACAAAAATATCACAGTATATTGTCACAAAAATCCTTAACTAATATTAATGATTTTTAGTAATATTTCAGTTGTGACAAATCTTCAGTATGTAATTTAATAACATCCATTTCCAGAGAACATGCAAGCTCAACATCAAAAAGACATCTTCTAACTGTCTACTGTCCTGGAAACCTGTCTATCAAAGTCTACATAATTCACTCACGATCTGGTGCATATAATCCAAAAGACAGATAATAACAAATGTTGGTGAGAATATGGAGAAATTTTAACTTTCATACAATGCTGGTGGAGATATAAAATGGTGCCGCTGCTTTGGAAAGCTGTCTAGCAGTTCCTCAATAGGTTAAAGAGTAAGACCCAGCAATTCCACTCAAAGCAATACCCTAGAGAAATGAAAACATTTGTGCAAGAAAAATGTATACATTAATGTTCATAGCACCATTATTCATAAAAGCCAAAAAATGGAAACAATCAAATGCCTATCAATTGATAAATAGATAAACAAAATGGTTCTGTTTACAAATGTGGTTTGTATACAACTGGAATATTATTTGGCAATAAAAGGCAGTACTGATCCATGCTATAACATGAATGAACCTTGAAAACATGATGCTAGGTGAAAAAAGCCAGTCATGATGGATCACATAGTGCATGATTCGATTTACATGAAATGCTCAGAATGAGCAAATCCATAGAGACAAAAAGTAGATTAGTAGTTGCCTAAAGCTGGGAGGGATGGAGTTTTTTGTTTGTTTGTTTTTGAGACAGAATCTTGCTCTGTTGCCTGGGCTAGAGTGAGTGCCATGGCGTCAACCTAGCTCACAGCAACCTCAAACTCCTGGGCTTAAGTGATCCTACTGCCTCAGCCTCCCGAGTAGCTGGGACTACAGGCATGCGCCACCATGCCTGGCTAATTTTTTCTATATATATTTTTAGTTGGCCAGATAATTTCTTTCTATTTTTAGTAGAGACGGGGTCTCACTCTTGCTGAGGCTGGTCTCGAACTCCTGACCTCGAGCGATCCACCTGCCTCGGCCTCCCAGAGTGCTGGGATTACAGGCGTGAGCCACCGCGCCCGGCCCTGTTTGTTTGTTTTTTTAAGATAGAGTCTTACTCTGTAGCTCTGGGTAGAGTGCCATGGCGTCAGCTTAACTCAAAGCAGCGTCAAACTCCTGGGCTCAAGGGATCCTCCTGCCTCAGCTTCCCGAGTAGCTGGACTACAAGTGCACTCCAGGATGCTTGGCTAATTTTTCTATTTTTAGTAGAGATGGGGTCTTGCTCTTGCTCAGGCTGGTCTCAAACTCCTGAGCTCAAGCAATCCTCCTGCGTGGGCCTCCCAGAATGCTGGGATTACAGATGTGAGCCACCGCACCTGGCCAGGATAGGGTTTTTTAAGGGGTAATGAGGTGAGGGTTTCTTTTTAGGGTGATGAAAATGTTCTAACACTGTGATAATGGTTACGTCACTGTGTAAATATAGTAACAGCCATAGAAAAAATTAGCCAGCCATGGTGGCACTCGCCTGTAGTACCAGCTACTTGGGAGGCTAAGGCAGGAGGATCACTTGAGCCCAGGAGTTTGAGGTTGCTGTGAGCTAGGCTGACACCACAGCACTCTAGCCGGGGCAACAGAGTAAGACTCTGTCTCAAAAAAAAAAAAAAAAAAAAGCCTAAGAAGTATATAACCCTGAAGAAAGCTTGATGCCCAGTAAGTTTAGGTTCCTAGCTTTTACTGTTATGAAGAGAACATTACTTAATATATGAGGAACAAATCCTACTGCCATCTCTGGCAGTAAACAGTGTAACAAAATTCCTATTGCAGAGTCCAACATTTTGGTATAATGCTAAGACACAGGAGTCTAAATTCCAGTTCTGGCACTTGGCTGTGGCACAAGCTTTAGCAAGTCAACTGCTCTCTCTAAGCCTCAGTTTCCTTATCTGTAAAGAGCTAGGCAGACATCACTAATATCCCTTATTGACCTTTAAGGGCTAGAAGATAGTAACTTTAAGTTTATGTAATCAACAACTCCACCTCCTACACACAAATCTTAGCTCTATTTCCAGTTTCCACCTATTAGGTTGGGAAAAACAGTTGGGAATTTTTCCACCAGGGCATGGTGATCTCATCTGCTCACCTTCCAATTCTAAACATTACAATACTAACCTATCTGACAAGGATGGAACTACATTTGGCAAAACTCATGTACAGGCTCTTAACTAGATTATAGCACATATTTCCAAGGCACAGGCTCATGGCTCAGAGTTAAACTCACTTGGCACTTGAAATAGACAGTGACTTGGATTAAAGCATATTAAAACCACTTTTTAGTGTCTTAATGTATCAGCTGTGGGAAGTATCACCAAGAAATCACCGACAGTGTTTTTCTTGTGAGTGATGTACTATTCCTAAAATAACAAACAGATTCAAAATTAGCACTATAAAAAATTAATCTCACTTACTTGCATTTCCTGAGTGGGAAAGAATGGGATGGCCCAGGGGTATGACCAATAGAAAAGTGACTGAGAACAGCTGGTACTGACAGTGTATAAAGTCAGATAGGTGTGGGACTGAATCATTGAACCATTGTATGAAACTGGGCAAATCACTTAAGTTCTATGAACTCTGGTCTTCTTATCTGTGATAAAAGAGGAAAAACCACCTACCTTAGGGATAATGTAAGGATTAAATAAAACAATACTATATATTGGGTAAGCGGTTAATACGGTGCCTGAAATATAGTTGATGCTCACAGATTAGTTATCTTTTTTCCCCTATACGGGAGTCCTGCATGAAACTTTAACCAATCAAGCCAACCGGTTTGAACCACCATATATACTGCCAAGCATGTATTATTTAGGTTATTAAGTATGAAATATGCGATTTCCTTAAGTACTAAGTACGACAGTTAGTATCTGTGACATTTCACTTTGACATTTCTTGTTTTATTTTTATTGTAAAGGTACATCCTTTCTTTCAAACGATATGTTTCGACTTGTGATTATCTTTCAAATTTTTTCAGAACAATTTTTGTACAACTGTAGATAAGTCAAAAATTTGTATTATTTTCAAATATGAGTTCCGTTGTAAAACCAATACAACATACACAGCTCAAAATATCAACAAGTGTTTGGAAAGGATGTGGCTAATGGACACAGTACGTAAATGGTTTAAATCATTTTCTGTTCTGGTAGTTTTAAACTTAAAAATGAACCACATGGACGACCTGAGACCAAGACGGATAATGATACACTAAAAACTGTAGTAGAAGCGAATTCATCTCAACCTATGCATAAACTAACGACAAGGTTTGACATCACTATTCCAACAATATTAGATCACTTAAAACAAACTGACATGGTAAAGAAGCTGGGTAAATGGGTACTACGTAAACTAAACAAATGTCAAAAGAAAACTTGTCTCAACACTTGCCTTTCTTTGCTGTCATAACATAAAGGCAAACCATTTCTACACTGTATTGTTATGTGTGATAAAAAATAGATTCTTTTTGACAATCACAGGCATTTGGCACAACGACTGGATAAAGATAAAGTGCTGAAACACAATCCAAAACCTAATATTCATCCAAAAAAGCTAATGGTGTCGATTTGGTGGTCCAACATTAGTATTATCCACTATAGCTCCATAAAACCTAGTCAATCGATTACAGCGGATGTCTACTGCAACCGACTGGATGAAATGATGAAGATGCTTGTAATTAAACAGCTCAGATTGGTCAAAAGAGACAGGCCAATCCTCTTACAGGACAACTAATGCTTGACCAAATGTCGCACAAACAACACTGATCAAACTATAGAGACTGGACTTGGAAACTCTGACATTCACCGTGTTCACCAGACCTTACACCAACTGACTACCACTTCTTCCAAACTTTGGACCACTTCTTACAAAAAAATATATTCAATTCTCAACAAGCTGTGGAAAACTCTTTTCTCGATTTCATCACCCCTTGCTCTCTAGGCTTCTTTGCTGCTGGCATAAACAAGCTAGCGTTAAGAGGGCAAAACTGTGTTGATAGTTTAGACAGATACTTTGATTAACTGTACTGCTTCTTGTTTGAGATACAGTAAACTAAACTTTTGATTTGAAATTGGACATTTCATATTTAATGACCTAATACAATCAAACAATTTGCCAGATAGGGACCAAATTATTCAACAAGTCACAATATTTAAAGATCTACCTAAAAGGTAAAGGCTTTTTTTTTTTTTCTTTTTAAAGAGAAAGGGTTTCACTCTGTTGCCCAGGCTGGAGAGCAGTGGTGTAATCATAGCTAACTGCAGCCTCAAATTCCTGGGCTCAAGGGATCCTCCCATCTGAGTCTCCCAAGCAACTGGGACATAGGCATGCACCACCAAGCTCAGCTAATTCTTTAATTTTTGTACAGATAGGATCTCATGCTACGTTGCCCAGGCTGGTGGTCTTGAACTTTTGGACTGAAGGGATCCTCTAGCCTCAGCCTCCCAAGTAGCTGAGATTACAGACAAGAGCCACCCTGCATGGCTAAAGGTAAAGGCTTTGAATTATTCATCTAAATCAAAAAATGCTAAGCCAAAACTGGAAACTCAGTGCCCTAAATTTATTTCTCCCTTCAATTTCCATTAGATTATAAACTCCATGAGGGCAGGGATCAACGTTCTTATTCATTGCCATATCCCTAGCACAGTATCTACTACACAGTAGGTGTTTATAAAGGCATACTTATGAATAAATGAATGTTCTTTAATCCTCTGTAATGTCCTCATCCATGAAATGAGAATAAAGGTAACTTCTATCATAAGGAACTCTAAGAGATATTCCCATTGTTCTGTTCTTGGGAATTATTTTTTTATTACATATTATTTGATGCTATTGTAAATGATACTGTTTTAACTTCATTTGCCAATTGTTCATTGCTAATATAAGAAATACAATGGTTCTTGTAAATTGATCTGTATCCTAGCAAAATTTAAACTCTAGTAACTAGTTTTACAGCTTACTTAGGACTTTCCATGTGCACAATCATAACATCTATAACACATCTAAAAAATAAACATTTGTACTTCTCCTTTCTAATCTGTAAGCTTATTCCTTTTACTTGCCTTATTGCACTGGCTAGAACCTTCAGAATATGTTGAATAGAAGTTGTGAGAACAAATATCCTTGACTTGTTCTGCATTTTAAGTAAAAAGCATTCAATCTTTCACCATAAGTATGAGGTTAACTGAATAAGTGTTGAAGTTTGTCAAATGCTTTTTAAGTATCTATTATGAGGTCACCTAAGCTTTTCTCCTTTATTCTATTAATATGGTGAATTACAGTGGCTTCAAATGTTAAATCAACCCTGCAATTGAGATAACTCGATCATGACGTATTATCCTTTTCATTCATTGCTAGATTAAATTTGCTAATACTTTTGTTAATGTTTTTGCACCTATATTGAGGGATATTAAACCATAGTTTTCTTTTTTCCTAAAGACTTAGTCTGGTTTGGTAACAAAGTAATGTAATGCTGGCCTCATAAATGTTTTCTGAAATTTGTAAAAAATTGGTATCATTTCTTCTTTAAGTGTTTTATAAAATTAACCAATAAAGCCATGTGGGTTTGGACTTTTCTTTGTGGGAAGACTTTCAATTACAAATCCAATTTCTTTAATGAATATAAGGTTATTTAGATTTGTTTTCTATTTTATTTATTTCACCTTGTTCTTCTTTCTCTCCTACTTAGATTGCTCTTTTTCTAGCTCCTTAAGGCAGAATGTTGTGCCACTGATTTTAGACTTTGGTTTTAAAGCTGTAAGTTTCCTTCTATAGCAGTGTTAGCTGTATCCCACCAATTTTGATATATTGTGTTTTCATTCTCATTGAGTTATAAATAAATATTTTCTAATTTCCCTTGTGAATTCTTCTTTGGTCCAAAGGTTATTTTGAAGTATATTATTTCACTTTCAAATCTGAAGATTTTCCAGATATCTTTTTCTTTTTGATTTCTTATTTAATTCTGTTGTAGTCAAAGTAGTCTCTACATGATTTCAATTTTATTAAATTTGTTGAAACATGTTTTATAGCCCAGCATATGGTCTATTTTGGTAAATATTCTATGTGCACTTGAAAAGAATGTGGGCAGAGTGTTCCATAAATGTCAATTAGGTACAGTCCATTGAGAGTATTGTCCAAATCTTCTATATCCTCACTGATTTTTTTGCCTGCTTGTTCTATCAATTACTGAGAGAGAATGTTGTAATTTCCAATTGTGGATTTTGTCTATTTCTCCTTTCAAATGTGAATTTTTGTTTTGCTCTGTTATTGGATGCATACACATCTAGGATGTGTCTTCTCAATAAATTCATCCTTCTTTCATGATGAAATGGTGCTTTGTTACCCCTAGTAATATTTTCCTTGTTCTGACGTCTCCTTTGTCTATTACAAATATAGTCACTCTGGCTTTTTTATATTAGTGTTTATATAGTATCTTTTTCCATTCCTTTAAATATAAAGATACAGGTTAAAAATATAGTGGGTTTCTTGTAGACAGCATATAGCTAGATCTTGCTTTTTGATTTAATCTGACATTCTCTTTTACTTGGAGTGTTAGATCACTCACAAGTTATTTAATTATCAAGATAGCTGGGTTTAAATCTAGCTTATTGCAAGTTTTTTCCCTATTTGTCACATCTTTTCTTTGTTTCTTTTTCCTCTTCTCCTTCATTCTTTAGGATTGGGGTGCATATATTTTTAAGTGTTCCATTTAATCTCCACTAAGGGATTATTAGCTATCTGTTTTGTTTTTTTAGTGGTATGCATATTTAATTTATCATAGCCTTCAAAAAATTTGAATATTATTCGAAATCAATAACATAAGCTGGGCACAGTGGTGTGTGCCTACAGTCCCAGACACTTGGGCAGCTGAGGCGGGAGGATCACTGGAGCCCAGAAGTTAGAGGATGCAGCGCACTATGATCACACCTGTGAACTGCCACTATACTCCAACTTGGGCAACATAGTGAGACCATGCCTCTTAAAAATATAATAATAACATAGACCAGATCTTGGAAATTCATTGTAATCAAAGGTTTGTTAGTAAAAAGCAGAATCCCATTATAGCAAATGTCACTCTAAAAAGTTCTATAGGAACAGCAGGCCCACTTAATAAGAATTTTTTTCTAAGTTTGTATTTTAGAAATAAATAAAACTTTGAAGAACTTGTTAAAATAAGTTATCAACAACAAATAATTCTGTACAACAAATAGTTCCTTCAGTTCTGGTCCAGAGTACATAATAATTTTTTAAAATTTTTCCTTACTGAGTGCCATTAACAGGTAAGAACCAGAAGCTGACCAAGAGCTCAAACCTTTCAACTTTTGTGCTAGTATCTAGCATGAAATATAGGTCCATCTCACTATTCCCCACGTAAAGTATTTTAATCATTTCCAGAAAAATCTCTTTCAAAATGAACCACTAAATAATAATATAGTATTTAAAAAGATAGGACTTTATATAACATCATCAACTGTCTTTAAGTAAAATACATCTTTTAACTTTCTAATTCATTATAGAAGGCTACTGCTTTCTCTCCAGGACCTACAAACTAGGAACTGTGACTTTCAATAACATGCATATTACAAACTAATTTCATAATCCCAAAATATGAAAGCCATGTGGAATCTGTCGTGGGGAAATTTTACCTGTAATAGTATTTGTTGTAGCAGAACTTAATAGTCGAGTCCTTCTCATTTAAACCTCAGAATATATTTTACACACACACACACAGAGAGAGAGAGAGAGAGAAAGAGACAGAGAGAACGTGCCCTCAAAAGAAACCTGGAAGTTATCTGGTATAGACGTTTGTTCCTCAGATCCCCAGTAAGCCCAAGAGTTAATAACAGAAGTTTCTGAATTATTTTTCACCTACAGAGCCAATTTAAAATGTCTAAGTGACTTGACTTTAGCTAAAATTTTATCAACTCGTAAAAAATGAAAGGATTTCAACCCCTTGTAGGGAAACTCACTTCACACTACTCTAAAGCTCTGATTAATAAAATTGGGTTAATGAAGTATTGCTTAGTAAGTTCAATTTAATAGGAAAAAAAGCCTTTTAAAACATGGCTTCCCAGGGAGTGAAGAACAATAAAAGGTTGGGAATCAGATTTAGTCCAGTCTCTTACACAATGACATTCCATACAACATCTCTAATAATTACTTATATAGCTTCGGCTCAAATACTTCCTATAAAAGAGAAATACCATACAAAACAATGTGTTTAATTCAAGACAACTAACTACCAGACAGTGACTTCTTTAGCCTATTTTGAGTCACAAAACTTTTTAAGAATGTAAAACTGTAGACGCTTTCCAAAAAAATATATATATATATAAATAAATCCATACACACATACAAATATTTACCTACCATTTTATAGGGTTTAAGGATCCTGATGTCTGTCCATGGACTTCCTTGCCATGACTATGGGAAAACCAATGTGCTCATTCACTCTCTATGGAGAAGAATGTGGCTGTATCTACTAAAATTACAAATGCTTATAACCTTTGGTGTGACAATTCTACTTCTAGAGATTTATTCTGTAGACATATTTGAATATATGTGAAAAGATATTATATACAAACCTATTCACTACAGCACTGCTTATATCAACAAAACACTGTTGTCCATCTAAGTGTCCATCAACTGAAAACTGATTAAATGATGGTTCAGTCGTACAATGGAATACTAAGCAGCTTTTAAAAAAGGAACAAGGAAGCTCTATATGCACTAACATAAAACAATTTCTGAAATATTTTAAGCACAAAATACAAAACAGCGTATGTAATATATTTGTCTTTGTATTTGAAAAAATGGAGGGGATGAATATACATATGTATTTACAGATACATAACTTGAATGTAACAAACTGCGAGTAATAGTTGTCTCCAAAGAAAGAAACCAGGTGGATAAAGGAAAAATGTAAAAGAATTGTTTCATTGTATATTTCTGAAATCTTCTGAATTTTGTACGATATGAACATATTAACTAATCAAAATTAATTCTTTTAAAAAGAGCCTCTGCCCTAGACACTAAGCTCTTTTGCTAATAAGCTTCAAAACCAAGCTATTCTGTACTAATCATTCTTTGACTTATTTGTAATAATATTTTATCAGAATTTTTCTTAGGTTGTTTATCTACAGTAATCTAAATTCTGCACTCTGAGCAACATACAATGAACAAATTAATTACACTCCCTTCTTTTGGGTTCATAATATCTTCATAGCACCATATTCATCCTCAGCTATATGCCACAGACATCTGAGTCCATGTTTGCCTGATTATAAGTGCCTCAAGAGTATACAGTTCATCTGGTTGGTTGTTTGTTTTTTTTTTAAATCCCCCATAACACAGTACAGGCATGATAAAAGTTGGTTAAAATGAACTGCTGAAAAATTTGGACACTAAGATTTCAATATAACTATTATGTCTCTTTTCCTTCATCTTATCCAGATAAAAGCAGGTCAAATGGCTTTTCAAAAGAAATTGATGGAATACTACTCTGTGTCTTGCTCTAGCTAGTCAATTGTTAATATAATGGAGATTGGATAAATTAGTTTGATGCTAACAGCTTCTGCTAAATTTGAACATTAAATCTGATTGCTAAAGTTAATAACAACAGACATCCTGAACTAGAGGCACCATCTCCTTGAAATCTGCTGGCCCTTCAGATTGTATTTTAGTTTCACAATCCTTAGTAGTTCTCTAGAATCTGGCAAAATAGGAACTAAATGAACACCAACTATGGCAGCAGTTTATGTGATAACAGTCTCATATTTACCATTTGTAGAATCAAAGTTATCAGTCCTACAGCTCATATCCATTAAAACAGATCCTAGCACCTTGTTATCTTTATGCAGGCAACATTACCAGTCTTCACAGGCCTTAATATTTACGGTTATAGGATCTCACTATGTTGCTCAGGTTGACCTCAAACTCCTGGGCTCAAGTGATCCTCCTGCCTCAGCTTCCCAAATAGCAGGGACTACAAGTGTGTGCCACCATGCCCAGCTACACTCATCTTTAAAATAAAATTTTAAAATAAAATTCAATACTCAATTTTAAAATAAATTTTTAGTACAGCAAATTTGGATAATCATTTGCGGTTATCATTCTAAAATTAACATATGCTTCGATTAAAATAAAAGGCTATACTATAATAGTTCATCAAGTTACATGATGGCTTAGTTCTTTCTTACTGGGCCAATAATACTATTTACAATAGTTGCAATTTGAGGCCAGGCATGGTCAGTGACTCATGCCTGTAACTGCAGCATTTAAGGAGGCAAAAGGATCACCTGGAGCTAGGAGTTTGAGACCAGCCTGGGCAATATAGCAAGACCCTGCCTCTAATTTTTTTTTAAGTTACAATTTGAATATTATTACTAGTATACTTGCACATGTTAACAGAATTTCTAAGACCCCTAAGGCTTTTGCAGAATATAAACTATTAATAAAAGAAAAACAACCAACATTTTTTGGCTGTCTCTTATCAATGATAAGGCCTGAGGGGAGCTCAAGCTTCAACAAAACAGTGTAATTTAATATGATTCAGCAATACCACTTCTGGGTATGTAGCCAAAAGAACTGAAAGCAGGGACTCCAAGAGATACTTGTACAGCTATGTTCATGGCAGCATTATTCAAAATAGCCGAAAGGTGAATCCTTTCGGCTACTAGCTATAAACCAAGTTTACATGGACAGATGAATGGATAAACAAGATGCAGTATATGCATAATATGGAATAATACTCAGCCTTAAAAAGGAAATTCTGACATAAACTATAACACGGATAAACCTTGAAGACATTAGGCTAAGTGAAATAAGCCAGTCATAAAAGGACAAATACTGTATGATTTCACTCACATGAGGTACCTAGAGTAGTCAAATTCATAGAGACAGAAATAGAATGGTGGTTGTCAGGGGCTGAGAGGAGAGTAGGGAATGGGGAGTTATTATTTAATAGGTATGGAGTTTCAGTTTCGGAAGATGAAAAGTTCTGGAGACGGATGGTGGTGACAGCTGCACAACAATCTGAATGTACTTAATGCCACTATACACTTAAAAATGGTTAATACGGTAAATTTGATATTTTACCACAATAAAAAAAGTGAAGTTTAATGACCAACCTCTTTATCTCCCTCATCTAATTAGGATTAGGAAAGACATTATCCTTCCTTTGAGAATATTTTTAGAAAAATGCTCTACCTCTATTTTCTTCACTGTTAACTTTAGAGTGTAATTAATGAGCAGAATAAGATACTTTTCTTGCTCCTATAATATTTTCCACCACCGCTATTTTATTCTGTGAAACTCAAATTACCAAAAGCCTCTATATGTAATGAAGGGCTTAACACAGAAAGAATTTTGGCAGATTTTGTTCTATAGAGCCTTGGTTCCTGAGGGTTTATATTTTAACATCAGTACTCATTTTTTGATATTATTAATGCCTAAATGGAATTTTTTTTTTTTTTTTTGGAGACAGAGTCTCACTCTGTTGCCTAGGCTAGAGTGCCATGGCGTCAGCCTAGCTCACAGCAACCTCAAACTCCTGGGCTTAAGCGATCCTATTGCCTCAGCCTCCCGAGTAGCTAGGACTACAGGCATGCGCCACCATGCCCAGCTAATTTTTTCTATATATATTTTTAGTTGGCCAGATAATTTCTTTCTATTTTTAGTAGAGACAGGGTCTCATTCTTGCTTAGGCTGGTCTCGAACTCCTGAGCTCAAATGATCCACCCGCCTCGGACTCCCAGAGCACCATGATTACAGGCATGAGCCACCATGCCCAGCCCTAAGTGGAATTTTTGAATTTTATTTTCCCCATCTCAAATCAAAAATAAATTTTTTGTTTTTATTTATTTATTTATTTTGTGAGACAGAGTCTTGCTCTGTTGCCCCAGGTAGACTACAAAGGTGTCATCATAGCTCACTGCAACCTTAAACTCCTGGGCTCAGGCGATCCTCCTGCCTCACCCTCCCAAGTCGCTGGGACTACAGGTGCAAACCACCACACACAGCTAAAATTTTTTTATTTTTAATAGAGACAGGGTCTCGCTCTTGCTCAGGCTGGTCTCAACTCCTGAGCTCAAGCAATCCTCCCACCTCAGCCTCCCAGAGTGCTAGGACTATAGGTGTGAGCCACCGCACCTAGCCAAAAATAAATTTTTTAAATTGGAAGTTCCCAGAGAATGAGATGACTCCCAAGTCATAGAGCTAGTTAACTTCTTAGCAGATACTGGCATCAAAGCTAGATTATTCATATTCCAATATACTCTGCAGTATATGCAGTCTTTATTTTAAAAACAGTATGTGAAAAGAGTAAACTGTAAACATAATGAAAATCCCATTCTCAGCTCGGTATCCTGAATTGCACAGGAAATTATCAGTTAAATTTTTAATACTTTCCAAAATAATTAACCAAAATTCATTCTTCCTGTGGGCATTTGACCGTAAGCACTCCTCAGCACAAGGTGTATGTACATCTAATGGCTAATGTAGTATAACCATGATCTATTATTAAACAACAAAGATTCTAGAAAACTAGTATAATAGGGGTGGGAGAAAGCAAGGAGTCTGACTGAGTCATGAGAACTTTAACAGTCAAAGCTAATAAGCCCAAACGGAGAAGGCTTTCACACTGATGTTCCTGACCTTTCAGACTGCTTTGAACTGCAAAGGAGTGTTCCTTGGGTTGGAAGCAAGAACGGTAAATTATAAAGCAAGATTTCCCATGATGTCAGGCACAGTGGTTCACGCCTCTAATCCCAGCACGCTGGAAGGCCATGGTGGCAGGACTGCTTGAGGCCAGGAGTTCAAGACCAACCTGAGCAACATAGTTAGACTCCATCTCTACAAAACTAAAGGTTTTAAAAATTAAAAAATAAGAACTGGGCATGGTAGCTCACATCTGTAATCCTAGCACTCTGGGAGGCCCAGGCAGGAGGATCACTTGAGGCCAAAAAGTTTGAGACCAGCCTGAGCAAGAGTAAGAACCCATCTCTACTAAAAATAGAAATTAGCTGGGCAACTAAATATAGAACAAATTAGCTGGGAATGGTAGTACACAACAGTAGTCCCAGCTACTCAAGAGGCTGAGGCAGGGGGATTGCTTGAGCCCAGGAGTTTGAGGTTGCTGTGAGCCAGGCTGACACCACAGCACTCTAGCCCAGGTAATAGAGCAAGACTGTCTTAAAAAGAAATAATTAAAAATTAATAAAAAATTAGCCAGGTGTGATGGCCCGCCTGTAGTCCCAGCTACTCAGGAGGCAAGAGGATCACTTAAGCCCAGGATTTCAAGGTTGCAGTAAGATATGATCATGCCACTGCACTCCAGCCTG
Organism: Lemur catta; assembly: GCF_020740605.2. Classification (NCBI taxonomy): domain Eukaryota; kingdom Metazoa; phylum Chordata; class Mammalia; order Primates; family Lemuridae; genus Lemur; species Lemur catta. Next base: position 43,179,096 of record NC_059142.1, on the reverse strand, counting down.
GGTGACAGAAGGAGACTCTGTCTCTCAAAAAAAAAAAAAAAAAAAAGATTTCCCAGGGAAGTCTATCAGGGTGAAAAAACTGACTGGGAGCAGGCAGCCACCAGGACAAATGACCCTACAACAGAAGTTCCATAGCTCCACACTACTCCAAAAGGCTTCCTCCAAATAAACCAAACAGAACAGAGAGATGGCAAGGTGAACCGTTTTGCAGGCCAAAGTCACCAAGTACTCCAGGAATGATAAAACAGATATGCCTACAGTTTAAGAGCCAAGTCTCCTTATGGATCAGGGAAACCGGGCATCTGCACTGCAAAAGGTTAAAGAGAATAGTTTAAGAATGTTTAGCCATGGCTAATATTCTAGGTAGCAGATTCTAAACTAATCCTATCACACCTAGTAGTAGTCAGACCCAAATGACACCTACCATAAGAGGGACCTGACAATTTGAGAGCCAGACAAGATAGTGAGGAAGAATAGGGCTGACTAAGCCAAATTATCCCTAGACTTGGGTTTGAAATAATAAATGACTGATAATACACCTTGTTTTCCTTCCCCTGGCCTTTTTGAGTAATAAAATTTTTAAAAATCTTTCAATTCAATCTTTAACTAAAAGTAAACAGAGAATAAAAAAATAAAATAAATGCCTCTAAAGGCCAGGAGCAATGATAAAGACAACCACATACAGGAAGGAAGCAGACAAGAAGTGAAAATCACAAGGGGGAAACTTTTACATTGTGACACGAGTTCATGCACACTTTATAAGTGTTAAATAATTTTATACTATTGACTATAAAAAACAAAATAAAGGATTACTATACCAAAATCCCTAAGAAAACAAGAACCCAGAGACATAAGCCCAGCACTCAAAAAAATTATTTCTGCTGAGTGCAGTGGTGTGCATTCATAGTCACAGCTACTCAAGAGGCTGAGGCCAGAGAATGGCTTGAAGCTCAAGGCCAGCATAGGGAACACAGTGAGATCCAGTCTAAAGGTTAAATTAAATTAAAAAATAAAAGCAGGGCATAGTGGATCATTCCTGCAATCCCAGCAATTTGGGAGGTGAGAGGATCACTTGGGGCCGAAATTTGAGACCAGGCATGAGGGTATATGCCTGTGGTCCTAGCTACTCTGGAGTCTGAGGTAGGAGGATCGCTTGAGTGCAAGAGTTCGAGATTACAGTGAGCTATGATTGTGCCACTGCACTCTAGCCTAGGTAACAGAGCAAGACTCAAAGACATTTTTTTTGATAAAAAATTATTTTTATTTGAAGTCATTTGCTGATTTAATTCTAGAGAAAAAGCTTTGAAATTGAGCTATAATTTAGGAGGCCTACGAGTGTGGGTAAAGAAGAAAAGGCAAAGCTCAGGACCTGCCCAATAAGGGGAGTCCAGTAAAGCCACTCCATACTTTAAACACAAGGACTCCAAGGGCTATCCCCTCAAAATCAGAGTGACCAGAAATAAACTAGGTCTTGTGAAAACTCAATGTATAGATTTATGCAGAATAGACAAATTTAAAGAGAAAATTAATGGAAGTGTCAGAAGAAACTACCAAGTACTCAGACAAAGGAAACAAAGACAAGCAATACAGAAGATAGGGTAAGAGGCAAAGAAAACAAAGTGAGAAGGTCTAATGCATGTTTAAGTCGAGTGCCAGATGAATAAACAGAGGATAAAGCAGAAGCAATATATGAGAAGATAGTGGCTGAGAATATTCTAGAAATGAGGAAAACAGCAATCTATAGATTTGAGAAACCCCATGAACCCCAAGCAGAATAAATAAAAATAATCCAACTTAGACATCTCCTATTACCATATCACGGTGCAGAAAATCAAAGACAAAATCTTGAAAAGGGGCAGAGAATAAATACCTTCAACAGAATGGCATTAGACTAAAAATAAAAACGGTATAATGGAAGCCAGTGGACAACAGTGAACAATGTGCTGAAAGAAAATAACAGCCAGCCTAGAATTTTAAACCCAGCAAAAATAGCATTCAACAATAAAGCCAAAGTAGACATTTTAAAGCAAATAAAATGGGGAGATAATCACTGACAGACCCACACTAGAGGAATTCCAAAGGATGTATTAAGGCAAGTCAGTATTTCAGATAGGTCAGGTATGCCAAAAGGAATGAAGAACAAAGTGATAAATATGTAGGTCAATCTAAATGAATACTGACTACATAGAATAGATCTAGTAACAATCTGTAAACCGGGCATGGTGGCCCACATCTGTAGTCCCAGACACTTGGGAAGCTGAAGCAGGAGAATCTCTTGATCCCAGGAGTTTGAGGCCAGCCTAAGCAACAGAGTGAGACCCCATCTCTTAAAAAAATAAAATAAAAGGCCAGGCACAGTGGTGCATGCCAGTAACCCTAACACTTTGGGAGGCTGAGGCAGGAGGACCCCTTGAGGTCAGGAATTTGAGACCAACTTGAGCAAGAGCGAGACCCCGTCTACAAAAAATATAAAAATTAGCCAGGTGTGGTGGCACACATCTGTGGTCCCAGATACTTGGGAGGCTGAGGCAGGAGGATTGCTGGAGCCTAGGAGTTTGAGGTTGCAGTAAGCTATGATGATACCACTGCACTCTAGCCAGGGCAACAGAGCAAGACTCTGCCTCTAAATAAATAAATAAATGAAATTACAAGAGTAATAGTCTGTGGATCCTCAAATATATACTACATACAAATGGTAGATGCCTGACATTTTTTGTATTTTCAAAACCCATGAAACTGTATAACAGAAAGAGTGAATCCTAATGTAAACTTTGGACTTTAGTTAATAATAGTTTATCAGGCCGGGCGCGGTGGCTCATGCCTGTAATCCCAGCTTTGGGAGGCTGAGGCAGGAGGATCACTTGAGGCCAGAAGTTCAAGATCAGCCTAGGCAACATAATGAGACCCCCAACTCTACAAAAATAATAAAAATATAAAAAATCAAAAAAAAAAATTTTAAAGTAAAATAAAATTAGGTCGGGTGCGGTGGCTCATACGTGTAATCCTAGCACTCTGGGAGGCTGAGGCAGGAAGACGGCTTGAGGTCAGGAGTTGAAGACCAGCCTGAGCAAGAGCGAGACACTCCCCCGCCCCATTTCTACCAAAAATAGAAAAAATTAGCTAGGTGTGGTGGGGCTCCCCTGTAGTCCCAGCTACTCAGGAGGCTAAAGCAGGAGAATTCTTTGAGCCCAGGAGTTTGAGGTTTCGAGGTAGCAGTGACACGTGATGATGCCACTACACTCTACCCGGGCAACACAGTGAGACTCTGTCTCAAAAAATAAAATAAAATAAAATAAGCCAGCCATGGTGGCACATGCCTGTAGTCCCAGCTACTCAGGAGGGCTGAGGCAGGAGGATTACATGAGAGCCCAGGAGTTTGGGGCTGCAGTGAGCTGTGATCACACCACTGCACTCCAGTCTGGGCAACAGAGTGAGACCTGCCTCAAAAATAAATACTAAATAAAAAATATATAAACAATTAAATACAGAGCAGTAATAGCATGTAAGAGAGAAATAAGTGGAGTTAACAATCTTCAAGGCCCTTGTTTCTTTTTTTTAATGTTCCAGAGAGAGAGGAACAGGTCAGTCTCCAGGAGTGGAGACTAAAGAGGAGGTAAGTTAAGGATGTGTCATAATTTCTGTGATAACGAATAAAAGAGTAGAAACAGTACAAGACTTTCTAATTAAAAGAGGAAATTGGAAGGCTTTAAAGCAAGAGAGTAATACAATATTGTTATTTTTAGAAATATAACTGGTAGCAGTCTAGAGAACGATGAATGGAATAGGAGAGACTGACTATTATTACGGTTACAAATGAGGAAAGTCTGGATTAAGGCGGTAGCAATGAAGGCAGAGAAACACTTAAGAAATTTCAGAGAAGAGACATTAAGTTGATAGTTGACTACATGTGAAATGAGGAGAGAATCAAATAAATACTAAAGTAAATCAAAGGGAGAGAACAACATGAAGGTAAGCATAATAATAAATTAATCAGTAGTTCCTTAAAATGCATCAGTGTTTAAGTACAGACTACTTTTTAGCATTTATGTTTATTGAGTACTGTCTATCATGTCTTAAATATGAAACACTTAAACATAAAAAAGAAAAAAAAGTAAATGAGCCAGGCTCAGTGGCTCAAGCACATAATCCTAGCACTTTGGAAGGCAAAGGCAGGTGGATGACTTGAAGCCAGGAGTTTGAGACCAGCCTAGGCAACATGGCAAGACCCCGTCTCCACAAAAAAATTAGAAAAATTTGCCAGGTGTAGTGGCACGTGCCTTAGTCCCAGCTATTCAGGAGGCTGGAACAGCAGCATCACTTGAGTCCAGGATGTTGACTTCGTAGTGAGCTATGATGATGACACTGCCCTCTAGCCTAGGCAACAGAGTGAGACCCTATCGCATATAAAAGAAATAAATAAATGGTATTGGTGTGTGACACAGCTAACACTAGATACCCATAACTGAAACCTTCTAACTGCTACAATTAACTACGTGAAAGGACAGAAAGGTATCAGTTGGCTAAACACCTTTTCAGAAATCAAATTTGGTTTAAGGTGATCATGTATCAAACTTATAACTTTATAAAACGTAGAAAAAGAGATCATTTTCCTTTAAGAAGACATTCAATGTCTACTATGTGGTACTACTTAAAAGTATACGATCTTTTTTTTTTTTTTTTTTTTGAAACAGAGTCTCGCTCTGTTGCCCGGGCTAGAGTGAGTGCCGTGGCATCAGCCTAGCTCACAGCAACCTCAGACTCCTGGGCTCAAGCGATCCTACTGCCTCAGCCTCCCGAGTAGCTGGGACTACAGGCATGCGCCACCATGCCCGGCTAATTTTTTGTATATATATATTTTAGTTGGCCAGATAATTTCTTTCTATTTTTTTAGTAGAGACGGGGTCTCACTCTTGCTCAGGCTGGTCTCGAACTCCTGACCTCGAGTGATCCACCCGCCTCGGCCTCCCAGAGCTAGGATTACAGGCGTGAGCCACCGCGCCCGGCCAAAAGTATACGATCTTATTTCAGGCTCTATAAAGTGATGATTCTTATTGTGACAAAATAGTCCCATTTTTCATGACTTCTCATTTTGCTTTTCTTTTCAATGCCATCCACACACTGCATAATTCTTTTTAATCAATATAACTAAAATCAATGACATTAATCAAAAAAGCAGGTTAGAGTGAAAAATCCAAAAAAAAGACACACTGTTTTCTTTGAACTTAAAACATATAAGTATACATTCTTTTGCCAGTCTTTTGAGGCAGGCCCTCTGAGTTACAGATCCACTGATTGCAATCTTACACAAGCCACACCCATGATACATCATCGACAATTTCCAGTTTCAATTTCTTCAAAAAGTAAGAACTTAAGGATACTTGCCAAGGATTTAAATGAAGGAATTCTTCCAGATTAAAAATATATATATGTAAGTTTTTACAGATATCTCCTTCTTCTTATGGACTCACCTTATACTTAGTCTTTCTAGAGCAGTTAACTTAGTTTTCAAGGAAACAATTCTTTCGTTTGCAGTCATATTTCCTTGCTTTATGCAATTAAATTATGTAATTACAATACAAGCCCAAGTTGTAAAATGATCCTCGGCAATTCTATAATTCAAGTGGTGGGAGCAATGCAGTGAGCATCAGTCAGTACAGCTGACAAGGAAAGAATGAAGAGTGCCCATTAATCCAGTGAGTTAAGTAAGTACAAATTTGTTAACTAATATCTGTGTTATAAAATATACAAATTCACTTTTTATTGCTCCTGTTGTCCTTGGAACAGTACCTGGCACATCGTAAGTACTATAAGCTACTATATTAGCACTGACACTCAACTAGGAACAGGTAACAATGCATGCAGGAGTGAAATTCCACCTGCTTTACACAGTCTCCAGAATCACAGAGACTACCTGTTCTTAAACTGTCAAAAGGGATCAGAGTAGGGAATATAAACTACAACAGGTCCTGAGTGAAAATATATGAATATAAGATACAGTCAGTTTCGCATTACTGGAAGTACATTATTCAGTGCTTAAAGAAAGAGATCTTAAAAAGAAACAGAATAGCTCACATATCAGGTCAACAAGAAATAAAGCAGGTTCACAATCCAATTTAAACTTATCACCTCAGAACTGCTAAGAAGATAGTTCCAGGTCCTCCTAAAAAGTGGCAGCTAGTCCAGGAGTTCAAGGTTACAATGAGTTATGACTGTGCAAATGCACTCCAGCCTGGGCAACAGAGCAAGACCTTGTCTCTTAAAAAAAAAAAAGTGGCAGCAGCTGGACTAGAATGAAAGTCTACTATGGGCTTCTCAGTGCACATTAGGCTACTTTTCCAGATCATAAACTTACCAATGACAGAAAATAACAATCTTCTAAACAAAAGTAACATAGTGCATCTCAAAGCCCAAAACAAATGACTTTGGTTTACTTGTTATTATGAAGTAAATATGCTAACAGAAAGAGAAACTGAATGCATATAAATATACTATGTAAGAAAATTAAAATTTGTACTATGCAAGAAAATTAGAAATTAAAAATAAAAAACCCAAATCTAAGGAATGAGCAACTTAAATGTAAGTAATAAATGTGGAGATTTGGCCATTTTGTTTTAGGCTAAGTTCTGTGATATGTATCTAACTTGCAGGTGTAAAAAACTTGAAGTAATATGAGAGAAGATCTACAATAACCAGGAAGTTCAAAGCCTGCAGCTACTTATAACACTCTTATCCACTAGGAAATAAACCACAGTGGCACTGACTTTCTTCCTTCTATGGACATCAAAATGCTGAAAATATTATGAACAGTTAAGAGAAACTCAAGAGACAACCCATGAGGCTGCACCAGTCCCACTAGATGGCACCATCATGGGGAAGTCACTCTGCTCTCCCATTTAGAGCTGCAAGGGATGAAACCTCTCTTGATCTTTGAAAAATGGAAAGCTGTCATCAACACAGTGATATCCTCATTGGGAAATTAGGATGCATAATGAGAATACAGAGCCAGGAGGAGGAGTTTTTCCAAAAGGACCATTTTATCCCAGTACCACTGCTCCCTACCCACCCCCCTTTCAAACTGATGGTCTGAGAGATACAATGTCTTGCTGGTAAGGGAAGTCCTATGAAATAGAGATTTTCTTTTTCCAGCTCTGTAAACTACAGAATAATTTACTCATTTTCTTTTTTTCAAGTTTCTTTGCTATGGAAAAAAAATATCCTCTTGCTAGTCCTCAAATAACATTTTATTGTTATCAATATAGTTACGACTGAAAACATCAAAATAACATACAATTAAGGGTATAGATGGACTTTTGCATGGAGAACCTCTTTCTCTCTATGTTAAAGGCAGAACTTCCTATTAAACAGGTTACTGTATTGAAGTTTTCTGACACGTCTGTGACACGACTTTAAGTTGGGTCTAGGCAGCAAAATTCAGAATGCCACTCATTCCCATCACTTATTCCCTACTCCATCAAAAGATTACCTAAATATAGCCATCATGAACCCAAAAACAGAAGGAAAGAAAAAAATTCTAACAACAAAGACTACTGAGTTTAAACTATATACAATCTGAACACAAACTTACTGGCTTACTCAGTGGGTGATCATTTTAACAGACAGATCTAGATGTTAGCCTTACGCTAAATCCCGAAGTTAAAAAACACACCAGTGGTCATAATTAAGTAACCAATTGAACCAGGGATCAATTTAATACTCAAATATGCCGTTTGTTTCTATTTGAAGCTACCTCATCTAGATCAGAGATTTACACTTGTATGTGTAACTTCAATATATAACAACGCCCAGGAGTATAGCCACTCAAAAGTGCCACAAAAGTCAGTTATTTAATTGAAGTGGCCAAAGAAATTAGAACAAATGTGTAACAAATCCTGTGTTCCCACAGCACCTTGTCACAGCTCTAATGCAGCTCTCATCACAGTGTCATCTGTGTGTGTGTGTGTGTGTGTGTGTGTGTGTGTGTGTGTGTGTGTGTGTCTCTCTCTCTCTCCCCACCCGTCTATACTGCAGGCTTGGAGGCACTGTGCTGAGATACCATCCCCAACTCCTTGCACAATGCTTAGAATACAGAAGGCACTCAGTATCTATTGAAAGAAAAAAACTATTAAGCTATCCCAGCTCACTAAAATTGTGAGACCCATCAAAGAAGCCAGCTTTTCCAACTAACCCTTAATACTGCCTCAAAGAAGCTACTACTAACCAAGGTATAAGACAAACACCCAGATTACCAAGAAACAGGATTTCTTGAAAAGCACAGAAAGAAATGGACCACATTGGTTAAAGATCAAAAATTTACACGTTAATTCGTTGCAAGATGTTGAGTAGCACACACAAGAAAATTACACGTTCACACTTCTCAAGCCCAAGCAATGTGACAATCTTGGATTGATGAAGGTTTTAATAAAACATCATAAATATACTTTACATCCTGTATTAAAATCTTAAATGTTTTACATATTGTACCAAAATCATCCTAGGAGTGCAAAGGCTGGACTAGCAGGTACATAAGGCTGCATAGGAAGTCATAACATTACTTAACTTCATATCTGCCCACTAATGGGGGCTTGATCTGATTTTATGCTCCCGCAACAAAAATAAAAACAGTAAACAAGAAAGAAAAATAGGTGGCGTGAAAAAGCAGTCTGGGGGTGCAACCAGGAATGATCTGCTGAGCTGCAGATTTGGAGAACCGACAACACTTTGCAGAGGCAGATTTTCAATACTCTACCATGTAACTGCCCAAAAAGTCTAGCGTAATGAAGCCATGCAATGGCTTATAATTAACAGCTTCTTTCTGAGTGACTGAGAAGTTTTAATATATGGCATAGAATCTACATACACATCCTGGGAGCATTCGTGTAATGAGACCCATAAGAAACCTCTCCTATATTAGAAAGGAGAAAGAAACATAAACTCCCATACAGAACACCTTCAAATGTACTATTAAATGATTACCAGAATGACTGGTAAGACTTAAAAGTTCATTGGAACTATGAGCCAAATCTTCTCCCCTGCAATCTATCAGAATGGTCCACCCAAATTGCTCTCCATCATTTTAAAAAGGTGTTTAAATTCAAATATGAATATGAATGGTGTTCACTGTCATGTTACTCACCTTACTAACACCAACTCCAGTAAACCTGGCCTCTAATAATTCCTGCCGTCGTGGGTCCAGGCTATGCAATTCTTCCATCATTTCTACTGAAAAAGAAAAAGTAGGCTGTGAAACCATAAAACTAAAATGTGAGGACCCAACTCTATTTATGACAAAACTCACAGTAATGATTTCACTGAATGGTCACACACAGGTAAACCTCAAGTAAATATAGCATATAAGTGGTAGTCTACAATGTGCTGCATCAAATACTAATACATTTAAAGTTATAAAGTGGCTCAGAAGTCCTCCTCAATGAGGGCCACTTATTCTTCCTTAGTTCTGATTTAACAGCAAAAAAACAAAAAAACTCAAAAAAACAAAACCTCAAACAACTTCATATAATCTCTGTAAAAGTTGCACAGGAGGAAAAACAAAACAAGGGCTCGTTTGCAAAAAGAAAATTCCTTCTTCTTTCTATCAACCTTTTAATCTAGCTAAGTACTTTCAGATATTTCTTTACCAAATACACTGGAACTAGTTCTTTAAAAGTATGAATCAATAATAATTTCAAAAGAATATAGCATAAATCAAAAGCTACAAATAACTTCAAATAACATTATTATACAGCTCCTTTCTCCGAAGAGCTCATAGTAGCTCACGAAAAAAGAAATTAATTATTTTAAATTTAATAGAGAACCCATGGTAAAACCCATCAACCTGCATTGACTCAGGAAATTAATATAGCTCCATAACAATCCCTTTACAAAATCTTTCTGACCACTCCCTGGAGCAGTAGGTTTCTCTGGACATCTGCTTTTAGCAGTCCTTCCAAGCAGGGAGGGGCAGGAGGACACCATTTTTAAACTCCTTCCATGACCAATGAATGCACAGGCTACTTTCAGCAAATATGTCCATCCTTTGCAAGAGATCAACTCTTGCACGACCCACTGAAAGCCTCTCTTTAATATTAGAAGTGGAAAAGGAGCATGTATCATTACATAGAACCCCTTCAAACATATTAAGTAGCTATTGGAATGATTGGTGTGATTTTAAAGTTCAGTGAAAACGTTAATCAAACATTCTCCTCTGCAATCTAACAACTCCACAATCTCCAGTAACAACCCCCTACAAGTCCTCCAGTTTCATTTCCCTTCCTGGATTGAGGGCCTGGGGCAAAGGGGAACGAATGGGTGACAAATTAAAGTTTCACCTACACTTACAAGTGCAGGTTAGAATGGGAATTAGGAAATTCTCAGAAAGGTTGAAAGGTATCTTTTAAAAAAAAAAAGAAGAAAGAAAAAAGGAGACTGAGAGAGTGAGTTTCCCCTCAGTGGCCTTCCTCTCGTCTCGCCCTGCCCTAATCGAGGTCGGAATGGCAGAGGTTGCAATCTCTCCCAAACCCCAAGGTCTCTCACAACATTTCCCAAACCTCCATCCCCAGGCCTGGCACAGAAAATGACGCCCCAGCGCTTATTCCATTTAATGTCAACTCATGTTAAGGAAATATCCACCCTGTCTCATTCCAGCGGGGCCTTGAACTGGGATCCTCCCTGTAGCCCACAGCCGGGAAACAGGACCGCTGGGGCCTGGCCCCGGCGCCCCTCGCCGGCTCCAAACTTTCCCCAACTCCAGGCCCACCTGTCACGGAGGAAGGGAGGGCCAGCTCTCGGGGGCGCCCGGGAGGCTGCCGGGGCCTCCAGCTGCCGAGGCGACCCCCTCTTTCCGCCGGTCGCCGGCCCCACTCCCAGGCCGGGGCCGCCTGGGCCTCCCCCATCTTCGGCCCGGCCCCTCGGCGACCCGCAGCCCTCGGGAAGCCCCTCCCGCCTCAGCGCTGAGAAGCTGCGGTCCGGCGCCGGCCTCAGGGTGGGCCTGGGTCGCAGGCTCCTCAGGCCGAAGGGGTCCCCAAGACGGTTAATGCCGCAGGCCCGGCGCCCTCCCCCGCCTGGGGCTCAGCCTCTCACCTGCCGCCGCCGCCGCCGCCGCCGCTCCACGCTCCTCCAGGGAGGGGCCCCGACCCGACCCGGCTGCGGGCCGCTCCGCTCTCCCCCTGGGCAGGCCCGGGGCGGAGCCGGGGCCTCTCCTGAGCGCCGCAACCCCCCGCCCGGGCAGCCGCCGCCGGCGCCGAGCTCCACGAGAGGGCGGGCGAGGGAGGGGAGCCGCGGAGGCCGCAGATCCCCGGGCTCGCGTACAGAGCCAGGCGCCCGACGCGGGCCCGGGCCCGGGCGGCCGCGGGGGGCGCGGGACCGGCCTCCTGGCGCCGGACAAAGGCCAAGGGAGGCACAGGAGGGCCCAGGCCGGGCCGGGAGGTGGGGGCCCGCTCGGCTGGGGGCCACTCGGGTGCGGCGCGGAGGGCGGGGGGGGGGGGGTCGGAACCGCTGGTGCCCAAGACCCGCCTCCGGCCCCTTAATCCGGATCGGTTCGGTCCGGATTAGTAGTGATCGGTGTAAACACACTAGTGAAACCGCGTGTTTCCTCGCGAGATTTGCACGGCTGGGAGGCAGGGGGGGTCCTGGGGGGGTGGGGGAAGCGCCGACAGTGGGGGAGGAGGGGGAGGGAACGAGGAAGGTGGGGGGCTCCCCGCTGCCCCGGCGCCCCGCCTCCTCCAATCAGCGGCCGGGCTGGCGGGCAGGGGTTAAGCAGGGGACCCCGCGCCGGCGGAGGAGGCCGCGCCTCGCCGGGCGGCTGAGGGCGGGCGACGGCCGGCGGTGGCTTGCCGGCCGCGACGCAAAGGGAGGTCGGGCGGCCTGGGGGCGCCCCGCGGTTGTCACGGTGCCCCCGCCGCCGTCTTTGTGTAACCGGCCCCCGTCCCGTGGGACCGGACCCGGCCGGGGCAGTCGGGCTGGGGCCCCGCCGGGGACCCGCGCTGGAGGGGAGGGGCCTGGCTGCCCCAGCCGGGCCTCTCCCAGATCCACCTCGCCGACCCCCGCGCCTGCCTAATCCCTCGTCTCGGCGAGTTTGGGTGAGAAGTAGGGTTGCTCTGCCCAGGGATGGATTGTAGAGGAAGAAACCCGTGAGCCGGCGGACCCCGCCCGAATCTCCCGGAGACGCCCAGTTAGTGAGTTTGCTGTGTCCACCCGTGCTCTCGGGTTCCCACGGCCGCCACTCTCCAAAGCCGCCTTCCCGCTCCCAAACCCCCACTCGGTGCCCTGGAGAGCGGGCTGCACTCTCCCTCTACATACCTGGTTGGCAGGGCGTCTCCAGGGACAAAATGTGCCCTGGGATCAAAGCTGAGCCCCCACCCCCACCAAGATGCTGCCCTCCGGAAGGGGGGGCGCTGCCCCCAAGGGACTGTCCCTGGGCACCCAGGGGGAGGATCCATTTCAACCTCAGATTAAAAACATGGCCCTCCTGGGTACTTACGGGGTCTGAGGGTAGGTGCTCAAATGAAAAAAACAGGCCTGCCCCTCACAGAGTGTCTACTGAGGAGTGAGAAATATGAAAGGGTGAGCTCTTGTGGGCAAGCAGGGCTTCCGGCGTAGGACAGGGCTCCCACTGTGATCACCCAGCGCCAAGGAAAAAAATCACATTCTTCACTGACTCCCATGAGTCAGGACACTGAATTCAATGCAACTGCCCAACTTACTAGTTTTCTCTGATGCTTCCTTGATCAGATGTCTGAAGATGACTTAGGGACTACAATGAAATCACAGGGGAAAAATTCACACCTTGAATACCAGCGTTGAATTTTTCCAGGGGTAGGCAAATGTTCCAAGTGAAGTTTCTGCCCTTCTTTCTTTCTTATTACTTATTAATTCTTCCCTATGTTAACAGAACATTGACCTGCCCAAAGGACAGAGGATGGCAGTTTACTTTTTGTTAGTTCTCCAACCTTCCAACCCCTTGGGGCAAATTCAAGCACTGTGGAAAAACTCCATTAAGTCAACAGTCATCTTCCTCCGGATGGCAGACTGGTTGGGAAGTTGGACACACATATTTCCAAAGAGAATGGTGTTTTGAAGGAGAAGGGGAGAGGGTAGGAAAAAGGGCAAGCTGGAGGACTACAGAGGAGTCCAGCCTCCACTGCATAGGAACAGAGCAGAAGCAAAGAGGGGATGGTGTGCCTTCCACTGCACAAAAGAAAAGCAAATGGAGCAAGTTCTTTCATTGTAGCCAAAGATCAAGAAAGTAATTCCTTAAAATGACATTGGAATGTCTTCAATCAGGAGAGAAGAGTTTAAAAGAAAGCACTGGACATAGAGTCAGAGCTGACTTCCAGCCCAGCTCTTCCACAGACAAGCTGCGTGGGCCTGTTATCTAATTAACCTTTTCAAACTTTGCCAACCTCATCTCTGAAGGGGTCTGGGCTAGAGGATTTCTAAAGTCCTTTCCAGGTCTAAAAGGCTATAAGTCCATTTTTTAAAGTAATTATTTAAAATAATCATTGGAACACAGGGAGAGATGAGATTTTTCGTTTCACATTTCCTACTTCATTTTTCTCTACATGTCAGAGAACTTATGCCATATCATAGCCCACTCTAGATGCAATGACCATCCCCATAGGAATTGCTCATAGGAATTTAACGGGTTTGGTGACATCAGAGATTGGGGACTTTTAGTTATAAGCATCATATAAGTGGACATATCAACAGTAAGGCAAGAAAATATGGATAATAGGGCTTGCCCTTTCCCAGAGAAAGAAGGATATTGTCAAAAGAAATTCTGTTGTCAGATGATTTCTCTTTATAAAGTGCTATTAACTTGGGTTCATGAATCAACTTATTTAAAGTGTGTTTGATCACATAGCACCTTTGTGAGACTCAACATATCATGGAATGGCAAATGGTGACATGCCCCGTGCAAAGGCTGTGCTCCATCAGCCATGGAGAACTCAAACATGATCGAACTAGATATTCACATTGGTCATCTGGTCCTTTCTGCCTTCAGGAGTGTGAATGACAAGTCCCAGATTCATGTTCCTAATCGACCACAGAGCTGGCTGGACATGCATCAGACTAGTTTTTATGTTCCTCAAGGTGTGCTCTGCAGGTTTTGATATAGTGATAATGCTTCAAAGGGAGTAAAGGCTACATTGGGCAAGCAATGTGTGGGGAGCTCAGGGTTAAAGTTAAAGTGGAATCCTTAATTGCACTACCTCTGAGAGCCTATAATGTGTAAGATGCATGTGTCAATCTCCAAGAGGAGGATTTGGGTATTTGGTGCTTTCCTATCATTTGATTTTGGAACAACCACCCTGGTTGTTGGTTGGTTGGTTGGTTGGTTGGCTGATTGGTTGGTTAGTTTTAAGATACCTCATGGGAGAGGTAGTCTAAGGAAGACACTGCATAAAACCTTCCTTTGCTCTTTCACCTGTACCACACTAAAAATTATCTAGCATTTTCTTGAATGTTCCGTGATATCTACCATCTTCATCAAAAAGACAGTGGCATACATACTGAGCGCATGGACAGTGCTCAAAACACCGTGCATTGCTGCTCCTCTAGTCCTTTTCTAAAAGGAGCCTACGGCATGGTGGCTAGGACAGACTTCCTACTCAAGGTCCTTGGCTTAATCTTGGCCCTGCTTCTTACCAGGGTTGTAGCCTGAAGCAAGATACTTAACTTCTCTTAGTCTCTTTCTTTATCCATAAAATGGTGTTACTACCTCAGAGAATTGTTGGTGGATTAAATGAGATAGTATATATGCCCGACATAGTAATCCCTGAATTAATGATCTCCAAACATAAAAGTAGTATTTCTGCCAAGGATTTATACATTTGTCATTAGAATGATTTGGCAGCACACAGTTTAACTTTGGCAACCAGGCTGCCAAGGTACTGAGTCAATCAGTGGTACAGAAAAAAGACTTGATATCTTCTTAATGAAAGGTAGGAGGGGGGAAGTAAAGAAAACATAAAAGTCACCTAGGCTTTTTATATTCTTTCTCCACCCCCGAGAAAGGGTTTCTAATGGTATGAAGAAATAGGAGTTTGGTGAAGGCAATATTTCCATTATAAACTATTCCAGGTGGGCTAGTGTAGAACATGAGTCATGGGGTATTTGTGGTCTGACAGAACTGGGTTCCAATTCTGTCCCTTCCTTCACCTATCAGGTTCCTCATCTGAAAACTGTAGCCAGCATACCTAATTCCATAAGTGGCTTTCATCAAAACTGAAATAATATTGGGAAATGCCATGTAACTATGCCTGACATGGAGTAGGCATTTAGTCAGTGTTATTTCCTCTGTCCTCCCCATTCCTAACAAAATGGAAAAGTGTGTGGTTGCCAGGAAAGTGCACTAAGGACTAACAAAAACCAACGAAACCAGACCTTGGCCTTAATAAAATTCTCTTCTGGTCTCCTATCTCTGTGTGTGCTTTCACATCCTCCTGCTGCCCCGCTTGGTTCCCAAGCTCTCCTTAAGCAAGTCTCCTTGACACAGTTTTATTTATCAAGTCACACATTCTTCCCCACAGCCTACTGATGCTGGAACAACCTTCCCTTTCTACTGGAGAACAACCTCAACTCCCTCCCCAGTGTTACTTCTTTTAAATAATGTGCCTTCTTCCCAACAGCTTAAATGTAACACGGGGGCAAAAAAGATTACACTCCACTTCAGTGTAACAAGCCTTCTCCTCTTAGCTAGTGAATCCTCCACATTGGTCTCTCAGAAAGAAAATTTCAAAGATAGGGACAACAGCAAACACTATAGTGGGGGAAACTGACAAAGTATATATTTTCAAATCTCAGTTCTTCCACTGACTTCTCATATTAGGCTTAAGTAGAATCTTCACATACACTGACACCGGTCATGGGGAACAGGGGTCCCTGTGCCCACAGAGAAGGAAGAAAGGTGTCACCGGTGAGGGGCAGGAGGCTTGGGGATGGATGGGTGTGACTAAAGAGTGGGAGCAGCTCTAAAAGTTTCCTGAAGAAATATAAGGGTTGTGGCTTTCAAATAGTTTTGAATATTACTGGACAAGGAAGAAGGGAAGATTGAAGGGAGAACAAAAGGTAAAGGGGAAGAGAGAGGGAGACAAAAGACCTGATGCTCTTTTATACCCGGCACTGGGCTGGGGCCTCGCACATTACAGTGAGCCTTGACCTTGCAACTGTGGGGGATTCCATTAAGACCAAAATGGATCAGTGGAGGACAATAAGATAGACAGGAGCCAGGCCCAGTAGCACATGACTGTAATCCCAGCTACTTGGGAGGCTGAGGCAGGAGGATCACGGGAACCCAGGATTCAAGGCCAGCCTAGGCAACATAGCAAGACCCATTCTCTAAAAAAAAAAAAATCTAGTAGACTATTCTCCCTAGCATGGAAGGTGTCTGTCTAGTCATTTGGCAGAATCAGGCTTTACAGGGCATATTGTCTCTGTTGAAACTACCAACTCTGCTGGTTAGAAATTGGAAGGAAAGTAGCCACAGACAATATGTGAAGGAGTATGACTGTGTTCCCATAAAACTTTATTTACAAAAACAGGCTGCCGGTTGCAGGGTAGTTTTGCCAAGCTCTACGTGATTCTCAAACTTTAGCTTGCATCAGAATCACCTGGAGGGCTTGTTCAAACACAGATTACTGGGCCCCACCCCTAAAATTTCTGATTCAGCAGGTCTAGGGTGGAGCCTAACATTTGCATTTCTAACAACTTTCCAGGTGAGGCTGCTGTTGATGGTGGGGAAACCACTTTGAGAACCACTGAAGCCTTTCTCAGCTCCCTTCTTTATGCACCTAAAATGCTTTATTTCTACTGTAAATATAGCACTTATCATGTTATGTTATGGTTACTGGTTAGTGTGTCATTCTCCGGGATCCTTTCTAAATCACCTCCCTAGCCTAGAGCCTGACAGCAAAATGCTTATCATTCATTGACTGAACTCAAAGAGAAGGTCATGGTCATCCTCAGCGTTCAAAGCCTTAAAAGATGAAGATGTGAACCACCCAACTTCACAAAGCTCATCAGGGTAGAGCTTGGACTGGGTCCTGCCCTGCTCTGTAGTAGACATTTCTCTCTGGAGTTCTGGGCAACCTAGAGCCAGCCCTGATAAGAGGAAAAGGGACTTCCCCTCCCCACGGCCCTCATTCCCCCGCGCCTCCCCCTCACCCCACCTCGCCCCCCAGTCCAGAAACATACCAGGAGGGAGACATTCCCTGCTTAGGCTAAACCTTGAACCTGTGAACCTGGACTATTTGTCAAGGAGACAGAACAAGGGTGGGTTGAGGGTTTGGTTTGTTTAATTTCATTATTTTTTGTTCCCTAAGTGGACTATTTTACTTTGTAGTGTGTGAGTTGGGGGGTTAAATCCAGATAGCTATCTGCCATGGAAAGCCACTATTTCCAAATTTTAGGGTATTTCAAGTGACCTGCAGTCAGGATGCTTTTGGAATAATATTTGAGTCCTTTCCACATTTTTCTTTTTTAAAGAGACAGTCTCATTCTGCCACCCAGGCTGTAGTGCAGTGGTCTGATCATAGCTCGCTGCAACCTTGAACAATCCTCCTTGCCTCAGCCTCCTGAGTAGCTAGGACTACAGGCATGCACCACCATGCCTAGCTAAGTTTTTAATTTTTGGGGGGGGGGGCGTGTCTCACTATGTTGCCCAGCCCAGGCTGGTCTTGAACTCCTGACTTCACACAATCCTCCCGCCTCAGGCTCCCAAAGCATTAGGAATACAGGCAGGACCCACCCTTTCCCCACCTTGAGTGGCATGAACCACAACTCCTGGGTCTTCCTCCCTCTTCTGGAATTTACTGCCCACCTCCTGGTTTTTATCCTGAGGACACTGCAAGTAGAGCCAGGCATGTGACCCATGCATCTTTCCCCACCCCCTCTGATGGTGGGCACAGAGGAGGCGCAGTCAGGAACTCGCCAGAGTGGCTGCTTCGCGATGTGCTGGCTGCAAACCAGGCGTAACAATCACTTTCCTCTTCACGCCCCCTAGACCTGTCTGAAGGAGGCTTAAAGAGGAATTTCTTTGATTTGTGAAGTTTTAAGACCATAACTTTTTATGCCTCACTCTTTCCACATTAATAGAGGAAACCAGGAATAAGGACACCTTCCTCTCCCCATCTTGATGGGCTCAGTGAGAACTGCCAGAGGGCCAGACAGCACTTGCTCCTCATCTGGATTTGAGTGCGGAAAGGTGTGACCCAGCAACCTAGAGCACAGGGAAGTTAGCACCGCGAAGGCGCAGGGCTGAACCTACGGTGGCTTGGAACGCCTGATGTTCCCTGTTGCCGCCACCTCGTTAGCCCTGCCTGCCAATCAGTTTTGCATCAATAAACTTTATGTTCCGAGCTTGGCCAGATGAATGAGAGGAGAGCAGCTAAAGACTGATCTCTGACCTTGGCACGTAAACAGCCTACAGATTGAACTTGACAGTTAATAAAGGAAAGGCCCAGCAATTCTCTGATGCCTTTTTGCCTTAATTAGATTGAGCATTCAAAGGCTATGGGGAAATCTTCCGTTTGAAGAGAAAGACCCCACAAGACAGGAAGTCACTTCTCCACTCCTTCATTCATTCAGACTGTCAATCATTCAGTCAACAGTGGCTGACAGTCGTCAAGTGCCCTATTACCTGTGCTCAGCACTGTGTTAACCCGCTTTCTAGTAAAGCAGCTGCACGAATTCTGAAAGTTCACACCTGCTCTGTTGGAAGACGGTGTACAGCCAGGCAGTCAAGAGCACATGCTTCAGTTCAAATAAATCTGAGCTTGAATCCTGATTCTGCTGTGTGACTTTTGGCAAGTTATTTAACCTCTCTGCCCTCAGCTTCCTCTTGAGGTTAATAATACCAACCTCCACGGGTTGTCATCAAGACTAAGTGAGAACATCTGTGTAAAGCAGCCAGCACAGAGCCTGGCGCTTGGCAGGCACGCCATGGCTGTGCATTTGGCTAGCTGGGCTGACTCTTCGAAGCTGAGCGATAGCCTCCCTTCCCCCTTCCCTGGCACTCTGCCAGTCACTAGGAGCCGATGGTGACTCATACACAATCCCTGTCCTCAACGATATTAGAAACCTATTGTTGTTGAGGCTTAGCTTCTTCATCTATAAAATGGGGTAGCGGTGATAATGCCCTTGAGAGATCTGGAAAGAGCATTAGTACCTAGGCCTGCAAATGAGCTTTGCCTACGGGAAGGACCATGGGAATATTAGATTACAGTGGCAGCCTATGGCTTGTCATCAGATGCCACTGCAGCCCTGGGGGCTGTCTTTAATAGTAGATATTTTTAAATTCCTGAACCCACTTCATGCTATATTTGCTCACGCATGGAGGTTTATTCAGTGTTAATCACATTAATGTGGTGTTTCATTTCACACTGTGTGATGTGAACTTGAGCGAGAGCCAGCAGAGCAGAATTTACTCTCAAAGGGACCTTGTGCTGTGCTTACCCACAGGACACCTTGTCAAGGCACCTCAGAGCCCACAGTCTTCTGGGCCACCCCCTTGCTCCCCCAGGGGTGCCCTGAAGCCTTAAGAAGTCTGCCTTTTAAGTGTCTCTGTATTTATTGGTTTTTAACCCTCAGTGAGAAACCCAGGCAAGTGTCTAGTGTTTCCTAGCTATCCTTCATGCTTAACCAGCCCAGACCTGTGCTATTCAGTATATGCTCCCCAGCACTTCACAGAGGGACCCTGAATGTGCAGTTTGGAGGGTCTTTGAGATCTCCCAGTTCAATTTCCTCATGTTACAGATGGAGAAACTGAGTCCCAGAGGTGTGGAAGGACTTAAATCTCTCCCCTCTTGGCTCCTTCCCTAATCTGAACTGCCTTCATTCAGATCTTGAACACAAAACACATTCCACCATTTTTTTCTTGGCCCCATGCTCCAACCAGCCCTTCTCTGCCTGAACCTCCCATTGCCCTCCTGGCCCCCAGCGGCAAGCCTCAGATCCTACTTACTGAAGAAAGTGGAAATCATCAGGCGGGAAGGGCCACCGCCAGGTCACCCTCTGCGGCATGGCTGCCTGCTCTGGGCAAAGGCCACCCTCTGGGCACCTGCTCCTCCAGGCTTTTGCCCTGAACCCCAAGCCCTTGCTGACATCATCGCCTTCTCCCCTTCAACGGGAACATTCCCATCAGCAAATGTATATGCTCTCATTTTTAAAAATGTATAAAACCCTCCTTTAGCCACCACTTTGTTCAGTCTTCCTTTTTCTAATTTATATCTTTTCCCAGCTTTTTTTTTTTTTTTTTTTTTTTAGGAAAAAAGTAAGCCATCAAAAAGGCTGAAAAAAATATTAAAACACTCTCCACCTAGATTTTTCCAGTTAGCATTTTACCACATTTGCTTTCTCTCTCTGTCTCTGTGTTTGTAGATGTTGAGTTTGTTATTGTGAACCACCGGAAAGTTTCAGGCATCCTAAATACTACAATAAATACCATAAGATGTGTCTCCTACCAGAGTCTCCCTTACTAGAGAACATTATCACACACAAGCAACTGAGCACTGGTAAGACATTATCTAATGTAAAGTCCTTTTTCAAATTTCCCCATTTTGTCCCCCAAAACATCCTTCATTGCTTTTTTTTTTTTTTTTGAGACAAGAGTCTTGCTCTATTTCCCTGGCTAGAGTGCCATGTCATCAGCCTAGCTCACAGCAACCTCTAACTCCTGGGCTCAAGTGATCCTCCTGCCTCAACCTCCCGAGTAGCTGGACTACAGGCATGTGCCACCATGCCCGGCTAATTTTTTTCTATGTATTTTTAGCTGTCCAGGTCATTTCTTTCTATTTTTAGTAGAGACGGGGTCTCGCTGTTGCTCAGGCTGGTCTTGAACTCCTGACCTCGAGCGATCCTCCTGCCTCAGCCTCCCAGAGTGCTAGGATTACAGGCGTGAGCCACCACACCCAGCCCTTCATAGCTATTTTTTAACCCAGAGTCCAGCCAAGTATGAGGCCAGGCACTGGTGATCATGCTGTTTACTCTTCTGCCCAAGCCAATTTAACCTCCAGATCCATCTCTCCACCCAGAGGGCGGCGGTCAAGGTCAGGGGTAATTTCCATTACCAAACCTAAAGGATCGTCCTCTGCCACAGGGGAGGGGCTCAACAAGGGCATTTTCCTCTGAGTTTCTGGGCTCCAACACATTCCCCTTTTCCTCCCTCACTGGTCCCCATGGACACATCTAGACCTGTGGCTTTAAACACTGGCTGTACGCAGATGCCACCTACACGTCTAGCATCCAGCGCGTCCAGCCCTGCCCTGGGTCCCCCACTCCAAACCGAGGTACCCACTGCCCTCGGCATTTCCACTCGGACGTGCCATGGGTGCCTCAGTGTGTCTGAACTGAAGCCTGGAAGTCTCTTCCTCCGCCTCAGGAGTGGAGTAGCACCGCCATCACCTGCCTCTACCCTTGAGTCCACCCTTCCCCTCCAGCCCCTGGGGCCCGTCCGGACTCACCTCTGGCTCTGGCCAGCACTGAAGCCTGCGGCACCATTCCTCGTCTGGGTCCCACAGGGGACTCCAAACCTGCTCGCCAATCTTGCCCCACCCCCACAGCACCTTTTCCGCCAAGCTAACTTTTTAAAATGTAAACCAGATCTGGTCATTCCCTCCCTTAAAACCCTTTGTGGTCACAGGAAAGCGTCTCAACTCTGTAGGGCCCCGCCTCTCTCCAGCCTCCTCCACTATTCTCTGTGGGGACCCTCCAAGGTGCCTGCCTTTACCCCCTGGAGTGCGGAGACTTTCCCGCCTGGGGCTGTCCCTGCTCTCCCTGTGCCTGCTGTGCTCTGGAGCGGTCCCCAGCGGCTGCCCTCTCCTCCACCACCTTCCCAGCAGCCCACAGCCCCTGAGTGCTCAGGGCCCAGACCCTGCACAGAGCCGGGCTGCCCTCTGCACCGGGGCCTGGGACGGGGCCCCAACTGGTTCTGCTCAAGGCACACACACAGCCTCCTCCACTCGTTCGGACAAAGGCTGGGGTCAGGGAACACAACCTAGTCCTGATTCATTGTCATAATAGCCATTATTATTATATGCATTTTTCTTCTGATTTTAAAGGTAATTAAAACCATTTCCAGGGCCCCTAAAATCATCATGGGCCTAATGGAGCGGCAGACTCTGCCTGAGGGCAAAAACTGCAATTCATCGAAAGCCAGAGGCTCTTACCTCCTCGGCACTGCTCTCTGAGCTGGAGAGAAGAAATGCAGATCAGTGCTTTCTGCTACAAATCTTACCAAGACTCACTAACGTGTTTATTCTCTCCAGGTTAAAGTTGCCAAGGAACATGCCATCAAAGTGACTGCTAAACACACAACATATAACGAAGTGTGCCTTAAGCAAATGAGTCTATGAGTGAAGACCAGCCCACAGAGGCCAGTGTTCAATGCTGTTATCTGTAAGGGTGAGGATTGCCTTGTGGGGGCCACTACGGCTGGCAGGTTATTATGCCCAATTTCCAGCTGAAGAAAACCTATTGAGAGGGCTTTGGTACACAGAGAACAAATGTTGATTCCAGGATTTCAACCCCAGTCTGTTCTCTCAGGTTGTTTTGGACACACTGGGTTTCAGTGCCCGAGGGCCTTCCAGGGGAGAGAGGTGTCTAGGAGGTATTTGGATAAACTAGTTCAAGGCTCAAGAGAGATCCTTAGCTCGTGACACAGATTTGGGAATTAGCCGTGTATTGGTGGCATTTAGAGATTCAAAGTGGATCAGCTCATTCACTCTTTTGCAGTCTTGCGGGGCCTAGAATTGTTTCTGCACTTTTAAACCATTCTGATCCAACTTGCTCCCCTGCTGGCTGGCCTCCCTGCTCCTGAGTGACATTTGGGGAGCGCCTCCTCTTCAAAGTGTGGGGCTTCCATCTCCAGCCCCACTATTTCTCACTGGATGGGATGACAGAACTTGACATTCTAAGTACTTACCCCCCCCAATAAATATTTACTGAGCACCTTCTACGAGCCAGCACCGTTCTAGGTATCGAGGACACCACTATGAGCAAAGTAGACAAAGTCCCTGACCCTGAGGAGCTTACAGCCCAGAGGCAGGAGGCAGAGGATAAACAAGGAAGCAATACCCGGAAGTGGGAGGACTGAGGACCTGCAGGAGGCAGGTGGCACTCTCAGAGGGACAAGTCTGGAGGGTCTGTGCTTGGTCTCCCTGGAAGGCTGCCTGTGGGCGCCAAGGAGCAAGGGGAGAGGGGAAGGGCTCAGAGAGGCAGGAGAGGAAGGGAGAGGAAGGCAGTGGGGGCCTGCCCAGGGCAGGTGAGAAGGCACCATCCAGACGATCCCGTCCTAAGACCCCTCGAGTCAGCAGATGAGGTGGGAAGGGAAAGATAACTGTCAAAAAAGTCCAGAGAAGACAGCTCTTTCCTAAGGATGGAGAAAGGAAGGAAGGAGCAGGCAAGACAGCAGCAGCAGGACTGGCTGCATCACATGGGGGTGGGGACATCTTGTTAAAAAATCATGAGAATTTAGGCCTGAGCGGTGGTCCACACCTGTGGTCTCAGCTATTCAGGAGGCTGAGGCAGGAGGATCACTTGAGGCCAGGCGTAAAAAATTATTAAGAATTTCAAGTGGCCCAGTGCAAGCGGCTCACGCCCGTAATCCTAGCACTTTGAGAGGCTGAGGCAGGAGGATTGCTTGAGGCCAGGAATTCCAGACCAGCCTGAGCAAGAGTGAGACCCGTCTCTAATCAAAATAGAAAAATTTAGCCGGGCATGGTGGTGAGCGCCTGTAGTCTCAGCTACTCAGGAGGCTGAGGCAGGAGGATCCTTTGAGCCCAGGAGTTTGAGGTTGCAGTGAGCTACGATGATGTCACTGCATTCTAGCCCAAGGGGCCGAGCTAGACCCTGTCTCAAAGAAAAATAAAAAGAATTTCAAGAAAGACAGGGACAGCAGAGCATAGCATGAAGCCAAGCGCGGGCCCTCTGTAACTGGCTGGAGCCTCCGGAGCCCCTGGGGAGAACAAGGGACCAGAATCCCAGTTCCCCTTCACCCAGGCTGAGGCTGGGCCTCACAGGCACAGCCCTGCCACAGGGTGAAGGTGGGGGGCGTTTCAGTTTTCTATTTTGATAAGAATGTTGCAATTTGGACAATGTTGCAAAACAGATATAACTTTGTAGCCGATTTCATGTACTTTTGATAGTTCCATTACACTTCTGACAGCGGCAGCATTTCCTTTTCCCTGGGAGGTTTGGCATGGGGATTGGGGACAGTGCTCTCTCCCCACCCCCTACTCCGCCCCAGCAGGGAGCAGGGTTAACATCTGAGCAGGTGTAACATTTTCCCGAGCTGGCACAGTTGGTTGAAGCCAAGAATGTGTAAACCTGTATTTTATGTCAGATATCATTTATATCAAACCTCCCTCCCTAATCTAAGGCTAATTACCTCACGATTAACTCTAGTCGTCCGACCTTGGTAAACCATTTATCCTCCTTGAACTTCAGATTTCCTCATCTGTAAAATGGAGATAATTATATTTCACAGGGCATTGTGAGGATTAAATATATGAAAAGCTTTTTAAAGAGTCTTAAGGTCTAAACAAATGCCAGCAAGTGTTAGTGCAGAACCGCTCAGCAGTTGCTCGGTTGGTGTGGATGGGGGATCTCAGGGCAGCAGTGGCTTGACGGAAACATCTCTTGGCGCCATCCAACTCCTTGGGCTCTGATACACTCTGAACAATCAACTTCTGATCTAAATTCAGGTTCTGAAGCAGCTGCCCTTCCCTGGGGAGGTCCCCTCGGCTTGTCAGTTACGTTTCAGATCACAGATCAATATTCCTGCTTTAGAAGCCAGACTCTTGTGAGTTGAGCTGGCTTCATAGTTCTAACAGTTCCCAGATGAACTGAGAATCCAGACCCTGAACAGAAGGGTCGATTGGAAGCAGGTGATCATTCCTGCTTCTGTCTTGGCACGTAATACACTTGGGTAACATTAGTAAGCAAGTGTGCTGCAGGCAGGCGCACTCACTACAAGAGTGAGCAGCGGTACCACAAGCTTACATCTGCTGTGACCAGCATTCCGATGTTGCGGGGCAGGGAGCATAGAGTCTTCCATGGTCCTCAGGCCTTGCACCAGCTGTACCTTCTGCCTAGATGTCCAATGGGGGCATTTTTATTTTTTTTAATTTTTAATTTTTTGTTGTTTTGCTTTCTGAGGGCTTTATAAAGGCTCTTCAGGAGGCCTTCCCTGTCCCCTCCCCCCGATCAGAGCACACCTTTCCTCTGCTCCCTGCCCCTCTCTCTCCTCCCTACCCTGCTAAGGTTCTTCCTGGCACATGTCCACCTGGTACATGATTTATGGGCTTATTGTTGGAATTTCCCTATTTAAATGCTGTAGTTCCAAGAAAGCTGTGACTTCACTCTGTCCCTCCTATTCCCAGACCTAGTGCTCGGAGCCTTTGACTGGCAAAGGTATCCAGCTAAAACTTATGATATTGTTTTGTTTTCATTGTACTTTTAAAAATACCTTCAATTCATGAGAAGTGACACATATTTTACAGTTATAGTAGTGATATAAAATTTCCTTTACAAATAAATTTAAGTTAAAAATGTAAGTAATTTTAAAAGATTAAATAATGGTGATACTTGGATGTCAGTATTTGGGAAGATGAAACAAAAACAGCTGAAGTCTATGAAACCAGGCTCTTACGGAAGCCTTTTGGGGACTCTGCCTGGCGTGTAAACCACCGTGGGAACTGCTCAGCTCCACACAAGAGCACGTAGACATACACACACACACACACACACACACACACACACACTGCACACCCATTTTACAGAGACATCAAACGTAAGGAGCTTGGTTATGGTCACCTCCTACAAGTGGACTGAGGAGCAGACAGAAGCAGTCCTGAGACAGACCTGGGAGGAGTGAGGGTGACCAGGGTGGATTGAGGGTAACACTTCCCAGGGCTCTTCTGCCCTGGAGTCCATGAGGCACCCCGTGCCCTTCTACCCTCTGTTGCTGTTTTTTGTTTGTTTGTTTAACTTGAGCTGTTGATACTAGCAGCCATAGCCCTGTACAATATTCTTCCAAAGTTAAATACATGCTGTGTGTCAGGAAGGAGCTGGTCAGGGCAGGAAGAAGCTATTTAGTCATTCAGTCTTCATTTATTGTTCATCGACCAGGGACCAGGTGCTTTGCTACTCTGCTGAGTGTTTAGAATACAAACTTCCCCCAAGAAACTCATAATTTAGGCTCCTTTGAGCCTTAATTGCCTGATAAATATTTTTAATTAATTAATTTATTTTTTGAGACAGAGTCTCACTCTGTTGCTGGGGCTAGAGTGCTGTGGCAACAGCCTAGCTCACAGTAACCTCAAACTCCTGGGCTCAGGAAATCCTCCTGCCTCGGCCTCCCAGAGTGCTAGGATTACAGGTGTGAGCCACCGCGCCCAGCCTGCCTAATAAACATTGAATGGTAATGGGAAGCAAGGCTGAAGAGGGTGGGGGGGGCTTGCATATAGGGGGTCCCTCAGGGCTCTCTTTATCCTGCTCACCTCCTTCAAGGTGTTTCTCTAACATGCTATTGCTGATAAATGTTGAAAGCATGGTCCCTTCTCAGCACATTTTAAATTTTAATGGTGAAATCCAAACTCAGGGAAAGGAAGCTGGAGAGCGAACGAATGCACGCAGCTTGGGGCTCACCTCAGGGTGAAGATGCCCAGCTGGATCCTCTGGTCAAAGCTTCTATGTCTCAGGACTCCCCAATGGTGCATGGAATCAGACTGTGGCTATTTGTCCTGAAACTTGGACAATGTCTAATCTTGCAACCAGAAATCTCCTGAGATAAAGTGAGGCAGCCACGAGGCCCCATTTCAGTGTTTTTACCTGGGAGGTTCACCATCAGCACTTCCTCCACATCTCGACCAGGGTTCCCAAATCATAACCTGTAGACCAAATTAAGAAGCATATAAAAGTGTGCAACGCATCGATGCAGCCGGGCTCTGAAAATAGCAGCTGCAGCCACAAATCAAAGAGCAGGCCTTTGTGAACAGAGTGAAAGAAACTGTTTGTCCTGAGCTCATCTTTTAAGCCACAGAGAGAACTCCCCACTCCCACTAAAGCAGTGTCTTTAAGCAAAGACACAAATCAATTATATGAAAGTAGGATGTCTTAGTGCCTTAGATTTACCTTTTCCTACTAAGTTTTCTGAGGTCCTAATTTCCAACCAGAGCCCAAGAGAGTGTGAACTTACATGATGAAGGGAGGCAGCAGACCTATTGCAAAGCACAGGTTTAGGTTTCACAGCATGAACAGACATCAGGCTCCAGATGAGACGTAAAAGCCAGGAGATGAATCCCTTGCAAGGCGTAAAATTCATGCTCTCCAGGTGATCGTGGTCACAACCTGATCCAGCACCGCCTTTAGGAACATGGCTTCACTCCAACAGCTCCAGTGCACCTGTCCCAAAGTAAACTGTCTCTCATTTTTCAAACAACATTGCATTTATCTCCTCAGCCAGTTTCATACTACTTGGGGAGCTATGTCAGTTTCAGAAACACTTCTCTATTAAGAGTCACATCTAAACCACACCACTTCCTGAGCAGCTTCACACCTGGAGCTACCTTCTGGCCCAGCACAGTAAACTCTTGCATCAAGCATATCCAGAGACAGCATTCGAGGCAGACTGATAGTCCAGGCAGCATGGATTTTTCAAGGACACTGAGATCATACTTTAATGCCTCCTACATGTGTAATTGTCCTCTGCCCACCATTAGCGATTCTGAGGCTGAAACATTCCACGAAGTCCCTTATAGAGTTCAAGTTGGACTGACAGAGAAAAAGCCAGACAGCTTAGCGGGTGGCAGGGAATGAAAGGGAGCAGGAGCAGAAGGTTCATCTTTCCTAGCCAAGCCCAAAGCCCAAGCCAGGTGCCAGGAAGATGGAATATACAGGGTTCTTATTGCTTTGAAATGCTTTACGGATGCCAAAGGATGGTCTTCGGTGGATCATTTAAACTAATATATCTATTCTTCATTTTAAAAAGACAAATGAAATACCATTCCAGCGATTCAGTCTTCTCCAGTTTTTAAGTAAATTCAATAATGGAAAAGATGGTAGCTCCCTTCCACCCATCTTTCAAAACCCATTAGGTGGAACCAAGCAAGGCAGACAACACAGGCGCAGAGGGTGCTGTGGCCCTGTGGGGGTGCTGGACCCAACACAAGGTGAGGAGGGTGTGTAAGGGAGTGATGGCAACACTGGCTTGGTGTCAGTGCCCAACAGAGGACAGAAGGGCATCTACTAATACATGTGGGTGGTGGCAAAAGGAGATTGGCGATATATGAGGGGATTGACCAAATAGATAAATGTATTGAGGATCATGGGAGCAAGATTTTTTTCATTTTTTAAAAATTTATTTGTTTATTTATTTTTGAGACAGAGTCTCGTTTTGTTGCCTGGTGTCAGCTAGCTCACAGCAACCTTCAACTCCTGGAGGAGTGAGACCCTGTCTTAGAAAAACGATAACAAAAAGGTTTGATGAAGAACAGGATATTTATAGTCTCAAAGCACTTCCTTACAAAATAGTAACTTTTCAGTGGAGGAACTGGGCAGACACCACCTCAACTAAGTGACATCACCAATAATGGGGAAATTCAAAATCATGTCTCACCTGATACAATGCAATGTGAGGAACACATTATTGCTTCTGATTGTCCTGCCAAACAAAAATGCATAAACTGAACCAAATCATGAGGAGACACTAACCCAATGAGATAGTTTACATAGTAGCCTGTAATCTTTTCGGGGGGGGGGGGGGGAGGGGCGGGGCAGAGTCTTACTCCATTGCCCTGGCTGGAGTACAGTGGCATCATCATAGCTCACTGCAACCTCAGACCTCTGGGCTCAAGTGATCCTTCTGCCACAGCCTCCTGAGTAGCTGGGACTACAGGTGTGCCACACCATGCCCAGCTAATTTTTTCTGTTTTTAATAGTGACAGGGTCTCACTCTTGCTCAGGCTGGTCTCAAACTCCTGACTTCAAGTGAAACTCCCACCTTGGCGTCCCAGAGTGCAAGGATTAGGGGTCTGACCCGCTGCGCCTAGCTTGTAATCTTAAAATATCAGTGTTAGGAAAGCAAGCCTAAATTGCTCCAGACTGAAGGAGATTGAGATATAATTATTAAATACAACACAATGGAAAACTATCAGGAAAACTTGAGTGGCTTGGGGATGGTAGTAATGTTTCCATGTATTTCTACTTGTGATGAATATAGATGGTGATATGCGATGTTGGGACATCACCTTGTAACTTAGTCTCAAACGATTCAGGGAAAAAACCATCCTTTTGACTATTTTTGCAATATTCCTGTACTATATTTTTCTGTTAGTTTGAAATTATTTCAAAACAACAAAAACATTTTTTAAAAAAAGGTGAAAGCCAGACATCACTTTGAATTTTAAAGTTCCTTTCTTCATTTCCTTATAGAATGTATCCTCATTTTCTGAAATTTTAGTAGGCAAAGTAATGGGAGAATATTTGTTTGAACTGAAAATCCAAAATGTAGGGATGAAGAATTGAAAATTCCTCACTTGCTAAAATTAAGAATAGATCATGTAATTGCATGGAGCATCAAGAGGGAAACACGTAAAAATGATAACTGAGCAAAAGTAGAACATAAAGTAACAGTGGTGATGGATCACATTCAGAAGTGAAGTGATGTGGGTAAAATTAAGAAGTTTTCTCAATTCCTTTCATGTCAAACATTTAAGGGCACAAGAAAGACAATTTTGCTAAAAGTGAAGATCCTTTTAATATAGATTAGAAGGGGAAGTGTGCTCAAAATTCCTTGGAACTAAGATTTAAGTGGAGATCATGAGCAATACTACATTTTGATGCTTTCTAGGGACACTTTTGTGCCAGGAAAACATCCTAAGACAGATACGATTCTTCCCAACCTGCTTCTCCTACAACTTCACGAGACCTTTATTCATCTTTGTATGTTATCAGTTACAACGGCCTTGCCCAGGTATTTAAATTCCCGAATAGTTTATTGCAACTTACAAATATCATATACAATTTTTTCACATGGAAATAAACTCTTATTTATTCATATTTTTCTTTAGATTCTATTTCCAAATGGCATTTTTAAATTCATACTTCCCATGAATAAAATTTCTATTAGTTACAAAATGGCAAGACGGAGATCTCAAAATAAGACAAAACCTGGGAAAGGTATACATTAAAAGGGCTTCACAAATATAAAGCACAATTGTTAGAATCCTGATAAAAAGCAATTTTCCTAGATTCAAAGTTTGAGTCTGAATTTTTGAACTGTCCAATATCAACAAGACACTTTACAGACAATTCTTTTCTATTTATTTATATTATTATTTTTTTAAGAGATGTGGGCTTATTATGTTGCCCAAGCTGGACCTGAACTCCTAGGTTCAAGGGATCCTCCTGCCTCAGCCTCTCAAGTAGCTGGGACTACAGGTATGTGCTGCCATGCAGTGCACTATAGATATTCTTTTTAAAAAGCCCCAAGTCTCACGCCTGTAATCCCAGCACCCTGGGAGGCCAAGGTGAGAGGATTGCTTGATGCTAGGAGTTTAAGACCAGCTTGGGCAACAAGGCGAGACTCCCGTCTCTACAAAAATAAAAAAAAAAAAAAAAATTAGCCAGGTATGGTAGCATGCCTATAGTCCCAGCTACTAGGGAGGCTGAGGCAGGAGGATCACTTGAGCCCAGGAATTCAGGGTTACAGTGAGCTATGACTGCATCACTGCACCCCAGCTTGGGCAACAGAGTGAGACTCTCTCTCAAAAAGAAACAAACAAAAAACCCCTCAACACAATGAGCTCGTGTTGTGTCAGCACCAGGTGTCTCTCAGCTAGCATTGGACAGAAGAGGCTTGCGATATTTGCACTGAATCCAAACTCGGTACATTGTCAGCTGTTTCCCTCGGTTCACTTGCAGTCGACGATCCACCAGGTTCTGAACCTTTTCCAGTCCAGCAGTAGTGAAAAGTGTGTCCAGTTCATCTAGTTTGGAAAAAAGATGTTTATTTTCCCCCCAAGAAAATGCATTTTTGTCTATGACGTCCCATGCCAAACAGGGCTCTGTAAGATTACTGCCATTATGTATTTTAAGTGCCTTTAGCAGGGCTGTTCACTTATATTTAATAAATGCAGTGGTGGCTTGGTGACAGGAAGTTCATGTTTTGGTATGGGAAGCCAAACCACCTGGGAAGGGCAGCCTGGAACCCAGAGAGAGATCTTCTCTAAGAGTCAGCTGAGGGGAGGAATTTTTAAGAAGACTAAAAGCTATAGGTCAGTTGTTTTTTTTTTTTAACCTTTGGCTTACATTTCCCCTTCAGGGTTCTGTGAACACCTTAAAAGTACATGCAAATATCTACATATATGTATGTCAAAGCAATTTTTTTAGGGAAGAGGTTTCATCATCTTAACCAAAGGCTCAAAGAAGTATGTGACCCACTGAAGGGCCCAGGAATGAAGTATCCATAAAGCACTGTTGGAGCCTGACACCTGCGCACAGGGACAGCAGCAGAGGACAGCAGTTCTGGGTTATACCTGAAACCTGGGGAAATGACTTACCCTGATGCAGGTACACCTAAAGCACAACCCAGCACAGAGAGTAAAACAGGCTGGGCTGGAGGTGAATCTTACAAAATAGGCAGGTTTCCCATTTTGGACAAAGTGACAGAAAGAAAGATGAAAGCAGTGGACTAAAGCAGTGGACAAGCCAGGGCTGTCTGGGGACAGCAAGCAGTTCCGGTTGGCTTGGGGGCAGGCATGAAAGGCGGGTAGCCACTGGAAAAAGACTGCCTAAAAGGTAGGAGGGATTAGATAATCTTCCTTCTTAAAGTACCCTGAAAACCACCTAATCTGGCATTTTGGGGACCTTTAGCACAAAAAGATGAGTGCTTCATACCTTGTGTGAAGAAGTAAACTCTGGTGCCATCACCTCTCACATAGAAATTTCCAGACAGACACTGACCTGCACAGTGACATGGTAAAAATCAGAGAAACTTTAAAGTGCTTCTTTGAATGTCGTTGCTAATGAAATGCTAACTGAGAGGCCAGGCGCGGTGGCTCATGCCTGTAATCCTAGCACTCGGGGAGGCGAAGGCGGGCGGATCGTTTGAGCTCAGGAGTTTGAGACCAGCCTGAGCAAGAGCGAGACCCTGTCTCTACTAAAAATAGAAAGAAATTAGCCAAACAACTAAAATATACACAAAAAAAAAATTAGCCAGGCATGGTGGTGCATGCCTGTAGTCCCAGCTACTCGGGAGGCTGAGGCAGAAGGATTGCTTGAGCCCAGGAGTTTGAGGTTGCTGTGAGCTAGGCTGACGCCACAGCACTCTAGCCTGGGGAACAGAGTGAGATTCTGTCTCAAAAAAAAAAAAAAGAAATGCTAACTGAGATATCAATTTCTTGGGCAGGGAGCAGACTCCTTTCTTGGTTACACTAGGTCCTTTGCAAGAATCTGTAATTTCTCTCCTACAAAGGAGTGGTACTTCGGAGAAGGGCAACTCAATGGGAATAAATCAAACTCCAACGTCAGATAACATATGAGATTCTTAGTCTCTCCTAGAATTCTGTTTGATGAAAACAACTTGCTCACATTGTCCACCCTCACCCTGAATTAAATTAAAAGCACAAACTCATTGTTTAAAAAAAAAAAAAAATCAGGCCGGGCACAGTGGCTCACGCCTGTAATCCTAGCACTCTGGGAGGCTGAGGCGGGTAGATCACTCGAAGTCAGGAGCTCAGTACCAGCCTGAGCAAGAGCAAGACCCCGTCTCTACTAAAAATAGAAAGAAATTAGCGGCCCAACTAAAAATATATAGAAAAAATTCATCGGGCATGCCTGTAGTCCCAGCTACTTAGGTGGCTGAGGCAGAAGGATTGCTTGAGCCCAGGAATTTGAGGTTGCTGTGAGCGAGGCTGACACCATGGCACTCTAGCCTGGGCAACAGAGTGAGACTCTGTCTCAAAAAAAAAAAAAAAAAAAAAAAAAAAAATCAAGCAACATAGCTGAGTTTAAGGAAACCTGAGAGAGCCACCATTACCATTGTGGTCACTGTCCTTTTGCATGTCTCTCCATGTGTCTACACACAAAACTGTAACTATGGCAACTCATATACTGTTTGTATCGTGGACACTCCTTCCCTTCTTATTTTACTTTTTAACTAAGAGCCAGTTTTCAGAATCCCATTCCTTCCCTTCTGCTGTTAACCTCCTGACTTTACCTCAATTTAACCACCTGGCACGTGTCCTTCTATACCTTCCTGAATGCCAATATAATCACACATGTATACATTTATTCCCCCCAGAGACCATTATACACGGGATCAGTGGAAAATAGTCACCTGCGCCTCAGTTCTCTCACTCTGTAATACAGAATGGAAATCCCTTCGAGCCCAGCGATACGGGGCCTACCTCAGGTGACAAGCACATCCCCTTATCCACATATCATGTGCTGGTTCTTGAACAATTCCCCTAAAAGACTATTGGATTGAATAAATAATATCTAGGTGCCTTATAAAGGCCCATAAAACTTCATACTTCTACCAGTAATGAACGTGTACCTTTTTCTTTGAATTGGCCAGCAATAAGTACTATCTCATTATTTTTATCTCCTTGAAAGTTTTGTTTATTGGTCATTTAGATATGCTCTTCTGTGAACGGACTCTAAATACTCCTTGCCTGTTTTTCGGGTGGGTCACTGATCTTTTTCTTATCAATTTCATGACAGCCCTTTGAAGAGCATAGATATTAAGTCTGTTATATGCACTGAAAATATTTCTCCTCAATCTGTCATGTCTTCTGACTTTTTAATGGCATCTTTTGTTATACCATATTTAAAACTATTTATGTCTTTCAAATGTCTTTCTAAAAATAGCTCTTCTATAAGTAGTTGTCTTGGTTAAAAAGACCTCAGTATCTAGATTATACAAAAGCCTCTTAAGTTTTCTTCAAAAATAAACTACTCTTGCCCTATTTTAAATGGCTTTATGTATGGAGCTCTAATTCTAGAGTCTCTATTCTGATGGCAAAACCCTTGTTTTGATTATAATATCAAAATACCTTTTTTAAACCGAAGCTGGGCCATGTCGTAGCGGCCATAATCTCGCAGAAGCATCATCCCTCCAGGCTTCAGAAGCCTGCTCAGCCTGTCGATAGCCTTCTGCATCCTGTGGGGCGGCAGAGAATGGTGATCAGGTGTCCTCGAGCACAGGGTTCCCTTTCCCTGTAGCATATCCCAAGAAGCCAGCAGACTTTCTTCCTAACTCTGACGCACAACCCCAGAATCTTAGCTCTGCTGCCCTTGCTTCAGTTTGAACTGGAGTACATGTAGCTGGCTGTCTGCTCACAACTGTGGCCTTGACCTGCTGCCTTCAGCCTAAAGAGGCTGAAGGACAACGTGCTTCTGCTGTAGGGCTTCAGGGTGGGGGAAAGTTCCGTGCCTTCTATCTGGCTCACTTCCTCCCGGTCCTGGGCTAGCCATCCCTGCCCTGTGCTCCCGTGGCTCTCTGAATGGAACCGTGACCACCCAGTGCAAGGACTGTTAGCTGACTCATCTGCCTGTCCCACTTGACCTGAGCTCTTTCCGTGCAGACTGTACGAAGACTTGTCCTCAAGCACTTGCAATTTACATGGCAATACGATCAGTATGCAAATGAGCACTACAGGCAGAGGGCTTTACATTGACACTTGCATTTCCATATGCAGTGTCCTCCAAATTCTTGGTACAGGGGTAAATGTTCATAATTTCAGAAGCATAAATGTTACAAACTTAGAAAAAACATTTCAAAGTCTATTTACATTCTGAATAACAAATTTTTAAGGTTTTGTTTTAATCCATGTTGATTTTTAAAAAGTTTGTAGCATTTGAACTGCTGTTATTAAAGTTTAGGACCATGCCAGGCCTTTGGGGCTGTCCTTCATGTGTCTTTATTTCACACTCATAACATTCCTCTAAGGTCAGATGACTTCAGTCCTATCCTACAGGAAATGTGGGCTAAAGAAGGTCAGTCACTCAAAGCTCCCGCCCTGTGGAGCCAGCATTGGGTCCATGGACTCCCAGGGTACACCAGGATCTCACTCACTAAGCCTCAGTCTTCAGTCATGTGATCTGCCGGCTTTCTGACACCAGCTTACCTTGATCTCTGATGCTAATTTACTTCATCATCCTTTGATTGGCTCTGATGTTCAGAAAGTAAGTAGATGTCTAAAGTTTCTAAGAAGCTATCCTAATCCCATGATTTTGGGGATGCAGTTTGCCTAGATCACTGTACATGTACATGCCAACCCCCTGGCCTGTCCTGATTCAATGGAGTCTGGCAGTGACAAGGGCTTCTATGTTCTCAGTCATTGGTGCCTGAATCTCTTAGCCACCATCTCTCATCATCAGTAGTTTCATAGGGACTACTGTCTGCCTGATACATATGAGGTTTTTCTTTTTAAAATTGAGACAGGGTCTTGCCGTGCTGCCCAGGTTAGAGTACAGTGGCATCATCATAGTTCACTGCAACCTCAAACTCCTGGGCTCAAGTGATCCTCCTGCTTCAGCCTCCCAAGTAGCTGGGACATAGGCATGTGCCACCATGCTTGGCTAATTTTTCTGTTTTTTGTAGAGATGGGGGTCTCTCTCTCGCTCGGGGTGGTCTTGGATTCCTGGCCTCAAGCAATCCTTCTATCTCTGCCTCCCAAAGTGCTAAGATTACAGACGTGAGCCACTGTACCCAGCCCGGAGAACACCTTAGTTAAGCTTCAACACAAATTTTATGCTGTTAATGAGCTTGTTCTATCTAAACCATTTTAAAGGCCAATAATGAGACATTGTGGCACCCAGTTCTGAAATAGTATGCTATGAGATTATCAGTAAGGAATTTCCCCATATACTCAAGACTTCTCCCCCATTCTTTGTGAATATTAACACATTAACTGCCATGTGAGTTTTATTTCACTTATGCTACTTTTGAGCCTGGGGCCTCGTGAAGCGTATGTAACTCACACGTCTCTTCACCTTAGGAGCCTCGAGAACTATTTTTCAAGTTGCATATAAGTCACGCACAGAAAACAATAAAAAATAACAAATTTTTCATTAAATTAGAAACGATTGTTTTGTTTTTTGTAATAAAATGCTGTGGGCTTCAAGGAAAAAGAAATTTTTTTCTAGTGTGGCAGTCAATGTGTTAAACCATAATAATAAAACCAAACACTACAGTTAGCAAGAAGTTTAGAGGCTGAAACAGAAGTTGGATTTTAAGACAAATTTAGGAAAATGATTGAGATGCTTACATCACTATGGATGCTGTGGCTTCTTTGTGTCTATCAAAGCATAAACAAAACCCTTTTTATATTGAGCCTACTCTAATACCAACGACCCTAACCAAGCCTTTGTTTTTGTCATGCCAACTGGTCAAAGAACCTAGAACTTACTTGTCTGGAACAATTGCTGAAAGAACAAATATGAGAACAATGATGTCAAGGCTGTCTGTGGGCACTGGGTAACTCTTATCTTCATCACACAGGTCATGAACAAAGGCAAAACACCGAGAAGGATCATATTCTGAATTTGTCTGCAGATAGTTGGAAGAGACAACCTGTTTAGAAAATGTTAACACAGCCTGGAGAAAAGCTTATCTTGCTTTAAATGTAACTGCTGCTACCTTCCACACGGCATATATTCCTAATCATTATAGCACATGTTTTTCCAGGGGGGACTCAAAGGGTAAGAATCAGGAACAACCTGGGGAAGATCACGTGGAATCTAACTGGTGCTTTTAAAATGGAACATTCCTGACTTCCCTACTTTTATTCTTTATTTTGACAAGTTCTTGTACTTCTCATACATGAAGTCAGATCTGAGGACTGGAAAATGATCAGGAACATAAATGACCAACAGGAAAAAGAAAAACTTCATAAAGAGAGACAAAGTGTACTTACAAAGCACGATTTAAAACTCCCAACTAGACCATAAAATTTTCCAGGAAAATCTATTTCTCTAGATGTAGAAAATTTAACCTATACTTTGCTATCATAAAATTCAGTAAAGATAAGCTTCAATATTAATGTAGTCTCAATCCATCAGAATAATTCCAGAAAGACGGAACTACCAATTACCGAGCTCCTGTGCTGAAAGCATTACACATGATTGTAACAGACACATTTTAGGGCATCTTCCCTTATCCATGTCCCTCTTCTCCATAAATGTGACTTTGTTTCTCATTGGCCACAACAGATTTAAACAAGGCAAGTAGATTCATCAGCTGGGCTGAGTTAACCATACTCTTTCCAAAGACTTTGGATTTGGGGCAATCATTCTGGTGAGGCTACGTGAACATGTCAACAGGGTAGACTTGTAAGGGACCGGACGGCAGGAACATTAGGTTCACATGAAAAACCAGGAACAACCTGTTAGAGAAAGCTGGTCTGCAGAGAAAAAACAAAAAACAAATGGGCACCGGGCAAGGAGAGGTACGACACCATGAACTTGAGGCTATACTTGGTGCCCTTATGATATTCCTCTTTTTGCCTGAGTTTGTCTAGATGTTCCTGTTACTTGTAACTCAAAGAATCCTGACTGAATCATCTCAATTCAATCCTTGAAACCTAAATTTAGAGAGGTTCAAGAAACCTGCCCCAAATCACACAATTGGTAATTGGTAGATTTAGTACAGGGATTCCTCACAGATATTGCGAGTTTGGGTCCAGACCACAGAAATAATGTGAGCCACACAAATTTTTTGGTTTCCTAGTGCATATACAAGTTTATACTATGCTGTGGTCTATTAAAAGTACAATTGCAATGCATCTAAAAAAACAATGTATGTTAATTAAAAATACTTCAGTGCTCAAACATGCTAACGATCATCCGAGCCTTCAGCAAGTTGTAATCTTTTTGCTGGCGGAGGGGCCTGCCGCGATGTTGGCCACTGCTGACTGATTGGAGTGGTGGTTGCTGGAGGTTGGGTGGGGTGTGTAAATTTCTTACAATAAGACAACAGTGAAGTTTGCCACTTTGACTCTTCCTGTCACGGGAGATCTCTCTGTAGCATGCAGTGCTGTTTGACAGCATTTTACTCACAGAATCTTTCAAATTGGAGTCTCTCAAACCCTGCTGCTGCTTTGTCAACTAAGTTTATGTAATCTTCTAAATCCTTTGTTGTATTTCAGCAATGTTCACGGCATCCTCACCAGGAGTAGATTCCATCTCAAGAAGCCACTTTCTTCGCTCATCCATAAGAAACAACTCTGCAGCCATTCAAGTTTCATCAGGAGATTGCAGTAATTCCGTCACATCTTCAGGCTCCACTTCTAATTCTAGTTCTCTTGCTATTTCCACCACATCTGCAGTTAGTTCCTCCACTGAAGTCTTGAACCCCTCAAAGTCATCCCCGAGGGTTGGAATCCACTTCTTCCAAATTCCTGTTAGTGCTGTTATTTGCCCTCCTCCTATTAAGAACAATGACACCCAGAATGATGAATCCTTTGCAGAAGGTTTTCAACTTACTTTGCCCAGATCCATCACTGGAATCACTGTCTATGGCAGCAATTATAGCCTTAGCAAATGAATTTCTTAAATAGCCTCTAACAAGAGAGTCAGCTTGTCCTTTGAAGTTTTGAAGCCAGACATTGACTTCTTTCTAGCTATGAAGGTCCTAAATGGCATTTTCTTTCAATAGAAGGCTGTTTTGTGTACATTGGGAATCTGTTGTTTAGTGTAGCCACCTTCATCAATGATGTTAGCTACATCTTCTGGATAACTTGCTGCAGCTTCTCCATCAGCACTTGCTGCTTCACCTTGTACTGGTGCAAAGTGCTTCTTAAAACTCAGGAACCGACCTCTGCTGGCCTCAAACTTTTCTGCTGCAGCTTCCTCAGCTCTCTCAGCCTTCGCTGAAGTGAAGAGGGTTGGGCCCCTTTTCTGGATTAGGCTTTGGCTTAACGGAATGTTGTGGCTGGTTTAATCTTCTACCCAGACCACTAAAACTTTCTCCATATCAGTAATAAGGCTTCTAACTTTCTTATCACTCATGTGTTCACTGGAGTAGCACTTTTAATTTCCTTCAAGAACTTTTCCTTTGGCCAGGCGCGGTGGCTTATGCCTGTAATCCTAACACTCTTGGGAGGCCGAGCTGGGAGGAGCGCTTGAGCTCAGGAATTCAAGACCAGCCTGAGCAAGAGCGAGACTCTGTCTCCACTAAAACTAGAAAAAAGGAGCTGGGTTTGGTGGGGCGTGCCTGTAGTCCAAGCTATTTGGGAGGCTGAGGCAGGAGGATTGCTTGAGCCCAGGAGTTGGAGGTCACTTGAACTAGGTTGACACCATGGCACTCGCCCAGGCCACAGAGTGAGACTCTGTCTCAAAAAAAACAAAACAAACAAAAAAATCCCAACTTTTCCTATGCATTCACAATTTGGCTAACTGGAACAAGAGTCCTAGCTTTTGGCCTATCTTAGCTTTTGACATGCTTTCTTCACTACGCTCACTCATTTCTAGCATTTGATTTAAAGTGAGCAACATGCCACTCTTCTTTTCACTTGAACACTTCTAAGTGTTCTAAGGCCACTGAAGGGTTGAAATTAGTGGTTTACTTTCAATATTTTTGTGTCTCATGGAATAGGGAGGCCTGAGGACAAGCAGAGGGATGAGGCAATGGCCAACTGGTGGAGCAGACAGAACACATATTTATCGACCAGGTGTGGTGGTTCACACCTGTAATCCTGGCACTCTGGGAGGCCAAGGTGGGAGGATCGCTTGAGGTCAAGAGTTTCAAGACCAGCCTCAGCAAGAGCAAGACCCTGTCTCTACTAAAATTAGAAAGAAAGTAGCCAGGCAACTAAAAATGGAAAAAATCAGCCCGGCATGGTGGCTTACACCTGTAATCCCAGTTACTCGGGAGGCTGAGGCAGGAGGATTGCTTGAGCCCAGGAGTTTGAGGTTGTTACAAGCTAGGCAGAGGCAAGCTAGGCAGAGGCCATGGTACTCTAGCCTGGGCAACAGAGCAAGACTCTGTCTCAAAAACAAAACAAAACAAAACAAAAACCACACATATTTATCAATTAAGTTGATAAATCATATGGGCATGATTTATGGTTCCCCAAAACAAGTACAATAGTACTATTACAGATCACTGATCACCACAACATTAGCCTTAGCTCTTGCTCATGCAAAAAGAAGAAAATAAAAAACACAGATTACCATAAATATGACATATTCTGAGAATCACCAAAACGTGACATAGAGACACTATGTGGGCACATGGCGTTGGAAAAATGGCACCAATAGACTTACTCAACACAGGGTTGCCACAAATCTTTTAATTTGTAAAAACTGTGATATGTGCCAAGTACAATAAAGTGAAGTGCAATAAAACAAAGTATGCCTGTATCAGTAAGTCTTTTACCTACAGACCACAATACAATGAGAATATAGCTAGAGACCCTGATTTTTAGGAGACCCCTTTTCCCCTTAATCAATGAAAATTACTGATAGGAGCCACTGCACTTACCTGAACGAGTTCTATAGCTGTGGGAGAAAAATCACAACAGTAAACAAAGAGTCCTGGGTCACTGAATGGGCATGAAAAAAAGAACAATTAGACTACAAACTGGACTTAAAACGGCAAATGGCAAAAAATACCATTCATTCAAGAAATCACTTTTATTAGTCACAACACATTTCATTTTGGTTAAAATGCTTTTTGATTTCTATCCTCTTTTAGGTCCTATGGTTATAGCTAATATTAAGTTTATAAAATAATCGGTGAGTTTCAAAACAATGTCTTCTCCTTTCTCCACCTACAAACCTCACTTTTCCTTCAAATGAAACCTTGCCTGATGCCACCGTGAAACTTCTGCATATTTTCTGAGCTAGCCTGGCATTTTCTCCACTCCAGGAACACATCTGTACTTGTCTGCCTGCCCCTACCTCATGGTGACTGCTATGACAGCAGAGATTACATCTTTCATTTTTTTGTTCACCAAACTCTGCTGAGGTTCCACTATGTACTGGATATTATCCTAGGTGCTGGGGAGACAAAGATGAACAAGACACAATCCCAGTGCTTATTTTTCTTATCCCCAATGTCTAGCACAAGACTTAGGTTAGCACAAGGGAGCAACATAAAAAATGTTAAACTGATTTTAATAACTACCAAAATTGCTTTCAATTATGAAAACACAATATATATTTATTCTGAAGTCTTCAAAATACAAAACTACCTGCAGTTCCAGAGTTATTTTTGTTGGGACAGGGGAAAACACAAATGGGGGAAAAGGAAGGCTCTGTGCCATTTTAGAAACAGCCCAGAGCTGTTCTGCACTGTTGGGCTCATTGTTTGAGTCAGTCCCTTGGATTTTAGGGGGTACCTGACACCTCCAACTTCTCAGAGGTCCTGGCTCCCCTTTTCTCTAAACTGCTGACTTTTGGAGTAGACAACTTCTAGGAGATACAAAAACGACTAATAAGCTGGGAAGCTGTACTGTTACACGGCAGCCACTAGCTACATGTGGCTATTTAAATTAAAAATTCAGTTTCTGGCTGGGCATGGTGGCTCACACCTGTAATCCCAGCACTATGGGAGGCCGAGGTGGGAGGATCGTTTGAGCTCAGGAGTTCGAGACCAGCCTGAGCAAGAGCAAGACCCCGTCTCTACAAAAAATAGAAAGAAATTAGCTAAACAACTAAAAATATATACAAAAATTAGCCGGGCATGGTGGTGCATGCCTGTAGTCCCAGCTACTCGGGAGGCTGAGGCAGGAGGATCGCTTGAGCCCAGGAGTTTGAGGATGCTGTGAGCTAGGCTGATGCCACAGCACTCTAGTCTGGGCAACAGAGACTGTCTCAAAAAAAAAAAAAAAAAATTCAGTTTCTCAGTGTTAGATACATTTCACCTGTTTTTCATGATTACCACAAGGGATAGTGAAGATGTAGAAATATCACTGCAGAAAGTTCTGCTCTAGAGAGCAAGGGCTGCACATGTCGTATCCTCTAATCAGCCAGGCAACTGCATCTGCCAAGTACCCACGAAGGTCACGTGCTATGTTCTGGCAGACTCAGCTCTGCCCTCTGTGAATCCTCAGCTGCGGAACTCGTGGATTCAAAATACTGATAGTGTTAATTTTGAAATCAGAGTCTTTAACTGTGCTCTGTGGATAGAACTGTACTTCAATATAATTGGTCTTCTCAGTTTTACTTTATATATCAAAAAAATTATCCTGAGACAACTCTATATACAGATTTGTGTATTTGTAGATGAGTCGCTGCCCAGGATCAGCAGGGAGTGGGGCATATCAGGAAGCGGGGATTAGTGCTAATGGATATGGGTCTTCTTTTTCAGGTGATGAAAACGTTCTAAAATTGACTGTGGTGATGGCTGCATATCTCTGTGAATATACTTAAAGCCATCACATTGTACACCTTAAATTATGTATCAGTAAAGCTGGTATACATAAAAATAAACCAACCAAACAAAAATACATTGGCCCCTGAGAAGGGATCCAAAGGCTTCATCAAATACAACAGAAAAAAATGTTAAGTACCTCTGAGGAGAAGTGGCAGTGAGGTAACACAAGAAACATACGAAAGGGCTGCAAAGACAACAGAATGACAGAGATGGAGTGTATTAATTAGCAAAGTTTTCTGGATGCTTCTCACCCAGAATTTGAGGAAGGGAGAAGACAGTCTATAAAAACAAAGGAGGATATTCTGGGAAGATACAGAGTCAGAGAAAGACGTGCACAGTGTGACCAACACATTGAGGGATAAGAAATAAGACATACTTCATAGGGCACAATCTTGTATAGGGTTTTTAAAACTATGCTGAACAATTTAAACATCATTCATAGGCAGTAGAAAGCCTATGCCAATTCTAAGCCAGTGAATTACATGAATAAGTGGGTTCCAGCAAGATACTGAACACAGTGATCTTAATGTAAACGGTACAACCAGGCTGTAGTGAAGATGTTATCTCAATTCATTTTTACATCCATTGATGACACTGATGATCGATGGCCATAACTCTTGAACGTAAGTCAATCTCCTATTTGAGGTAGGTTCATGACATTAAGGGCAGAACAATCACTTTTCTTCACTGTTTGCTACTATGACTTGCCATTTTCTTATAAATTTCTAATAAAATGCATATTTGTAATGAGGCTAATGATCCTGTTAAATACTGTAGGCTAAACTGACAGTTTTTTATATAGAACCTTTGGGAAACAGTGAGTTCCAATGGAGAATATAGAACTAGAATGTCACTTCCATGAGTGGTTTGAAAACAGGTATGGTATAATAAATATATTTGGCCTTTGTCCATGGTTCTAGGCACAGAGATCCAAAAACCCTAGGAAATTTCCTGGGTAGTAGAATTGTCTTTAGTCATAATGAACCCCTTCTGGGTCACACAGAATTCGTGTTAATGAGGTGACTTAGGGTGGGGCCCCTAGATAGCCTTAGGATGAGGCCAGCACCAGAAAGGCCAAGTGATTAAAGGGTTGAAACTTTCAGCCTCACTCACCAATGTCCTGGTAGGAGGTGGTGGATAGAGATTAAGCTGTATAAAAACTCTTGCTGAGTTTCTGGGTCCATGAACACATCCACATCCTCGAAGGCAACATGCCCCAACTCCTTGGGGACAGAAGCTTCTGATCTTGGGACCCTGCTGTACTCTATCCTATGTACAT
Source organism: Lemur catta (assembly GCF_020740605.2). Lineage (NCBI taxonomy): Eukaryota > Metazoa > Chordata > Mammalia > Primates > Lemuridae > Lemur > Lemur catta. The sequence continues at coordinate 43,135,441 of NC_059142.1, read as the reverse complement.
CTGCATCTAGCTGCTAAACTGTATCCTTTATAATAAACAAGAAAACATGAGTAAAGTGTTTCTATAAGTTCTCTGAGCCATTCTAGAAAAGTATTGAACCAGAGGAGGGGGTCCCTAGGTCAAAAGTACAGTAGCCCGGATTTGCCAATGGCATCTGAATTGCAAAGATTTGTGGGACTAACCCCTTAATCTGTGGGATCTGATACTATGCTAACTCTAGGTGGATACTGTGAGAATTGGTTGTAAGACACCCAGCTGGTGTTGCAGAATTGGTTGGTGTGGACAACCCCCACCCCATGTCTGGTGCCAGGAGTGTTCTGTGTGAGTAGACAGAAACAGTGTGTTGTCTCACTTTCATCCACCTCCACTTTCTCAGGGCGACCACAGGGGTAACAACAGTGTAGCCACTGACTGTTCCTCAGAGAGATCACAAGAGTGGAGAAATTGAACATGTTTTTAAGCACCTTTGAGGAAAGCACTATAGACTAACACTGTAGCAGGTTTTACATCTAACTAATTTTCCTAATGACAAAAGTAACTTACACATCCAATTAAAACAACCCATAAATGAATAATGTAGAAATATAAATTCCCTGTAATCCATGCTTCCTTATAACTACTGTTAAGGTGTGATATAGCCAGTTTTTAAAAACCGAACTTCTACTTCTCTCCTCTTTGCTACTATATAATCTCTGTAACATACTTACTTGTTAGTTTGTAAAATTGGAAAGACTGTGTTTCCCACACCACACCCAACCTGCAGATAGAAATGAATGATTAATCACCGAACTTTCCAAATAATTGCCTGAAGCTAGATAAATAATCAACAAACAATAATAAATAATTCTACCTAAGTGTATTAGGGAACATACAGTGGTGGGAGCTAACCAGTACCCATGACATTCCCTGATCTTGACTTCAGGAACCCTTAAAAGAGCATAGGATTTCATTAGCAGAAGGGAGCTGGTATAGAAAAAGGGCACGAGGTTGTTTTACCTTTTGAGTCCTAGCTGTCCTACAGATGAAATATTTTCTCACGGAGCTCTACTATACCGTTATAGGAAAAATGTTTCTAATAGGCTGTGCTGAAATTTATGAAAAGGAGAACATGGTAACTCTGTCCTACATACAGTGCTGTGTGTGGCAATAAAAACAGCAACCATTTACTAAGGGCTTAACCATTTGCTATTGTTCTTAGCTGCTTTACATACAGTATCTCAAACCTCGTAACTATTATCATCAGGTGCAGAGGCAGCAGTCCCATTGCTCGGAGAGGGTAAGGGACTTGTCCAAGATTATGCCTAGGACTCAATCCCAAGGCTAACAAACTCCACAATCAGCTTCCAGTGGAGTGTGTAGTCCCCACTTGTGAATTTATGTTATGATACCAACCTAGACACATTTCCAGGTCTAGACTCTCCAACAACACCATCCAAACTCAGAGAATGAGAATTCTCCTAGGCCTGAGATGCAGGCACCATCCCCACTACTTTGTGTTTCTATGACTGTAGAAGAGAAGTAACATGTTGTCTTGCGACCTGAGAATTTCTTCCAGAGCGGTAGCACCATGATCTTGAGCTCTTTCACCTGTATGAAACAGTGGCATGTGGCAGGTACAGAATGATGATACAACTTTTGGAAGCAATATGGTATACCCAGGTGATCAACCATCAGATATCTGGCCTACATTCAGGGCATTTCATTAGTCCAAAAATGGAGGCAATTCCAGGCCAATATATAATGGTCAAGTCTAGCCAGCTTCATCAGATAGAAGTTATTTTTGTTGTTAGCCTCTCTATACCACTTCATATGCACAATGTGACAGCTTCACTTATTGCACTAGTAGGATGATAAAAGCTTACCTCAAGTATTCGGTAGGTGGCTGAGGATCCAGGAAACTCATCAGCACAAATTTCCAGTTGACTGAGTTTCTTAGTTACATTCTCCTCCACAGGAGGCATCTGTGTTTCATGACTAAGGCTGTTCAAAGAACACTTGTGCTGTTCTTCTATTTTTAAACCAGGTCCATCCTCACAGCTTCCAGATTGAGGTATTTCACTCTTGTTCTCCAAGAGCAAGCCATTCAAAGGATTTTGGTTTTGGCTAGGCGCCAGCTCAGGGAATTCGGTAAAAAGCCAATGTCTATCCTTGAAAAACCCATTTTCGTGGATTTTGTAGAAGTCATTCCAGTATTTGTGGGCATTGATCTCATAATCAACTGTAAATATTTAAGAAAAAAATTTAAGAATCAGCTCTCAGATATCATCAAGTAGAACTATAGCCTCGAGCTAAAGGCACTTCTGAGGTCATTTAGTACTGCCAACTATCATTATACTTGAATTCCCCCATTCATCATTCCCAAGGTATCTAACTTCTGCTTGAACCATCTGCCAGACAACTTACTACCTATCAATTTTCCTCCCACATCTCTAGACGGCTCTTAACTCCTAGAAAATTCTAACATTAAGCAAAAATCTTTCTAATTACTTCTAGTCAAAAGGTCCTACAATTTCTCAGGGCCATGAGGAGCAACTCTTGTATTTATGGGCAGTTATTTTCCCCTCTAAATCTTCTCTTTACAAGCTAAATGTCCCAGTTTCTTCAGTTGGTCCTCATGTAAACTCAATGGTTACATCCAAGAAATTCTTCAAATATGATCCTTTGCCTGGGGTTCTTTAGAATACAGACCCCAGAAATGAATTCAATACTACTAATAGATACTAAAAATGGAGACAAGGCTAAAAGAAAAATAGAAAATGGTGACAAGAAAAAAAATGTCTTCAGTGTAGTAGAAAGAATAAAAACCTAAGAAACTGGACTTTACTTCCACCATTGCTATTACTGACTGCTTACCTTTGGGCAAAACCTTTAATGTTGTGCAGTCCAAATTTCTTTAACTGTAAAAAGAGGATATTGGACTACATGATTTTCAAAATCCCTTTCAACTCTTAACTTGCTCTGATCAGTCTCTGTCAAGCTATGCTGGACCATATTTTGTAACTGGAATTTTCTCACTGTTGCATAAAACTCTTTCAGTGGTACTCCTCTCAAATTTCTTTTTCATCCAGCCCAAAATGTCAGAGTGTCTCTGGGAGGGCTTAAACCACCAAACTTTTGGTTAACAGCCAAACAGGCTAACCAATTGTGCCACAGGGATGCACCACCTCTCAAATTTCTACTCCTACCTTCAACTGTCTGGACCAATCAGTCCTGATTTCAGTGTCCAGGGATATTTTGCAGTGAAATTGTTCACCTCTTTTTCTGTGGCCAGATTTATCTCCACTCTGCTTCATCCATCTTTCCTTGGCAGAAGTCCTAAATCCTCATATCCATCACGCAAGTAAAAGACATAATCACCTGTCTTTAGGAGTCATTAGCCCCCTCTTCCAACAATATTTAGAATGTGATCACCTGAATCTACCTTCAAAGGCAAATGCAAATAAAGTAGAAGATACAACCTCTAAATGATCATGTGACCAGTTGCCATAGACCAGCCTTATCAATATGGATCTAGTCAACAGAATTAAAGAGCTACCCTCCCCCAAATTAAAATAAACACAACTCCCCCACATGCTTTAGCAAGATTGTGTTACGGTGCCACCTTTTCCCTCCTTGCTCATCCCCTCCCGTTCTACTCCTGAGTTCCACAACAGGCCAGTAACAAAGGATCTTGGAGGCCACAGTTCTTTGGCCTCTCCAGGAGGGCTCGTTCAGCAGTACGCTGGCTGTCAACATCACTGAGGGGCGCACCTTGTTTCTCCTGGCACACCCGCTGGGAACTGTTCTCCTGGACTTTCCTCTCCGCTGCCGCGGCCTGCTCTTCCGACCACTCCACATTGTCCCTGGGAAAATCAAATGGGCAGTTTAGGGGCCTCACGTCCTAGCTGCGGGCAGGGTGAGTGGCTGGCCGGGGAGCGCTTCTCCCCTGGGAGAGGAGCGCCTCGGGTAGGGCGGCGGGACCCGTGGCCGGCGGTCAGGGGCTTCCTGGAGCACCCCGGGGCAGCGAGACAAGGGGCAGGGAGGTTACCAGGCATTGTGGTGGAAGACGCGCGCCGGGTCGCTCAGGAACCGGCTCCCGAACTGCTGCCTCTTTCCGCCACGGGCCACGGGCACCTCTTCACGGTAGCAACCAGCCATGACACCGGAGCCGGAAATGCGTTCCTTTCCGTAACACGAGAACTTCCTGCGGGCCACGCCCACTTCCGGAAGGTGCAGGGTTTGGGCGGGAAAGGTGGGACGCGGGGCGGGCCCGGCGTTAAGCGTCCTGTTGGTGTTTGAGTTGTGTTGGGTGGGACCGGCCCTGGGAAAGGGCTCTCTGGGGAAGGGGGCCCAGCAGGTGGAGTCGTTTTTTTTCCTAGAGGACGTGAGGGCTGGGAAGAAAGTGGGGGACATTTCAGTTGAGCCGCACTTCAATGCTGGGATCCTGTACCAAGTTCCCCAGTTTCCCTCAAGTTGTAAAACAGGAAAAATCTTGAATCCCTAGTAGCAAGCAGCGGGAGCAAACGGCAATTTTCCAGCTTCTCTAGTCAGCTTTTCTCTCTCACACACACACACAATATGTAGATAAATTTTTGTGGGGGGAAGGGGATTGGGGATGGATCTGAAATGAATTCTGAGAACACGAAGCTTACTGGTTAAATCAATTGGAATGTCCAAGGACAAATTTTTAAAATTTTATAACTACCTTTTTGAATCATCCATACCCAGGCTTATTGGCACAATCAAGATTGTAATACATATGTACATATAGTGTGTTACATTAATATATTTCAGCCTTTTATGTCTATTTCCATAATTATTACAAATAGATTCGCAAAAGTATTTCTTTGTTTGAGATGGGGTCTCGCTCTGTCACCTGGACTAGAGTGCAGTGGCGTGACCATAGCTCACAGCAACCTCAAACTCCTGGGCTCAAGTGATTCTCCTGGCTCAGCCTCCAGAGTAGCTGATTACAGGCGCAGGCCACAACACCGGGCAAATTTTTCTATTTTTAGTAGAGAAGAAACATAGTAGAGAGAAACATACTCTAGTTTCTCTTCAGATCGATAAATCTTTCACCTTTTAATAGAGACGGGGTCTTGCTCTTCTTGCTCTTGCTCGGGCTGGTCTCAACTCAAGCAGTCCTCCCACTCGACCTCCCAGAGTGCTAGGATAACAGGTGTGAGCTACCGCACCCGGCCACTCAAAAAGAGTTTAAAAGAAAGTATTCTGTCAACATAAGATAAACGTTGAGAAGACTTCCAAGAGAAGCATGATGAATATCACTTGGAAGAGAAGAAGGAAAGAGATAATAATGGAGTGCTACACATAGCACATTGGTAACCAGTGATCCTTTATTCCTGGTAACCAGTGATCATTTATTCCATTGCAGATTCTTTCTGTAGGTAAAATTAAGGGGAACAAGGAGTGATTCTATACTTTCCCCACCAAAGAAGTGAGAACAAGCTCTAAGCCCTCTCTAATAGGGAAGAAAAACTTGAGTTAATTAAAAAAATAAGATAATAAAGAACTTGTACTTTATTTGAAGACAAAACACTTTTGCCATTCTCGTGGTCTTTTGAAACATTTTGAACAAAAGCTCCTTGCCAAAAAACAAGTCCAAGAATCTCTATCTGTTCTCAAGGCCAGCTGTTTGTAGATATGGTGGTTAATTTGTATTTATTTTTGGCATCTTTTTCATTCATCCACGCGTTTTTTCTGTCCCCCCACCAAAAGTTGTTAGTGTTCCCAATCAACAGTCCCACTGCGTATTTTCTTGCAGAGAGCTCCCTCTTTGTATTCACTTGAAGTTATTTATACTATAGTAGTTGAAATGTCAAACAGCTCGGGCCCTTTTTGCAAAATGTACTAAAGTTTACTAAATCTAATTTTATGCAGTTATCTTTGCTTGTCCTGTACAACTAATTTTTCCGTCTTTTGAAGCACCAACAATAATTTTTTCCAACGAAGTTTGAAAGACATGGCTGGGAGTTCTCTGCCTATCAGACTTCATACTAAACTGCATGTAGCCTCAGAGAATACTGTTTCAGAGAAGCTACGGGTCCCTCTGGTGGTGACTAAGCAGAACTCCTCTAGCTCAGTGGGTGGCATGGGTTCAAAGCTTGTAAAGGTTAAGAACTCTCATTCTGTATTATTGCTTTGGGTGTTAGTGGAGGACGAGGGTAGTTAATTGTTTCAAGCTTTTCTTTCAGTTCCAATCAGTGGGAATTCTGGACTGTTTATGCACGTGCTCTGGAACTGGAGCACTGGAGAAAGGGTTCCTGGTGTTCTAATTTGCTCACCTTGAGGTTTCACCTAGAGAGCCTTTGTAGCAGCCCTAGATAGTGGTATAAGCTAGTTTAATGACTATAATATAAAAACAGCATGTGTGGTTTTTTTCTTATTGCAAAATAAGTATATGTTTAATATAGAACATTTAGAACATATAGATAAGACAAAAGAAAATACCCTAGCCCACCATTAATTTAACCCATTAACACTTTGGTGTATATCCTTCCTTTTGTTTCTAATTCTTTTTTTTTTTTTTTTTTTTTTTGAGACAGAGTCTCACTCCGTTGCCTGAGCTAGAGTGAGTGCTGTGGCGTCAGCCTAGCTCACAGCAACCTCAAACTCCTGGGCTCAAGCAATCCTTCTGCCTCAGCCTCCTGAGTAGCTGGGACTACAGGCATGCGCCACCATGCCCGGCTAATTTTTTCTATATATATTTTTAGCTGTCCATATAATTTCTATTTTTAGTAGGGACGAGGTCTCGCTCTTGCTCAGGCTGGTCTCGAACTCCTGAGCTCAAACAATCCGCCCGCCTTGGCCTCCCAGAGTGCTGGGATTACAGGCGTGAGCCACCGCGCCCGGCCTGTCCTCATCAATGTTCAACAAATCTTTTCCTTTTCCTGGATTGTATTTGTCTAGAATAATGATTTGAATTTAAAAAGCATTTATTCTATATGTCATGTGTGGACTTAGCCATACACCCACAAACCAGTCTCTTGGATAACATTTACAAATAGTTCATTTCATCCCTTACTTTTATAGATCAGAATTGGCACAGGAAATAAAACACTTTTGCTGTCCTGACACTAGATCAAAAGGTAAATAAAGATTTAGTTTTGGTAGACCTAGATTTCCTGAGTCCAACAGTGATCTGTCTCTCTGTGATCAACCCATAGAAAAATGCCCTAACAACTTGTAATATAGTTATATATGTGCTTCTTTATTACATGCATTAAAGAACAAAACAAATGCAATGGATGAGATCAGCTATTTGTAAGAGTAATCCATGTGTGCAGGTGTGTAGCTAAGGAACCTTGGGAACACCTAAATTTAATCAAGGTTTTTTTTGTTTTTTTTTTTTTTGAGACAGAGTCTCACTCTGTTGCCTGGGCTAGAGTGAGTACCATGGCGTCAGCCTAGCTCACAGCAACCTCAAACTCCTGGGCTCAAGCAATCCTACTGCCTCAGCCTCCCGAATAGCTGGAACTACAGGCATGTGCCATCATGCCTGGTTAATTTTTTCTACATATATTTTTAGTTGTCCAGCTAATTTCTTTCTATTTTTAGTAGAGATGGGGTCTCATTCTTGCTCAGGCTGGTCTCAAACTCCTGAACTCAAACAATCCAACCGCCTCGGCCTCCCAGAGTGCTGGGATTACAGGCATGAGCCACCATGCCCGGCCTTAATTAAGGTTTTTCGGGGGGCTGGTGACATTATTCCCTGAAACTGAAAGGTCATTGTCATCTGCTGTCTGTGGTCTCCTTCACGAACAATTGGAAACCTAATCCTGTGACAGTCGCCATGAACTCAGAGGTTTATTGCTTGGAGGTCCCTTAGGAGCTCAAAAGGCCAGCTTTTCTCCTTCCTGCTGAGGCCCAAGCAGTTTTAGGCCAGGTGGGGGCAGCAGAGCGCAGCTGGTTGCTAGGGAACTAACCAGCACTGCATCTATTTACTAGAAAGGATTTAGGAAACCATTTTATGACTTAAAATTTTTTTACTGGTCAGAATCCAAAGGATGTCAAAATTTCCAGCTGCTAAGGATGTGCTAGACAAAAGCAAGCAACCATAATTTTGATAACTATGAAAAAGTAGTTTGTGATGAGCTGTTTAGAAAATGTAGAAATTTCATTGTTGAAACCCTTTGGAACTTTGCCATTTTCTTTTTCTTCCTGTCTCTGTGTCACTTTCACTGATGTCTGATGAGGAAGAGAGTCCAGAGTTGTGGAAGGAATTTCTATTCATGTAGGCATCATATAACTTTAAGTCCTTAGGAGAAAGTAATTCTTGACAAACATTCCAGGACCATGTGTAAGTAGAAAAGGTGTCATAAAAGGACTCATTTTTAGTGTCTATCCCAATCAAATCCCCTCGGATCTTGCGCCAGAGATTTAGCATTTCTTTCCGGTGCTCAAGGGCAATTCCTAAATTATAGGCGTCTGTAGCTCTCTTCACCTGCAGTGAGAGAACAGAAATTTACAGTAGTTACCTTAAAATATCTTTGATTTGTGGACTACAATTATAGATATTCCAAGAGTTATGTTCCCAGGCCTTGAAAGTCACTGAGCCTCAAGAGTTTGTGCCTCAAGTCACTGAGCCTCAAGAGTTTGTGCCTCTTGAGGACATGTGAGCTAGGAGTTGATGGACAATCAAAATATATTACTTGGGAATAATGAGATAGTAAGAAATATTATAAGAATATTAAAAATACAATGAACTAGGACTGAGCAAGGTGGCTCACGCCTGTAATCCTAATACTCACTCTGGGAGGTCAAGGTGGGAGGATCGCTTGAGCTCAGGAGTTTGAGACCAGCCTGAGCAAGAGCGAGATCCCATCTCTACTAAAAATAGAAATTAGCTGGACAACTAAAAATATATAGAAAAAATTAGCCGGGCATGGTGGCATACACCTGTAGTCCCAGCTACTCGGGAGGCTGAGGCAGAAGGATTGCTTGAGCCCAGGAGTTCGAGGTTGCTGTGAGCTAGGCTGAGGCCATGGCACTCTTGCCCGGGGAACAGAGTGAGACTATCTCCAAAAAAAAACCAAAAAAAAAACAATACTTAAGGGGCGAACATTCAGGAAAGAGAAGAGAGAGGAAAGGACACAGAGGTACAAGGAGAACCAAAGATGCAGTACTGGAAAGGCCAAGGAAGTAGAAGTGTCAAGGAGAGCTTGATCATTAGTATCAAATGCAGAGGGAGGTGGCATAAAATAAGTAACATCCTTGTCTATCTCTATCTCTGTGGGGTACAAAAGTAGACAGCATAGATTTATGGTTAAGTGTGTATTCCAGGTGGACACGGTGGCTCACACCTGTAATCCAAGCACTTTGGGGGAGGCTGAGATGGGAGGATCACTTGAAGTCAGGAGTTCAAGACCAGCCTGAGCAAGAGTGAGACCCTGTCTCTACCAAAAATAGAAAAAATTAGCCTTGCTTGGTGGCGGATGCCTGTAGTCCCAACTACTCAGGAGTCTGAGGCGGGAAGATTGCTTGAGCCTAGGAGTTTGAGGTTGCTGTGATGATGACACCACTGCACACTAGCCAGGGCAATTGAGTGAGACCTTGTCTCAAAAAAAAAAGTGTGTATTCTGTAGCTACATTTCCCATGTTTATAATCTTAATCTACTACTTATTAGCAATGTGCTTTTGGGCAAATCACTTAACCTCTCTGTGCATATCTGTAAAATGACAAGAAATGACAACAGAGCCTACGTTAAAGTGTTGTTGTGATAATTAAGTGAATCAGCAGTGTAGAGTATGGTGCCTGGTGCTTAGGAAACTATTATTTCTTTAGCTGCTATAATAAAGATGCTTTTACTCACCATTCCCTGAGTACACCACTCACTGTGACTGTCGGTTTCCTACCTTAATTAGTTTGCTATTTCCAGCATGAAACAAATGAGTGTCCCAGAAATGAGGCAGGGATGAAATCATAACACTTAACATTAGAATTCATTTGATTGTGGAGCAAGAAATGTTGTCATTACAATGGGTTAAAATGAGAAACAATCTTGTCTCATTTTAAAAGCATAAGGCACATCAAAAGTTTCTTGGTTTTATGGTGTAGTATTTAAGTAGAGAATATTTTTGTCAATGCCTTCTGGGAAGGCATTCAACAATGAATACTCACCTGCTGTTTTATATCAACTGCATCAGCCACTGTCCAAGTCTGCTTTTTCTTGAACATTTGATCAATGGCATAGATTTCACTTGAATAGCCTGAGGCAGGATCAATAGGCTTTACATTTGCTGCCTTTATGTACATTTAAAAAAGAAAGTTAGTAATACATTTTAGTTTGAATTAGGCAACAACAAATATATAATAAACAGAAGTATATTTTATGATGAAAGGATTTGTATATGATTTATCAGGTTATTACTAAACCATTTGTTAGTTTTGGAGCACCTAGCATAGTGCCATGTGTAAATGCACATTTGGTAAATTCTCCTTAATAATGATGAAGACTTCTCATAAGAGACGTATAGACCAGATGGTTTCCATGTGGAATGCATATGGAGGAGCAAACATCATCATGACCCAAACCTTCCACCATCACAAAGCACCAGAAATGACTGTGCCCTCCAGAGAGCACAGCCTTTGTTACTTCCAAATTTCTCCTAGGGAACCAGCCATCTCTTTCCCCTGTTCTTGGGCTGGTGAACAATGCTGGTGGAAATCATGTAAAAATGCGATTGCTTTCTTTGAAAATGTGTATTACCTCATTCAAGCCCTTGGTACTGCTTGACTTTTTTTTTCTTCATTCGCTGTTAACTCTCTTACCATCCTCATAGTGCTGCTGGAAAACCGAACTTTCAAACTCTCTCAGCTGATGAGCTTGTCTCATTAAAGCTATCTAATATGAATTCTCCTAACTTTTCTTTCTGTCTTAGGATTTCTCCATCCTTTAACCCATTTTTCACTCCTTCCCTCTTTTTTTTTTTTTTTTTTTTGAGACAGAGTCTCACTCTGTTGCCTGGGCTAGAGTGCTGTGGCATCAGCCTAGCTCACAGCAACCTCTAACTCTTGGGCTCAAGTGATCCTCCTGCCTCAGCCTCCCGAGCAGCTGGGACTACAAGCCATCATGCCTGGCTGTTTTTTTTTCTTTCTTTTTGGTACAGATGGGGGTGGAGGGGTGGTGTCTCAGCTTTGCTCAGGCCGGTCTTGAACTCCTGAACTCAAGCAATCCTCCCGCCTCGGCCTCCCAGAGTGCTAGGATTGCAGACATGAGCTACCGTGCCTGGCCTTCTCTGGGACTCTTAAGTACTATGTCTGGAGGGGCCTTCTAGAGAATTAATAGTGGTGTCAACAATACATGGACCTCTGGATCCCAGAGATGCCCCACTGGGTGGACTGGCTTCCAGTTAAATCTTGATCTGTTTCTTAGGCTGGGAGGCCTGTGACAAACCTGGGTAACTTGGGTATACTTGCCTGAGACTTTAACACTCATGATGGCTGGGCATAGTGGCTCACGCCTGTAATCCTAGCACTCTGGGAGGCTGAGGCAGGTGGATCATTTGAGCTCAGGAATTCGAGACCAGCCTGAGCAAGAGCGAGGCCCCCGTCTCTACTAAAAATAGAAAGAAATTATATGGACAACTAAAAATATATATAGAAAAACTTAGCCAGGCATGGTGGCGCATGCCTATAGTCCCAGCTACTTGGGAGGCTGAGGCAGGAGGATGCTTGAGCCTAGGAGTTTGAGGTTGCTGTGAGCTAGGCTGACACCACGGCGCTCTAGCCTGGGCAACAGAGTGAGACTCTGTCTCAAAAACAACAACAACAACAACAACAAAAAACCACTCATGATGACAGAGTATATCTTGGGAGGGGAGCAAATAGATTAGAGGCAACAGGGTGTTAAGCAGGGCCAGAAGGTGCAGCTGGGACAGTAGTGGAGTTCCAGCCAAGGGCAGGGTGGCCCTTCCATCAGGCTGTGGACTTGTTCTCTCATCCCATGGTGTCTGCCCAGCCACAATCTAGAGCTGGTTGAGGGAGTCCAAAGTGCAGCTCTGGAGAGCAGTCCGGGGTTGGACCTCAGGGCCTTCTGTTGTTATTATTCTTATACTCCCCATACCCAAACCCAAACCTAGGGTTCTATTTTTCAGTAAGTTTAACTATTTGTTGAAATTAAATGAAATATTTACACCTGGGCTTAAATTTAGGGACATGGCTATGGAATCTGGTTTGAAATATGACTAAAAATATTTGTAAAAAGTATGTTATTAGGCCGGGCGCAGTGGCTCACGCCTGTAATCCTAGCTCTGGGAGGCCGAGGCGGGCGGATCGCTCGAGGTCAGGAGTTCGAGACCAGCCTGAGCAAGAGTGAGACCCCGTCTCTACTAAAAATAGAAAGAAATTATCTGGCCAACTAAAAATATATATACAAAAAAATTAGCCGGGCATGGTGGTTCATGCCTGTAGTCCCAGCTACTCGGGAGGCTGAGGCAGTAGGATCGCTTAAGCCCAGGAGTTTGAGGTTGCTGTGAGCTAGGCTGATGCCACGGCACTCACTCTAGCCCGGGTAACAAAGTGAGACTCTGTCTCAAAAAAAAAAAAAAAAAAAAAAGTATGTTATTAGTTCTATTAAATTAATACTTAAAAATCTAAGTATTTAAACTAGCTAATGTGACATAATCTAAATCTCACCTGTGTTTTCCAGTCTTTTTTATGGAAAAAATAGTTATCAAAGAAATTCAAAGGCTCCTTTTTCCTTAACATTTCTAATTTCTGTAAGTCTCTGAATGGCTTTCCCATCACCAACCCGTCCATATGAGGAAGCAGTGGAAAGATGGGTATTTTTGAATATGGGCTGTCTGAAGGGGGATTGCATCCTAAAAAGATAAGAAGAAGAATGGCATCACAAGCAAGGTGAGAAGAAAGTCACATAAAAGACAAACATGTGCTGCCTGTTTTGCTCTTTATCTATTCCTCCCATGGCCGTGGTCCCCCTTTTTCACTCTCCTGTCCCCACCCCCCACCCATCCACTGACTCTATGCTTCATCTAGGTGTCTGAAGATTCAGGTAAGATGTACATTTGCTTTCACATGATATCTGTGTGACAGAGACCAGTCACTCAGAATAGGCTGTGGTCCTGCTCTTATAGCCCTTGGCCTCTAGTACTTATTTCTGACCTGTCATACACACATAAATCCTTTACAACAGGAGAGAGAACAAATGGCTCTTACTCTTGAGCTCTTCAAGAAATTTAAATAAATCCTTTTCTTTCATTATTGCAGCTTGGGCAGCATTAGCAAAAGCAGCTGTGCTTGAGCTTGAAGGTGTGTACACTTCTGGCTTAAGTCTCCTTTTTCCATAACCTGTAACATAGGGACTCCACGATATTTCTGCACCAGTATGCTGGAATTTTCTTTGGAAATAGCTTTTAAAAAAATAGTAATTCAGAAATGGATTAAAAGAGCTATAGGCCAAAAATTTGTCAAGTTGCAAGTTACATATGCTGAACAAACTTTTAAATCTCATTTGCATATTCATTCAATAATATTTGGGTGCCTATTTCTATGACATTTATGGAATAGCTACTGATATTTTCCACAGGCCATTTGACATTTTTATTTTTTTTTAATTTTTTAATTTTTTTTTTTTTTAAGACAGAGTCTCGCTCTATTGCCTGGGCTAGAGTGCCTTGGTGTCAGCCTAGCTCACTCAAGCGATCCTCCTGCCTCAGCCTCCCGAGTAGCTGGGACTACAGACAGGCATGTGCCACCATGCCTGGCTAATATTTTTCCATATATATTTTTAGCTGTCCATATGATTTATTTCTATTTTTAGTAGAGACAGGGTCTCGCTCTTGCTCAGGCTGGTCTCGAACTCCTGAGCTCAAAAGATCCTCCCGCCTCGGCCTCCCAGAGTGCTAAGATTACAGGCATGAGCCACTGCGCCCAGCCCACATTTGACTATTTTATATCTGTAGTCCTTGGCTTTTGGTTTCCTTTGTCTTCCCCCAAACCTCCCAGTCTTTTCTAGAAAAATACTTATGGATGATGATCCTTGACAAACCCTTAAGTGATACCAGCTTGAATACAAACATTAATCATGCTATTATCATTCCTACTTTGTGTTGGGATTTAAAATGCAACTTTTTAAATTAAAAAATTCTCAAAAATAAATAAATAAAAAATTCTCATTGCATAGAATTTGGAAAACATAGAAAAGTATAAAGAAGAAAATACTACCAGTAATTTTCCTATCCAGAGTAAAGCACAATTTTTTTTTGTTTTTTTGTTTTTGTTTTTGTTTTTTTTTAGAAACAGGGTCTTGCTTTGTCCCTCAAGCTCACAGCTCACTATAGCCTGGAACTTCTGGGCTCAAGCCGTCTTCCCACCTCAGCCTCCCAAGTAGTTAGGACTATAGGTGTGTGCCACTGCATCTGGTTGTTTTTAATGTTTTATAGAGATGAGGTCTCACCATGTTGCCCAGGCTGGTCTTGAAGTCCTGGCCTCAAGTGATCCTCCCACCTCCAGCCTCCCAAAGGGCTGAGATTACAGGCATGAGCCACTATTCTCAGCTGTAAATTACTATTGGTTGCATTTCTTTCCAATCTTTTTTTGGAGTGTATGTGTATGTACATGTATATGAACAGATTTAGGAGATACGTTACCGGACATTTTAGGTTATAAATTCTTTAGGAATAAGTACAGCAGGCTATCTATGATAAGAAACTCTGAATCACAGTATAAACATCTGATTTACAAACACACATGCCTCAAATATCAATGACTGTAATTTCAACAGTGCAGTATGCTGTATAATAGGGAAAAGAGACGCATGTAGGAGTGAACTTGACCCAGAATTGGGAGTCAGGAAAGGTGTCTCAGAGGGAGTGACTAGTGACTGGGACCTAAAAGATAACCAGGAGTCAGCTAAGCGTACACAGGTATAGTGTGTTTCTCAAAAAGATACGTTCGTTCACGTTCACATCCTAAGCCTTGTACCTGTGTATGTGATCTTATTTGGAAGGTCTTTGCAGATATAATTGAATTAAGGATTTTGAGGTGAGATCTTCCTGGGTTTAGGGTGGCCTCATCTAATGACTGATGTTCGTATACAGGAAGGAAGAGGGACAATTGAGACACACATGGAAGAAAGTATTGTGAAAATGGAGGGAAAAATAGGAGGTGTGCTGCTGCAAGCCACGGATGCCAGGAATCACCAGAAGCTGGAATATGCAAAGAAGGATTCTCCCCTACGATCTTAAGAGGGAGTGTGGCTCTGCTGACACCTTGATTTCAGACTTCTGGTGTCCAGAACTGTGAGAGAATAATTTTTATTATTTTAAGCTACCAAGTTTGTATTAATTTTTTATGGCAGCCCTAGGAAACTGATTCAAGAAAGGAGAAAATGTGTTAGGCAACTACCAGGAGGTGAAGGAGCATGGAGTATTTGAGTACCTGAATAAAAATTCAGTCTAGGGTATGAAAAAAGATGTTATAAGAGATGAGATTGGAGAGCCAAGCAAAGAATTTATCCTGAAGTTACCTTGAAAATGTCATGTTAGGCTAGGCGCGGTGGCTCAGTCCGGTAATCCTAGCACTCTAAGAGGCCAAGGTGGGAGGATTGCTTGAGCTCAGGAATTTGAGACCAGCCTGAGCAAGAGTGAGACCCCCAACTCTACTAAAAATAGAAAAAAATAGCCAGGTGTGGTGGTGAATGCCTGTAGTCCCAGCTACTCAGGAGGCTGAGGCAGGAGGATCACTTGAGCCCAGGAATTTGAGGTTGCTGCGAGCTAGGCTGATGCCACGGCACTCTAGCCAGGGCAAGAGAGTGAAAAAGAAAGAAAGCAAAGAAAGAAAGAAAGAAAGAAAGGAAGGAAGGAAGGAAGGAAGGAAGGAAGGAAGGAAGGAAGGAAGGAAGGAAGGAAGGAAGGAAAGGAAAGAAAGAAAGAAAGAAAGAAAGAAAGAAAGAAAGAAAGAAAGAAAGAAAGAAAGAAAGAAAGAAAGAAAGAAAGAAAGAAAGAAAGAAGAAAGAAAGAAAGAGAGAAAGAAAGAGAGAAAGAGAAAGAAAGAAAGAAAGAAAGAAAGAAAGAAAGAAAGAAAGAAAGAAAGAAAGAAAGAAAGAAAGAAAGAAAGAAAGAAAGAAAGAAAGAAAGAAAAAGTCATGTTAAGTTGGAACTTTTTCAGAGGGGACATGAGAAGACATTGTAGGCTTTTTAGCAGGTAAGTGATACGATTGGATTTGTGATTGGCATTGTAGGCACTCAAAACATATTTTCCAAGTAAATGTTATGTTCAGTTAGCATCTAGATGCAATATGGAAAATAGATAGAGATGGCAAGAATGGAGGCAGAGAGACAAGGTTGGATACTGCAGTAAGTGTGAGAAGATAGTGACCTACACGAGGGTAGTTTCTGTGGGGTTAGAGAGAAGTGTATGGCTTTCATGTTTAGGAAGTAAAATAGACAGGATTTAGTGATTGGCTGGATGTGGGGAGTGAGAGAGCAGCAACAACTGAGGATTACGCGGGGCCTTTGGCCCAGGCAGTTGGGTAAACACACTGAGATGGCAACACCATTCCTTGAGATTTGGAACCCAAGTGGAAGAACTAGTAGAAGTGGGCGTGGGGCAAGGAGGTGAGTTAAGTTTTGACATTTGGGGTTTGAGGTGCCTGTAGGCTTCCAAATGGAGATGCCCGGTAGGCAGATGGAAACTTTCGAGGGGGATGTGGGCTGGAGAGACAGCGTGATCTTCTGTGTGCCTCATTCTCCTTGTCTGTATGTAAGTGGAGGTATTGGAACCTACCTCACAGGTTTGATTTGGGGATTAAATGAGGTCATTTGACAAATAATTACTGAGTGCCTGGTGTATACCAAGCATTTTTCTAGACTCTGGGGATACAGCAGTGAATACAACGGACAAAAAATAATCCCTTCTCTCATGGAGCTTACATCCTAGCATGAGAAAACAGGTAAAATAAATAAGTAAATTATGTAGTATATTAGAAGGTGAAAATAGTATGAAGAAAAATAAAACAGAGAAGGGGAAACAGGGAGTGATAGGAGGGTTGCAGTTTTCAGTAGGGCGGTCAGAGAAGGCCTTACTAAGATGACATGAACAAAGACCCGAGGTGGGTGAGAGTGAGTACAGTGAGTCATGGGATATCCAGGGGAAAAGCGTTTCAGATAGAGGGGAAAAGAAGTGCAAAGCCCTTGAGGTGAAAGCATGTCTAGTGTATTTGAGGAATAGCCAGGAGGCCAGCATGGCTACATCAGAGTAACAGGAGATAAACTCAGAGGGAGATAAACTCAGGGAAGTGCAGATCACACAGAGAGCCAATAAATCATCATAAACACTGGCTTCTACTTGGAGGGAAATGGGAGGGTTCTGAAGGTTTTGAGCAAAGGAGTGCCATAATCTGCAATGTTTTAAAAGGGTCATTTGGTGCTGTAGGCGTCAAGGAGTCAGCTAGGCACAGGGAGTGTTGAAAGTAGACTGTGCAACAGGCAGGGGAGGGGAGGAAAAGTCAAAATGTGCAAGGACAGAGACTAGTCATTATCTAGGGAAAAATGAATGTATGTAAAGTGCTTGCTCAGAGCTTTGCACTTAGTAAATGTTCAATAAATGGTATCAACTGTATGAATACCTATCAAATTCAACTATTAACTAGCTCAAGAACTGCTTTTCAGGAAACTAAATTATCTTTGTCACTTATTTGACAATTATATAACATATTTTATATTATTTTACTTCTGTATATTTAAGTATCCACATATTTATGGCTTTTCTCTTCATTTATATTTTAAGCTCCTTAAATGGAAATGCTATGTCTTAAACAGTTTTAATTTCCTTAGGTACCAGGCAATAGCAAGATAACTAGATACATAATAACCAGATGAATAACAACCACTACCACCACAACAATAAAAACACCAATGTCAGCTAACGTTACCCAAGCATTTACTGAGTATGAGAGGCAGTACAGGGAGGTGGATAAGAGCATGGATTCTGAATTCAGACTGTACTAAAATCTAGGCACCAATGCCTCTTGGGAAAGTTATTTAACTGACCTGTGCTTCAGTTTTTTCATCTGTAAAATGAGAAGTGATAGTAATATCTACTCATTAGGGAAGTGAGGATTAAATTAGATAACATGTATATTCTATGCTTATTCTAGTTGCTTCTACATAATAACAATAACTAACATTTATTGAGCTCTTATAATGTGTTAAGTACTTCACATGCATTATCACACATCATCCCCACAATTGTCCTAAAGGGTAGGTATTATTATTATCATCCCCATTTTATGCATGAGGAAACTGAGGCTGAAAGGTAAGCAATGTGCCAGATTTGTGTACCCACAACAAGCATTTAATAAGTACCTTTGAATTGGAATGAAAAGTAGAATTTTGTGCACCCTCTGTTCCACATCTGACAGGGAGATAAGGTAGTATAAAGAGACTACCTATTGATGGGAAGAAGAGTATTTTTACATTGTTGGTAATATTCTGCACCTTTAAATCTCTCTATGTGGGATACCAGAATGCTTTGAAGGAGTATGAGGTCAAAAGATTGATAATGGTGACATTTGTTTAATTTCTATAATTGATACAATGATAAAAATAGATTGAGGAGATTTATTTTTAATACTTTATATTGGAATAAATAAACAATTTTGGGTGTGAGAATGTTTCCACATCCTTTATCCCAAGTCTGATTCTGGCTCTGCTCTAGTCCAAAGGCTACCCTGGGAGGTGTGAACTTGCTGTCTCTCATCCCAGAGTCAGAGGCCCTCTTGAGAGCCCCTGGTAATTTCAGCATGAACAGGAGTGTCTTGTATTCCAAACTGGATTTCTAAGTCTACCCAAAATCATCCCAGAAAAGTCTTATTCTGCTGGGATTTTCTGGCCTGAGATATGAAAGGTTGAAATTTCTTGAGTGTTTTAGGCCCTCAATGGGGCCCTGAGATGGTCTGAGGTCAGCTTTGCAATTTCAGAGCTAGGCAGGACTGTGGGGATGAAGGAATAAGGTCTCATGTTATACATTGTGAGCATCTGTCCAGATACCTTCTCCTTTGTTTTGGACCAGACCCTGTGGAGTTGGATGTTAATGAGAGGTGACTGCCATGTTAATATACTCAGAAATACTTCTGAAAAGGCTGTTTTTGTCCCTTTCCTTCCCATATACCTTACTATTTCCAGTATAGCCTTTCTGGGTAGGGCTGAAGTCTCTACAAGCTTTGATAGGATTTCAAACAATAGGATCCCCGGGTTGCCAGCGAAATCTAAACAGGTCTCCTTTTCTGGAACTATGGAGGGAAAAGAGAAGATTTCAAAATGCCTTCTGAATAAACCATCTATCAAAAAATAATAAAATGACAGTCTTTTTACTGATTATTTATAATAATAATATCAAGTCAGGGACTAGAGATACAGTAAAACATTAAAAATCTATTCTATTTGGTAGAAAGGCCATTTTGATTACTCAGCAGACAGAATAATCATGGAATATAAAAACACTTTTAGTTTAATGACTTCTAAGTAAATATAAAGATACTTCTAACCTAAACATGAATTATATGTTAAAGACTATTGTCTTGTTCTTCTAGGCAGAGGTTCTAGGCAAAGCCCCATTGCTATAGTAGTACTTGCAGGCAGGAGCTTCCCTTTATCCTAAGGGTAGTTCATAGCTTATGAATGTGTGTATTTTCAAAACTGTATATAGTATTTTGAATTTGAAATGTATTTATCCTAGAAAACATGATATGAGTAGTGGTTAGATTTTCCTAGGCAGGCTGCTAAACTCATAAACAAACGATGGGAGTACTAATAACAGTATTTCGAGTATAACTACACATCATGTACGGCCTTGGGTGAGAACATGCTCTCTAACCTCCAGCAAACTCTCCAGCACTGAGGGTAGAAGCTTCATCACTGTGAGGAAGGTATTTTTTTCAAGAACAGTAAATTATCAACACCCCAAATTTGCATGAGAGAGAGCATTTTTCTTTCTCTGAAAAAAAAAATGTTTTTTTCTTTTATAAAGTAATGCCTCTCAAAGTCGTGCATACATTTGGTAAAGAATTCAAACACTATAAAAGGAGATCAAATTTTTCTATACCAGTCGCTCCCTGAGTGTTCTCATTGGAGACCAAAGGGCAGTGTCTCCCATAGGAGGCTTTCAGGACAATGCCAGGACAATACCCACTTGATGTATTTAAGTTAAAATTCTAAAACTATATCAGTTTGCTCAGCAAATATTGCTCTGCAGAAGCAGTACAAAGGTGAGTCGTATCCCAGACTACACCTTCCTGCTCTGCCTCGTGATCAGAGCCTAAGTGAATAACGTTTACTGTGGAGTGAGTTGTAGCTGCCCAACGGCCTGCTATTCGGTAACACCTCTACTCACACACAGCCTTGAGGAAGCAGTTCTTATCTGTTAGCACATTCATGAAGTCTGAGAAGCTCACCTTCCCATCTCCTGCAACAGAAATCTAAGGCTCAGAACAAGGATGAGATGTATTTTAATTATCAGAATATATTTTAAATATAAAAATTAAAACACTCTGGACCATTTAATACTTAAAATCAGAGCATTTTAGGGCTGGAGATATGCTCAGGCAAGTGACGGTCTTCTTCACTTGGTCTCAGTCAAAAGGCTGAGAAGCCACATGTGATGGTCTTCTTGAAGTGGTCTCAGCCCCATTACAGTAGCCCCCCACAGCCTGAAGAAGTGATGGTGGTATACAAGCATCAATCTAGGGGCGCTCAGCGACTGCAGTCTGTCCATTCACTCCTTTCCCAGAGACTTGCTATATTTGTAGAGTCCACCCTGCTTTCCCACCCCATTATTCCTATTATAACATCCTCACGTTGTGCCCTGTTTCCACTAAAATGAAAGGATAGTGAGTACTATTAGAGGTGTGCATGTGTGTGTTTCCAAGAACTAATAGAAAAATGGGCAGAATAGGTGGAAACAAGTGACATCTTAATTAACTGGTGATGTTGAATCACACGTGGAACTAAATGGAGGACTGGCAGTTGGGTGGAGAGTGGTAAGAGGAGACAGACAATATGCTGAATGTATTTTCCATGCAACATATCAGCTTGGGCTACCAATCACTAACTAGGTCAGTATATTCAATAAAAACATTATTTGTATGCTTTAAAAATACCAACAAAAATGCTGTGAGATTTAAAATTCAATACAGGTGGGCCCTAATGATGGAAAAGGAAGATTTGTTCTGTTATGCTTCAAACAGAAACAAAGGGCTTGGATTTTCTTGATAATGTGGTGTGTCTGAAATTGTTATTGACTTTGTATCTATTATTTCAAGGTACCCTCCAAAATGTACATCATGACAGGTAACCTGTATTTGATATTGAAACGAGACAGTCACTCTTAGTTTCCACACAGGATTTTCAAATAGTCCATTTTGTAGCATTAATTTGATTTCATAACTTGTATACATACTTCACTGATATCCTCAAAAGGACACACACATGCACGTGCACACACACACACATATACATATTTTTGAGCAAGTAAGATTTGCTTTTCATGTTTATACAGCCACAGAGAGAAAAATATATATTTACCAAAATCTTTTAGGAGAAAAATAATGAGAAAAGTACTCACCATCAATATCAGCACATCTTAATTCATTATAGACATCATGCTTGGCTAGATTCATTCCCAACTTAGCTAAAGTGCACATCATTCCATGTAAATCAATACAGCCTGTTTTATCCTTGTTGAAGAAGCTGTAGGCATGTTGGAAGGCTGGGGAAATGGAATTCAAGACAGTTATTCAAGAAGAAATACATACGCTAATGAGACTAGGACAGACAATACAGTTGATTGGAGATTATGTTCTAAAAAAGTGTTGAGAGACTTAATAGAAATTTCTTATAAAGAACAGTGTCTTTTTATGGAATTTGAACTGGAAGAAACTAATTGGTGGAAAACCAAATGTGGTAGGTGGGATGGCCTTCCAAAGATGTCTACGCCCTAACCCCTAGATGTTGTGAACATGTTACCTTACGTGGCAAAAGGGACTTTGCAGATATAATTAAGATAGATTATCCTGAGCCCTATTTAATTACATGATCCTTTACATAGCTAGAAGCAAGAGATATGTGGCAGAAGAAGTCAGAGAGACTCAGAGCATGAGAAAGACCTGACCCGTCATTGCTGGTTTGAAGATGTAGGAGTAACATGATGTGGAATGCAGGCAGCCATAAGGGCCTAAGGGAGGCTCCTGGCTGATAATAAACAGCAAGAAAACTGGGACCTCAGCCCTATAACCATAGGGAACTGAATTCCACCAAAAATCTGAATCAAATTGGAAGCAAACTGTCCTCCAGAGCTGCCAAATAAGATTTCAGGCTGGCCAACACCTTAATTTCAGCCTTGTAACACCCAGAGAAGAGAAACCAGCTGAGCCCACCTGGACTTCTGACCTACAAAACTGTGAGATAATAAATTTGTGTTGTTTTAAGCTGCTAAGTTTGTGACCTCATTTCCCCCTCTAGCTACTATTACCTCTGCCATTTGTCTCTTCTTTGTATTAAAAATACAATCACTTAGTTCAATCAGTGTGGACTCGTGGATTTTTATTTTATACTTTGGGTTATAGTCCAATTCTGTATTATTTATTTTTGTTGCTCAAATTGTTTAAAAAATTGGTGGAAGGCAGAGTAGGTAGAGATGCTGATAAGGAGGTAGATTTGGAGGTGGGAGTCCGTGGAAATTCTATTCTGATTGCTTTAGTTTTCTTCAAGGAAGAAGGAAGCAAGGATACCAACCAAAAGTGACAATGGAAGATGCCGGGGATTTTGAAGTGTTCAATAAATACTTGTAGAATGAATAAATTAAGCTTTCATAGGAAAGCCGAGGATTAAGCACTGTAATGAACACATTTTCTAGTTTCTGTATTTGATGCTTTGATATCTGGCACCTTGCTGGCCCTGGAGGGACTGCCCTTCTCAGGGCTACCCAATTCCTAGAGACAGTAAAAACTACCAGTTTGTGAGTCTTCCTTTCATATGCAAACCAACTAATCCAGAGCCCATACCCCCAACCACTTGCTTTCTCCAGCTCTTATACTCAGGGCCACTGTTCCCCTGCCCTGATCACTCCAGGGGCAGGTATCAGGCAGCTAGGGACAGCCCCTATATCCCAGAGCCCACTGAAATTATTCCAACTGGCTAATCCTAACCTGCCTTGCCCATTCCTTTCTGTGGAAACCACAGTAAAGGCTCTTGTCCACATTCTGCCCCGACTACCTCCTGACTGACCCTGGTGCTTCCTCATGTGACCCTGCCTGGCAGGCTGTGCCTCCTTTCTCTAGGGATCTGTGAGTATGAAAAAACTTACTTCATGGCAGTCATTTCCACATCTACGTGTCTTACCACACCTGACTAAAACAGATCCCTTAAAGTGAACACCAAAGTTTATTAAGGTACTTTAGAAATCTTAAAATTTTATAAAACCATAAGGAATTTAGCTCAGTTTTACAATTAAAAATGCAAATCTGATTTTGACAATCCTTTGTGTTTCCCAAACCAGCTTTCCGAGCAATAAAGGTGATTCTTTGATTCTTTTCTGTCTTTTGAGTCAATTTCCCAATTGGTTCTAAATTTGGAGGGGTGAAGCGTTAACTTCCCCAGAACCCAAACACAGCTATGTTTGACTTCTGTTAGTTTTTCTAGTGCATCATACTTTCCCTTTTCTCTGGGCCTCTGTAAATTCTGTCCTTTCTGCCCGGAACACTCCTCTCTGTGCTCTTTTCCTGATTTACTCCTACTCATCATTCACCCTTCTCTGCAACTCCCCTTCTTCCCTCACAAGACCAAGTTAGGAGACTTTCTTTTCTTTCTTTCTTTTTTTTTTTTTTTTTTCCAGACAGAGTCTTGCTCTGTTGCCTGGGCTAGAGTGCCCTGGCATCAGCCTAGCTCACAGCAACCTCAAACTCCTGGGCTTAAGCGATCCTACTGCCTCAGCCTCTCCAGTAGCTGTGACTACAGGGCATGCGCCACCATGCCCGGCTAATTTTTTCTATATATATTTTTAGTTGGCCAGATAATTTCTTTCTATTTTTAGTAGAGACGGGGGGTCTCATTCTTGCTCAGGCTGGTCTCGAACTCCTGACCTCGAGCGATCCACTCACCTTGGCCGGCTAGGATTACAGGCGTGAGCCACCGCGCCTGGCCTAGGAGACTTTCTTTTATGTTTCTATAACACTCTATATTTTTGCTATCATAATTCATGTCAGATTGTAATGTAAGTGATTTATTCAACAAATTCATGTTTTAACTTCCTTCCATGTTAGACTTCCTTTCAGGGCAGGGACCATGTCTGACTTGTTTTGTTGTGTTTTCTGTGTCTATTACATTTTTGGCTTTAAATAAATATTTATTGTTTGGATGAATGAACTGTAGCCAGTATAGCTAATTTTATCATAACTTTTTTCTCTGAGAAATCCTGGGACTTTGGTTGTTCAGTTTATATTCTTCATTACTTTTTGTTTGTTTGTTTGTTTTGAGACAGGGTCTTGCTCTGTTACCCTGGCGAGAGTGCAGTGGCATCACCATAACTCACAGGAACCTCAGACTCCTGGGTTCAAGCAATCCTCCTGCCTCAGACTACCAAGTAGCTGGGACTACAGACACATGCTACCATGCTCAGCTAATTTTTCTATTGTTTTGTAGCAACCAGGTCTCGCTCTTGCTCAGGCTGGTGTCCAACTCCTAGCCTCAAGCAATCCTCCCTCCTTGGCCTCCCAAAGTTCTAGGATTACAGGCATGAGCCACCATGCCTGGCCTCTTCAGTACTTAATTTATATTTGACCTTGCATTTATTCTTTTCCACAGCCACAAATTCCTCTTTGAATACTAATATTTGACCAGGACTGTGTAAATTCTAGGGAGATGCCCATTGGAAAGCAATTCCCCTCCTCTGCCACAAAAAGTTTTTTTTTTTTTATTTAATTCTCTCTCAAATGACAGGGTGGTATTGAAAACCCTTGAAATTTCAGATCTGTCTTTGAGAAGAAAGGGTCAGATATAGTAAGGGGGTATTTTTTATGTTTCAATTTTGAGCATGATTCTCATTACCTTCTATTTGTGAAGCACTTAACTTCTTTTCTTTGTGTTGTATTTGCCATTGATATCCTGGTAAGTCTTTATCCCTGAGAAAAGACATGAAAAGATTTACATTTAATACATATGTGCAACCAGCAAACATTAGTTCTGTTCATCAGGTTTTGCTGACTGGAATGACTGTAAGCATCAGAACATATCCAGTCTTACTACCTAAGGGACCTATTACTGTCACTTGCCAATAGCCACAGGATGGACAGTGAGAAAATACTGGCCTCTGAGGTCCACCTCTGCCCTATACTTGCTCATCACCCCTCCCTTAAAAACATTTGATTCTCCCCATTTTACCAAACAGGAAACTGAGGCTCAGAGAGATCAAATAACTTGTTCTAAGTCACACAGATATTATAACAAGTGGAAGACCTGGGATTGAGACCCAGATTTGTCTGACTCCAAAGCTCACGGATATAAGCTTTACAGTATTACTGTTGTTAGAAATATAAGTTTCAACCAGGTGCAGTGGCTCACACTTTTAATCCCAGCACTTTGGGAGGCCAAGGTGGGTGGATCTCTTGAGACCAGGAGTTCTAGGCCGTAGCTAAAAATCTGCACTCCAGCATGGGCAAAAGAGCAAGACCCTGTCTCTAAAATAATATAGATACACACATGCACACACACACACATATATATGTGTTGTTTCAAATTTTAACTAGTATAAATAATGTTTTGGTGAATATCCTTCTACAAAAACCTTTGCATCCATGATTATTTTGTGACATTAATTGCCAAATTGTATTTTTACCAACATTAGAGATAGATAGAGACAGAGATAGATAGGGATTGAGATAAGGACAGATAGAACATTTCTAGAAAGTTTGGAACCCTGGGTGAAAGTAAAATCTGGAAAAGGAAGGAAAACATTAATACCTTGGGGATACTTTGTATAGATATGCAGTAATTTATCAATTTAAGAACACAAAAATGTATCTGTAAAACTGGGTTTGCTTATGATATGGTAAGTTAAATAAACTTTAATTACATTTAAGTAAATGTAATTTAATTATAACATTTAATTACAATGTTATACATTTATTTTATTTAAAATACCTTTAGTTTTGATACTCACAGAACTAAAAAAGTTTGAAAAAATGAAATCTCATAATTTTTGTGGTTTTACAAGAGGCAGTTCAAGTAAAACTAGAAGAAATACTAAACATTGTAGTTAAACAAAAGAATTATTATGGTTTATTAATAGTATCCTCTAGAGTATCAGATCCAACTCATTTTCAAAGTGGGGCCTGGGAGAACAGAAGGTGATAGATAAGCTCTCAAAATGTACTGTTCTCAACTTTTCAACATGGAACTTTATCTAATTTGTCTTATTTTCTCAGCTTTTACTAACATTGATTTGTTCCTTTGGTGTTTAGTTTTTATCACCTACTTAAACTTCTGAAAACTCAGTTTTGCCTTTACTCAGAGAGATTATTTTATATTTGTTGTTCAGATATTCCTTGACTCATGATGGGTTTACATCCCAGTAAGCCTATCGTAAGTTGAAAATACCATTAAGTCAAAAATGCATTTAATACACCTAACCTACTGATCATAGCTTAGTCTAACCTACCTTTAGTGTACTCGGAACACTCACATTAGTCTACAACATCTAACACAAAGCAATTTTGTAACAAAGTGTTGAATATCTCATGTAATTTATTGAATATTGTACTGAAAGTGAAAAACAATGGTTGTTTAGGTACTCAAAGTACATTTTCTACTGAATGTGTCCTGCTCATACCATTGTAAAGTTGAAAAATTTTAAGTTGAGCCATTGTTAAAATACCATCTGTATTTCTAAATATAAACAAATTTCTTTTGCATGATGTAAAAGATGCAGTAGCTGGAGAAATATGATCTCAAGAAGCAAGAGAGAAGTAGACCAGGCAGTATAAGGTTTTTTAGCTACATTTAAAAAAGGATACTCTTGGCACAATTTCAAACCTTATCTTGGATCAAACATTGGAGAAAGTTTTTAGTTTGCAATATTTCAAATGACTAAGGAACCTTATTTATTTTATTTTATTTTTTTTTTTTTTGAGACAGAGTCTCGCTCTGTTGCCCGGGCTAGAGTGCCGTGGCGTCAGCCTAGCTCACAGCAACCTCAAACTCCTGGGCTTAAGCGATCCTCCTGCCTCAGCCTCCAGAGTAGCTGGGACTACAGGCATGCGCCACCATGCCCGGCTAATTTTTTCTATATGTTTTTAGCTGTCCAGATAATTTCTTTCTATTTTTTAGTAGAGACGGGGTCTCGCTCTTGCTCAGGCTGGTCTCAAACTCCTGACTTTGAGTGATCCTCCTGCCTCGGCCTCCCAGGGTGCTAGGATTACAGGCGTGAGCCACCGTGCCCAGCCTGGAACCTTATATTTGGAATGAAACTCATCCAGCCTCTCATCTAATGTAGGAATTCCCTCAATATGTGGTACTGTCCAGTCTTTGCGTAACTGCTTTTAATGACAAGGAACCCAACGACTTCAAAAGACAGCTTGTAATGCAGGGCAAGGGAAAGTGAGGTCAAGGGCTTGACTGCGTTAAGGTTATCTTACCTACTTCCCTCTAAAAAAGTCACACATTTCTTTAGAGTGTCATAGTCAAGGACACTAGGAAAAATACTCTCAAAGTGGCAAAGTGCGTGGTTAATTATGGGGAAGGAAATAAGATTTTCTTCTTATGATCAGATAAAACATAGATCAGGCTCTCACTTTCAGTCATTAGTGGCTGTTTATTGGAATTTGTTGTTAGCTAACTGAGAAAAAACTATGGTTAGTATCACAGGCAAGCCTCCTTTTCCAATTTTAGCCCAGGGTTTGTCATGGCTAATTTACCAGATTTCATTTACTGGCTATGTTTGAAATATAGACTCTTCTTCTATACTTTGACTTGCTAGGGATTTAGGTCTTCTTTATGATCTTCTAATTTTTTTCTCCTTCAAACTGGCACTCAACATATCTTAATGTGTAACTGACAACTGTGCTGACAAAAATAGCCTCTTGTTTGGGAGAACAGGAAGGAGAGCTCTTTGCTTCTCTAATCAAAAAGTCTGCATATCTTTTTGTTCTCATTAAAAAATCTTTCTCTTAAGTTCAGATGTTTTGTTTTATAACTAAACACATCACAGAATAGATTTTTTTTTTTAAAGAGATAGGGTCTTGCTCTATGTTCCAGGCTGGAGTGCAGTGACACGATCATAGCTCACTGTAACCTCAAACTTCAGTGACCCTCCTGCCTTAGCCTCCCGAGTATCTAGAACTCCAGGCATGTGCCACCATACCTGGCTATTTTTTTAAAAATATTTTGTAGAGACAGGATCTCACTATGTGGCCCAGGCTACAGAATAGATATTTGAAGATCATTCTAATTGTTTCATCATAGTCTTTGTGGGCATTTAATATATTCATCACCTTAATAATCCTTTATTATAATATACTTACCACTTTAGTACATTCATTACCTACCTCTTGCTGTGGGAGAAGGGTACTTTTGTTAGAGGATTCAGCTTAAGTTTTGATTTAATTTCTGAAACTGCCATGTGGCCAGTGACTCTGTCTGGAATTCAGAAAATATAATTAATACTCAGCTCACAGATTAATTTCTTTATATTCTTTTGCAACTTTTCCAGCTCAAGCTCTGGAGTTTGAAAAGTCTCTGGCCTCACAGAATGGTAATATATGCAAATTCAAGTTAGAGGTATGTGCAAATTAGGAAGCCATGTGGAATCCAACTTTATTGTTTATTGTTCCCAGATCTCTTAACAAAATTTCTTGCCACTGGCCCCCCTTCAAATATTATCACACTGATCCTGTATAAAAAGAAATGCTAAGTGAAGTAAATCAGACACAGAAAGATAAATACTGTACGATCTCACTCATATGTGGAATCTAAAATAGTCAAACTCACAGAAGCAGACAGTAGAATGGTAGTTACCAGGGGTTAGGAGGAGGGGAATATGGGGAGATGTTGGTCAAGGGGTACAAAATTTGAAGATGAATAAGTTCTAAAAGTCTAACGTATAGCATGGTGACTATGGGTCACAATACTGTACTGTGTGCTTAAAATTTGTAAGAGAATAGCATTAACCACACACACACACACACACACACACACACACACAAATGGTAACTATGTGAGGTGATGGATATGTTAATTAGCTTGATTGTGGTGATCATTTCAGAATGTATACATATATCAAATCATCAAGTTGTACACATTAAATGATAAAAATAGTGCCATGTGATACAGATAAAGCATCCTAGAAATATGTGGAAAAAGTTATTTGAAGACAAAATTTATTTATGAAATCAGTAGAATATTTTAAGTCACAATTGACAAGAAATAAAATGTTGTGCCATTCCTAAAATATTTGCCTACTAGTTTATGTCTTAGATTCCTGCCTGATGGTAAGTAGATTTTCCCAGAGTTTCCTTCTGGGAAACCCATCCCTGCCCTGTCATTTCTCATGAACGAACTGGTCTTTTTTAAAAGTAGGAATGGGGGTGGGATACAATGCTGTTTTGCTGCCCCAGACTATCCTAAATGGACTCTTTAACTACTCTGGCCCCTAGCCCTCCCTTTTCACTTCTGCATAGTTTGAGAAATAGGGCCTGTGGACCAGAAGCTGGCTTGGTAGGGCTTCCCCCTTTGTTGGTTTTTATCTCCCCAATTATCTTTTCAAAATGTAGAGTGTATTAGGTGGTTTACTGACGAGAAAACTAGGCTGTGGACTTAGGAATAATGGACAATTGAACACTATTAAACTATGAAGAAAATAAGTCTCTGAATGTTAGAATTTGATCAGTTTTTCCCAGGTCTTCACCTCAGAGCGTGAAAAGCAGTTGTTTTTAAACAACTTAATTACAAGTGCTCAAAATCTGGAATCCGGCCGGGCGCGGTGGCTCACGCCTGTAATCCTAGCACTCTGGGAGGCCGAGGCGGGTGGATCGCTCGAGGTCAGGAGTTCGAGACCAGCCTGAGCAATAGTGAGACCCCCGTCTCTACTAAAAAATAGAAATCATCTGGCCAACTAAAAATATACATAGAAAAAAATTAGCCGGGCATGGAGGCGCATGCCTGTAGTCCCAGCTATTCGGGAGGCTGAGGCAGTAGGATCGCTTGAGCCCAGGAGTTTGAGGTTGCTGTGAGCTAGGCTGACGCCACGGCACTCACCCTAGCCCAGGCAACAGAGTTAGACTCTGTCTCAAAAAAAAAAAAAAAAAAAAAGCAAAATCTGAAATCCTACCACAGAGCTGGGAACTCCGGAGAGAGTCAACAATTTAGGCACTTGAAAGGTGCTGTGAAATCATCCTCATGGTTAAAAATAATCATTATTTTAAAAAAAAATACCTTCAATCTCTCATACATTATAGATCTTTAAAAAATGAGTCAGCATAGAATCCTACAAAATCCTGATATTTGCCTACTTTTAAGCTGTGCTGCTTACCACTTCTGGGCTTCAATCAGATCAAGAATCCAATAAAGGGTTTGTTCCATCATACAACTGTGACCTCATTCCCTGCTCAGGCTCAGGCCAAGGAAGAGAATGACCCGTAAGCTCCTTCCAGCCTTGGAGCAAATGTGTTTTCAATATGGGTCATTCAGCATCCTTGGGGTACGTGAGGGTGTGAATTACAGAATAAGAACATTTGGACACTGTCTATATTTCAGGGAGGGAGAAGAATTTTTTTGTTTTAAATTCTGTATTAATATATTTTGATGTTAATATATTTTCATTAGTGAGTTGAAAATTGTTCAAGTAAAACATATTTACCCAGCTGCCTTGACTGAATGGTGATTAAGACTCAACTGAGTAATTCTTTAAGCCTAGAAAGAGAGTAAAAAAATCAAACTCTCATAGGCTTGTAGTCTTTAGTATTATTGGGAAAAGTGATTTAAAAGGAGAAATTAAAGAAAAAATTTCTCATTTTCAGCAGATACTATAGTGTTCATGTTATGACATGTCTCATGGCATTGTAAATCCTCTAGCACAAGTTAGGAGTGTTTTTATTCTACTGTCACCAAGCACAGATACGTCTGGCACCCAAGGCTTAGTTAGTTACATAGCTGGGCCCCCAAAAGTGCTTCGGGTTTCACTTAATGGCAGGAGAAGTTGCACTAGAAATTACATATTCCTGCTCAGGGGGTTTGTTCATGATGAGCACAATTTGACTTTACCCTAGGCTTTTCAAACTTGGTACATTGCCTCCCATTCTGGCCAGGGACATAAAGGGAAAGAAAGGGAAGGTTTAGTTTACAAATTGACTCAGTGAATATTTACTAAGAGCCTACTATGTTAAAGGCTACCAAGATTTAAAATGAGGATAATGACATTTCCTATTGGATGGGGTTGTTGAAAAGTAGAATTTTTAAATTATTGTTTAAAAAAATCTTTAATTGGGTAAAATACACAGGACATAAAATTTTCCATATTAACCACTTTTAAGTGCACAATTCAGTATTGTCTTATATATTCCCATTGTTGTGCAACCAATCTACAGAACTTTTTCATCTTGAAAAACTGAAACTCTGTGAAGGCCAGAGTGGAGTTCTGAATGTTTACTGTCAAATGACAGAAATATTAGCAGGTCTTGAAGTTGTTCATATATGAATGTTATCTCCATTTTATCCTCTTAGGTAACTGAAATTCACCTTTATTCCTTAGCAAATAGAAATGATGAAATGGAAATTTGGAAAAAAAGATATTTAAGTGTGAAAAATGCCATTATGCTTATGTCTAGTCATCTGAAATTTGAGTGTGAAAACTTAAATGAGAGTAGTATATGTTTGAATGTACAGAATGTGTCAATATGGTATTAGAAATAAAATTTGTTCCCTTAATACCTATATCTATAAACAAAACTTATAAGCAGAAATTGAGTATTAGTGAATCTTTTAAATAGACACCAGTGTTTGAAATTTCTAAAATTATGAAATTTCTAAAATTACAAAACATACTTTAAAATGTATAAAATGCACCGTAGACTTTACATAGTAAAATGCATTTTGGTAGCAGGAGGTGGATTGGGGCTTACAGTGAAGGAAGCACGTGTGAGCAGGGTAGCCTTGTGCAACGTGTATATTTTGATAAAGAGACTGGAAGGAAAAGAATAACACTAGGAAAACAAAGGAAAACAGGAATGAAAGAAAAATATTTTTTAGAGACATGAAGAAGATAATAAAAAAAGAAAAAAGAAGAAATAGAAGAGGAGAAAGAAGAGTAATGGAAAAGTAAGCAGAGAGGACTTTAAAGTTGTGTTTCCCCAGATTTGTAAATAAATGGTTTTTAACAACCGATTCTGATTTGGGTGACTCACCTATGTTCCCTGGGGTTGTCAGTTTTATAGAACTGTTTGTTCTGAGTGGCCCAGATAGGGAGGATTATCTCAAGAATGACCTTGATATAGCTGCTTGGGTTAGTGATTTTTCAATTATCTGAAAGCAGGAGACTAGAACCTCTATCAATCAATAAGCATTTATTGAGGACATACTATGTACTCAAAAACTAAGCCTCAGTGAGAGCAGAAATCTTGCTTATCTCTTGTGTATCACCAAACTTTCTTGAACAGTGCCTGAGTACTCAATAAATACTTACTGATGAACACAGAGCTCATACATGACCATGGCAGATTGTTTCCAGTATCCCTAATTCGGTAGCATGATTTTAAATGCTGGGGATAAAAGATACCAAGTGAACATTCCTGAAAGTTTTCTGGCACCAGCAACAGAAGCAGCAATAGGTGGGATAGACTGGACTTATTCAAAAGTTTTTTTTTTCTTTTACAAATAATAAAATACAACAGGACTCATTTAGGAAATGTCAAATGTGGGTACCAGAATATAAATTTATCTTCTCTTATTAAAATTCATTTTGTGGATACTTATATAAAGTACCTTATAAAGGAAGGATCTTATTCTTAGATTTTTTTTTTTCTTTTGAGACCAAGTCTCACTCTGTCACCTGGGCTAGAGTGTAGTATCATCATCATAGCTCACTACAACCTCAAACTCCTGGGCTCAAGCGATCGATCCTCCTGCCCAGCATCCTGAGTAGCTGGGACTACAGGTGTGTGCCACCACACCCAGCTAATTTTTCTGTTTTTTTTGTAGAGATGGGGTCTTGCTCTTGCTCAGGTTGGTCTTGAATGCTTGGTCTCAAGCCATCCTCCCACGTTGGCCTCCCAAAGTGCTAGGATTATAGGCCTAAGCCACTGTGCCTGGCCTCAGATCCTTCTTTTCGAAACACAATTAGGCTTGCAGAGACACACCAAATTTTTTTGGTCATATTTGTTGGGAGATGCAGGCGTAGAGAGCAAATCAAAATTACTTAACAATGAATTCAAGATAGAGGTTGTTTGTGTGTGAGGGAAAAAGGCAGAGACAAGTTTTACTTTGCCTCTATTGATCAGTTTCACAGCATAATGTTCAAACCTTCCATTCATTCTTTCCTATGTAAGCACAGAACATAGCATTTTACTAATGGGAAACTTATTTTATTTTTTTTTTTTTGAGACAGTCTCACTCTGTTGCCCAAGCTAGAGTGCCATGTCGTCAGCCTAGCTCACAGCAACCTCAAAGTCCTGGGCTCAAGCAATCCTTCTGCCTCAGCCTCCCGAGTAGCTGGGACTACAGGCATGTGCCACCATGCCTGACTAATTTTTTCTCTATATATTTTTAGTTATCTGGCTAATTTCTTTCTATTTTTCGTAGAGATGGGATCTCGCTCTTGCTCAGGCTGGTCTCGAACTCCTGACCTCGAGCGATCCTCCCACCTTGGCCTCCCAGAGTGCTAGGATTACAGGCGTGAGCCACCGTTCCTGGCCTAGGAGAACTTTTAAGAAATGAAAGTGAGGAGTTAGGTGTCTCTGGTAAGTCATGGCAAAGACCAAAATCAACCTTTATGGATGTGTCTGCACAATAGGATTTGAAACTTGATAAATTCATGGAGAAAAATAAATAAATGAATATATGAAGTTCATGGATTTATTCCATCATAATCCCTGGGAACATTTAAAAAATTTTTTTAATTTTTAAATTTTTAATTGAAAATAATAATTTTATATATTTACAGGGTATGATATGATGTGTCAATACATGTAAACATTGTGGAATGATCAAATCAGGGCAATCAGCATATCTATCACCTCAAATACTTTTCATTTCTTTGTGGTGAGAACATTTAAAATCCTCTCTTGTAGCTATTTTGAAATATAAAATACATTATTATTATACTAACTATAGTCATCTTGCTCTGCAATAGAACACCAAAACTTATTCTTCCTATCCAACTATAACTTTGTATCTGTTGACCAACATCTGGGAAACTCTTTAATAAAATATATTTCTAGGTACTGTCTCTGGAAATTCAAAATCAATATGACTGGAAAATGGCCTAGTGATCTAAATGCTAGAATATTTTTTCCCTGGTGATTCTGATATGTAACTCTAGTTGGGAACAACTGTTTTGAGTCTGCTGTGGTTAAACCATTTTGGTGATTATAGTGTGCCTAGAGCCTGTAAGGATAAACACTGAATAGTAAATAATTGGGACAGCAGAATTAATAATCTGAAAGTTATTGAAATTGAAAGTAACAGCAAAGCTTGAGGACCTAAGTTTTACCTGCCTTTTCACCATACTTCTTACTCACCTTCAAGATGCCCCAATTCTTTCATTAATCTGTTCACATACACCTTTCCTTTGGCTGTAAGACAGAGAAAAATTTAAGTCTCAGGCAGCAATGCAGATATTTTAAAAATAGCATAAAACATGCATAATTTCAGGAACGTAGACTTTTAAATGTTTTATTCTAGAAATTTATACTTTTTTCATTTTCAAGAATAAAACTCAGGAATGGAAACAGCACTCAATTTGGTGAAATCATTTTGGTGGTGGTGGGCATGGAAACTTCTTTACATAGGGAGTATCAGTCACCAAAGTTCATATGCTCAACCTTCCTTGAAGGCTACTGTGATATTTTCAATGCTCACCATCAATTGGCAGATTATTCAGTAGTTGCATGCCTTTTTCTTCTGCGAGCTTTATCCGCATATCTTCCAGAAAATCTTCCAGGTTACTAGTATCAGTCTTCTCACCTTTGTAAAGTAAAAAGTGAAAATTGTTGAAAATTTGAAGAATGATGATTCTATATTATAACAAATGCCTATGTGGCATCATTTGTTAATTAAACAGTAATGGAGTAACATGGCAAGAATGCCAGCTATTGTTAAGATACAATCCTAGAGCTTTTAGGCTAAAACGATGAACAAAGGTAGGCTGTTGAGTCATTAGATGCAAACATTCACTAGTAAAGAGGTAGAGTGAGAGAATGTATCAGCAAGGGAAGCACTGCTGTTAAAATATAATTTTGTGCAAAAATTAGAATCTTGGTTTTGCAGAGTCTTCTTAATCACAAATCATGGCCTTTCTCTAGGGGCTTCTTTCTTTAACCTGGCCTGGCTCTCTGTCATGCTGTCATGCCTCAGGGATTTTACTGAGCTGCTTTCCTCTCTTACTGGTAGCTACTACAATCTGTACTTTTGGGGCTTCCTCCCATAAGGGTGGCTAGGAAGTTAGATGCGATCTCCCAAGCTCACCTCTTTTTATGTGTGTGTGTCCCAGGAAAACTAGCATGTAGAGATTTTTTATTCTTAGGACTTTAAAATGCTAGAGGGAAACAGACAGGGGATCACCTACGATCACAAGCATGGGTAAGACACAAAGATAACAAGTTTGTTTGGTAATGGACTTACTTTTAGTTCCTGGTTATGAGGATGAAAATCACCACTTATGCTTGCCCCTGCAGCCATCTCCCAATCTGCTTGTAGGATGGCTATGTGAAATTTTCCTTCACAATGACTCTTTTCTCTGGCTTGGAGATGCAGTTTATTTATTTGAACATAACCTCAAGATCTTATTATCTTCATAATAAAACAAAAAATGAGGCTCAGAACTGATCACTTGGATCTTTTTATCTCTTCCCAGGTCAAAATGCTTGCATCTCCTAATAGCCAGCATTCTCTTAGATCTATAGTTGGGCTCAATATATCCAAGCCTCAGCACAATCTTTTTTGTACTTTTATCTTTTTTTTTTTTTTTTTCTGGAAAATTGGCTTAGACTGCTCAGCATAGCCACTCTGCTTCCTGTCATAATGCTTCTTTCCCTGGGCATACAGAGAACCCTCGCCCTTCTTATATTGTGTCACTTTGTGGGGTTGGTACTTGCCACATTTTTTACAGAAAGTCCAGTGGATTTTAGAAATGTTCACCGTGTTTGCAGGAGTGCTGTCAGCATGAAAAAAAAGCTGAAGATGCAGTTGAAGCAGACAATTCAGATGTCCTAATTATTTCCAATTCCAGCATAAGAAATTTTTTGCTTTTCATCCTCTGGAATCACAGTGCAGTGTTTCTGTTCAGAGGGGAATGTTTGGGGAGTTAGCCAGTCATCTGCACAAGTCATCTAGGAGGAAGTGTGCATAGGAATTGGAATTCTCCAAGTTCATAATTTCAATCATAACTTCTTCATTTCTTTCCCCATCCACACTAGACCACTTAACCACTTTCTTGGACTACACCTTTAAAGTCTTTATGCTTTCATTCTTTGAGCACATCATCCTGAGAATCTCCTAATTCGGTCCAACTGAAGAATATCATATGATACATAAAAAGTTGCCATTATTTATTTACAATAATTACAACTGTGGTTAGTCTCTTGCACTTCTCAGCAATGGCTTCATGTATAATATTTTTCATGAACTTTAGTTACTATTCTCTGTCAAAGTTATATGACATCATCAATACTCTTCTTGAACTTCCCTACTCCACTGTGCCCTTCCTTTAGTAGATGATTCTGTTTTCTACTTTACAGAGAAAATTAAACTTTCAGGTAAAATACTTTGAATTTACTACCACCTAGTAGATGGTACTACCTAGATTCCCTATATCTGCATCTTTCCTGACTTCAAGTCTGCTTGTCTCAGAAAAAGACAGATTCTTTTTGCCTGAGGCTTTTTTTTTTTTTTTTTTTGAGACAAAATGTGGTTCTCTTGCCTGGGCTAGAGTGCTGTGGCGTCAGCCTAGCTCACAGCAACCTCCAACTCCTGGGCTCAAGCAATTCTTCTACCTCTGCCTCCCGAGTGGCTGGGACTACAGGCATGTGCCACCATGCCCGGCTAATTTTTTCTATATATTTTCAGTTGTCCAGCTAATTTCTTTCAATTTTTTAGTAGAGATGGGATCTCGCCCTTGCTCAGGCTGGTCTCAAACTCTTGAGCTCAAACGGTCCTCCCGCCTCACTTTCCAGAGTGCTAGGATTACAGGTGTGAGCCACCACGCCCAGCCTTTGCTTGAGATTCTTACTCATATAATCAACAGACTAGGATTCAATTCCACTTAAATTTCTCACAGGAACCCTACCATTACATTTCCTACTCTGACTATTGCTCTGACTCTAACCCTCCTGCCTCTTCATAAGGACTCTTGTGATTACATTGAGCCTGCCCACATAATCCAGGATAATCCCCTTATCTCAAGATCTTTAATTACATCAACAAACTTCTTCATTCCATATGAGCTAACATAGTCACAGGTTCTGGGGATTAGGATGTTGATACCATGGTTCTGTCCACATGCTCCTTCCTTCAAGACTGGCATCTACTCCCCTCCCCTTGAATGTTGGCTGGATTTAGTAAGTTACTCATAATGAATAGAGTATGGCAGAAGTAATGGTGTGACACTTACAAAACTAAGTCATAGAAAACATTGTGGCTTCCTCCCTGCTCTCCCTTAGAATACTCCCTCTGGGAGAAAGCAGCTGACATGTCATGCAGACACTCAAGCAGTCCCATGGAGATGTCCAAGTGGTGAGGAGCTACTGCCAATAGCCAGCACGGAATTGAGGCCTCCTGCCAACAGCCATGTGAGTAAACCATCTTGGAAAAAGATTCTCCAGCCTCTTTGAGCCTTCAGTTGACTGCAGTCCTGGCCAACAGTTTGACTACAGCCTCATGAGAAACTCTGAGCCAGAACCACCCAGCTAAGCCATTCCTAAATTCCTGACCACAGAAACTGCAAGATAATGTTTGTTGTTTTAAGCTGCTAAATTGTGGGGTAATTTCTTATGCAGCAATAGATAATTAATACAATCCCCGCTGTAGTAGCCCAGCTACTTGGGAGGCTGAGGCAGGAGGATTGTTTTAGCCCAGGAGTTGAGATTCCAACCTGGGCAACATAGCGAGACTCTGTGTCCTTTGAAGAATAAAAATAAAACTAAATAATATAATTCTCTAGGTCACATATTGATCTATGGTGGCTGCTTAAATTCCAGCTATTACCTCTACATTCCAGCCTGCAGGATGAAGGAAATAGAGAAAGGTATGCTCCCCTTAAATGGCATTTACTGGAAGTTCCATGCGCCTCTTTCACTTACATCTCATTGTCTATGAGATGGATAAGGCATATCTAGCTGCAAGAGAGACTAGGAAACATAGTATTTATTCTGGGAAGCCATGTGCCCAGCTAAAAATTAGGAGTTCTAATACTGTGGGCGAATGGGAAAACAGATACTGGGGCACAATTAGCAATCTCCGTCATAATGGTGATTGTAAGTCCAGGATACACCCATCAACATTTTCCTGTTTCTTAACTAAGTATTTCCGTTGGCCAAAGTGATACTTACACACCCATCACTGTGACCTCTCCAAAGAATCATGCCAATCATTTACGAGTCACTGGAAAACCTAGCTAACATACTGGGTAAAAGAAAATCAATTGTGAAACTTTTTCCTTACAAAGTTCTTTTCTGAGACACTCCTAAAGAATAATTTACAATGGGCATTTTGCCTAAAGGCTCTTAAATTTTCTAAATGTTGCTTTCAGTGTGCATTCTTTAGTGTATTGTCAGCAAATACCAGCTGATGTTTTCCTTTATGCAAGGAGTTGGGGGGACATCATTATGACATTAGAAGCTGCAAGGAAGGCAATAAGGTTCCTGATCTCTTACTTTCCCCTTCACATACAAACTATTCTTAGGTGGCCACATTAAGTAGATTTTTAAAATTTTATTTAGTGATAAACTTAACTTTAATCACAAACATCTAAGACTGCCTCCTTGCATGTTTTAGCCAAATGAAATTAGCAATATATTGTCCCATAAATATATTATATTATAAAACTAAATAGAAAGGATTTTTAAATGGCTTATTGCAAAGCATATATTATCGTTCCATTATATCACTGTGAAAATTGAGTGCCCTGTAATTCCCAATCTGCTTGTAATTGGTCCCAGTGGTCATTAGATGGCTCTGTTACTGTAGAGTTCAGACTGCAGGGTCCAAGAGTTAAAGGATTACAAAAATGGCTTGGCATATAGCTTTTCATTTCATTTTCACATAAGATCCTCCATTTTCATCCAGACATTTAGTCAGCACTTACTGAGATGTACATAAAACACAGCAAATCTCACAAGATTCCACTATAAAAGGACTCAGTCTATGTTCATGTAACCTATGATGTCATGCATTGTATTGTGTTCAAAAAAATGTACATTTCTGTAAGGAATTTAAGATTCAAAGGCAAAGGTTATGAGTGTTCGGTAAAGTACTCCAATCCCACAGTGTCAGTGCTCAATAAATTTTAAACAACAAAAAGTAAAGTTACAAACTCTAAAGTCTTATTTTGGCATCCTATGGATGATAAAGCTAATAATTGATTTTGATCCCATCTCCTGTGAATAAATTCTGTAAGAGTATTTTCTTGCTTGCAGCTTGCTACACATAAAAAGTTTTCTCATGTGCCTGCCAAGTATTCTATTAGCTGTTTTCCCAGGATTTGGATCTGTTCTTTTAGTTTTTCATGGGAATTTGTGGCCATGAGTGAACCCTTAACTTGGAAAATGGGTCAAAAGTAGATTTTCATTTTGTGTGGCTGAATATTTGATTTTCTGAATCTATCAGCCAAGATATGTTCTTAAGCATATAGTAACGGAGATGATTTACTATAAACTTCTTTCTAGGCCAGAAGGATACATATGTGACTCCTCAAATCAGTTGTTCTCAAACTTGAGCATGCATCAGAATCACTAGGAGGGTTTATTAAAATACAGATTCCTGGGCTCCATCCCCAGATTTTCTGATTCAGTAGTACTAGGTTAGGGCCTGTCAAATTTCACTTTTAACAAATTTCCAGCTGATTTTTATGTTGCTGGTCTTGGGACCAAACATTGACAGCCATTGCTTTAAATAAAATTTGTGCATTACATGGTCCTATAAATAATTTGCCATAAAGCCTTTATTTTACCCATTGATACTTCCTACGAACAAAACCTAGGATGTGTTGGCAGTCTGTTCTGTTCAAGTTGTAGAAGTTCCTAAATAATACTCAATTTAAAAAAAAACTCTTACAACAGTAATAAACTACTCATTTTGAAAATACATTAAGTCTAAAGAAAAGCTCTGGATTCTGAAGCTAGTTTCAGTACCCACAGTAGTCATCATTCTGTTACATTTAGAAACATGCGTGTTCTAAAATAATCATTTGTGAGGCAATGACACTTATTCTTTTCACCCAAAGGAAACAGAAATAACAACACAGGAAGCACTGGGCAGCCTTAGGCCAATTCTTTTTGGAAAGCACATTTAATTCAATGTTGCACAACTCAAACACAGAGGGTGGTTAGGAAATCAGAAAGGGACATAAGTAATTTCAACCAGGAATACTTAACAAAGAGAAGTATCTTGAAATCATAGATGGTCTAGGAATATCAGAGAGGTAAATAACTAACTCCTAATATGGTAACTGGTCAGGAATGTTCAAAGTTTCCCATATATACACAGATCCTGAGTCTGGACATAAATGATCTCCAAAAGAACTGAGCACAATCCCTTTGTGCTGTGTTATCCAATGCCAGAATACCACATAGCTGTTCACCCTACATACCATAACTGACTGCTGTTCACTATCTCGGAGCAGAGCTACAGATTATCCCCACATACAAACAGTACTGGTCTTCAAGGCCTATGAACCTAATTCCAGTAGCTCAGATGAGACTCCTACTGATTTTATTCATCCTTTATGCATTTTCTTCCCCCTTTAATATAGTTTCTTCACATAAACCACCTTATCTAAAGAAAATGTCCCACTAATAGTCTCATGGACTCTGTCTCAGTAGCTGAAGGTTATAGTTAGGTTCTAAATTTCTTGGATCCATGGTCATCCCTCCTCCTCCCCCATTTATCGCTCTACCAAATTCCCATTCCCTACAATAAGGAGTAATCCATGGGTGAGACAGGGCTCAGTGATTGCCCTGTTCCTAATTCCAGGGCTTACTCGCTATGTTAACACAAGAGTACAGAATATATTAATACATTTCAGCTACTTCCTGTGGATTCCTCTTCTCTAATATGTGGATGCAAATGTATGCAAAGTGAAGTAAGAAATAATAACTAAATGGAACTTCAGTGCTACATCAGGAGACGTAACTATTAACAAAAGCTGGAGAAGGGGTTTAGAGAGAGGATAGGATGAGACTCTCACTGAGAAAGGTGATATGGACCATGGCCAAAGCCAGGTCTCTCAACTAGAAAAACAAACAGTGTCAATATCCCACAGAATTTTGACTGCATATTTGATGCCACAGTAAGTCCCAACATCTTAGATCGTTGATACTGAAATAGACCTTTAAGAGTGGCTGGTCAAAACCCATCATTTTTCAGACTAGAAAACTGAGCCGCAGGGAGAAGAAAGTGACTTTTCTTAATTCAGGTTAAAGATTCCTTACCTGCAACACTGAGACCAGGACTCAGATTTTCTGCTCATCAGACCACTGTTTATAAGTCTTTCCCTTTTTCTTGGGCAGTGGGGGAGAGTGGTTTTTAATGTTAGATGTATGTCAACACCAGTGAAGCAACTGCTATTGCTGGGATTAAAGAACAGTCCTTCCTCCTCAGGAGAGGTCCAGCATGTCCATACATCCATCCCCGCAGGCTTCTGGGATGAGAGAGCCCCCCACAGAGCTAGCAACTGGGCAGTGACTTGCTAGGAATGATGCTATATGCCCCCAAGTGTCTGCATACCCCACATCTGTGTGGTTTTCTGTGCTTCCTTCTTTGCCATCACAAGAACTTACAAATATAATGAAAATATTTTTATATACATGTTCCTTTGGATGAAGCAAGCCTTATCATGGTTTCTGGTGCCCTGATGAGAAAAACAAAATAAAATTGCACTTATGGCCTCTCAGATCCAAGACTGAGTTAAGTGAGGTTGTGTGGCCCACAGCAGAACAGGCCACACACACATGCTGATACAACTGGCCCATCGTTCCATCCTGGCACTTATGCCCAGCAGACTCACTGGAACGATTCCTTCACAAGACACCCAAGAGGTAGTAGATAAATGCCATCAGCCCCACGGATGGATATAGCACACAGAGGCACAGGGTTGGGTACGTGGAGGTGCCTTGGACAAGGAGCAACAGGCCTGAAGGGTAGGGCCAGACCTCTGGCTCCAACCATAGCACTCTCCCTTGGAGGAAAAGCATTTGGTCAAGAGAGAAATCCCCAGCACATAGCGAAGGTCTACAGCAGCGACGGTGTGGCAGTAGGAGGTAACGAGGTGGTGCCGGTCTAAGGTTGGCACACTTCTTCTAAACAAACCTCCAGCGTGGAGCTGCCGATGACGCAAATCTGAAGGGCTGTGATTATAATGCTGGCACATCCCCCAGGCCATGCATGACCCCTGAGTGGCCCTGCCATCCTCATTCCCAAAAGGTCAAAGAATTAGGTAGCAAGGGCTCCCCTTGTGAGAGAACCATAGCTGGACTGAGGGGATGGCAAAGGCACGGGCAGCTCGGACAGCTCAGCTCTCCCCGCCCCTGTCTTCAGCCTGAGGGAAGGGAGGCGGGTAGAGGCCCAGGTGACACGGTGGGGCAGCAAAAGCCCACAGTTCCTACCAAGGCTACTGAGAGTCGGGCCCAGGAACCATAAACTTATGAACTCAGGGTAGAGCCAAGGCCTGGTGTCCCTTCCTCTGGATTCAGAGGCCTCAGCCCTGCCCTTCTCTTCAGGGAGAACGGCCTCGCGAGGAAAGCGGGCTTCTCACTGAGGTAACGAAGAACACCTGCTCGGCTCCACGGTCACCCTCAAGCTAAGCAGGAAGAATCCCCGCAGGAGGCATTCTGAGGACGAAGGCCGAGGAGCTCTGCTTATTAGGACACATTGCAAGTTTTAAATTATACACATTCCCTCACACGCAACACGCACGCACACGCACAGAGACCCGCACTTCCACATACTGACGTTCTCCCAGCCCACCCCGCTCCAAGCCCCAAGTCCCACCCACAAACACTGTCCTCTGTAAACATGACAGCAGAGACTCCCACAATCCCGGCACAGTCTGCTAATGATCTGAGGAGGACTGCAGGTCATTAAGTGCCCCGGTAGGTGATGTTGGTGAAGGTGGACGTGGCCTCCTTATACAGTGGGTTGTTGGCCTGCGGAGAGAACACAAAAGTGTCTTAACAGTGAATGCCTCAGTCCTTCCCTGCCCTAAATGTTTAAATTTCAACTGAGAAGTCTGCCTGAGACACCCTTCTCTAGAATATACCATCAATGAAACAGGTTAATGCTCATTTTACTCACCCTTTAGCTCTCAGGATGGGAATGGACAGGAAATGAGGACAGAGGAGGTGGAATGCCATCCTGCCACTATTTCTGAGGGTTTAAATTCAGCCCATCAACTTTTGGTGATCCCACAACGTCCTAGGATAGCTTTTACCCAACCTCTCCATTTCTCCCCACTCTCTTTTTGCCCTTCTCCCCTTTTCCTTCATTGTGACAGTGCTGGGGGATGTGAAATGTAGCAGGTGGCAGTCAGAACACAGAGGACAGCTTTTGCCCAAATAAGTCTTAATGTGTCTTCATCTCATCACTTCAAGCAATACCCACAAAACTGTCATGTTATCAGGAGAAAGACCCTTACTAGGTTTCCCAAACTATTTTCCAACAAAAAGTGACAAAATCTTACAAAATCTAGTAGTTGTTAATAGTAGCTCCAAGACACACAGCACATTATTGTGTGCCTCAGAGGTTCAGGGTGTTCTGCACTGTCCTAGCAGAAACGTCTCAGTTTCTTGAGAACCAAAATCAAAAGATCTAGAAACACTGGAACCTATATTCCTACAGTGTGGCCACTGGCTACAGCCAAGGAGCAGCTGCCCCTTTAGTTAGGACCCATGTTTTCTAGTTTGCTGGAATCCTCGCCACTCACCCTTCTCTCCCCTAAACGGAGGCAAAGTGTGACTTGCCATTGTGTCTGTGCTACGGTGGACTTTAGAGCCCCCTGGGGTTGCCATCAAATGGGAACAAACTTGCAGCCCAACCTAGGACATTCAGGGATTCAAATGGCTATTTGGAAGGTCCATAAAAAAATTAAAATGCAGAAGATGAGCCAAAGGAGAAGAGAGTAAAATTCAGTCTATAGAAGGTTCTCAATGCTTGTTTAATTAGATTAAATTAGGATAAAATGCAGGGAGCATAAGATTAGAGTCTAATTTGGAAGCAACCATCTTACTATTTGAGGAAAAAGAAGAGAATGAGGTGGAATGACATCCTGCCGCTATTTCTA
The DNA here is from genome assembly GCF_020740605.2 of Lemur catta. Lineage (NCBI taxonomy): Eukaryota > Metazoa > Chordata > Mammalia > Primates > Lemuridae > Lemur > Lemur catta. The sequence continues at coordinate 43,090,734 of NC_059142.1, read as the reverse complement.
ACAGGCTGACAGAAAAAGTAATTCCTATAGTAATCTAATTCCGTCCCACAATCAGGCAACTACTTAACTTCTCTGTGCTCAATTTTCTTATCTATAAAATGCGAATAATAATATTGCCTACCACATAGGGTTGTTTCAGGGATGAAATTATTTATTTTTAATTTTTTTAAGTTTTCTTAGAGATAGGGTCTCACTCTGTCACCCATGCTAGAGTGCAGTGGCATCATCACAGCTCACTGCAACCTCAAATTCCTGGGCTCAAGCAATCCTCCTGCCTCAGCCTCCCGAATAGGTGGGAGTATACCACCATGCCCAGCTATTTTTTTGTTTTGTTTTGTTTTATGTAAAGACTAGGTCTCACTATCTTGCTCAGGCTGGTCTCCAATCCTGGCCTCCAGCGATCCTCCCACCTCAACCTCCCAAAGTGCTGGGATTACAGGTAAGAGCCACCATGCCCAGCTGAATAAAATAATTTAATATGTAAACGGCATTTAGAACAGTTCCTAGCACATGGTAAATCCTCAATAAATGTTAGCTATTATATTTTTTTCTATTTGTGTTTAATGCTTTGGACTTCATGAGTAGATTATGCATTATATGCTCTCAACGTAGGTTTGTCCTGTCTCGCTCAATTGGAGAATAAGTTTCTTTTTCATTTCTTCAGTGTCAGAGCAGAGCTGGACCCTACCTGCGTTCACTCAGTACTCACTGACATGGTGCCACGTCACCATGTGGTAGAGGATCAGGTGGTTTTCAGGAAACTCAAGGACAAGGGACAGTCAGACCATCTCCCAATTTCCAGAACAGAAGATAACTGGAAAACTATGGTGCTGGTTGAACCTGGCCGCCCTAAGTATCTGCTGCTTCCACTTCAGGTTCTTGAACCAACAGCTGTAGAAAACACCCAGCCCAGCCCAGCCTCTTACTGTGTCCCATTTTGCTCTGGCTCGTTCTTCCTCAAATTTAGCAAACTCTTTTCGGTCGTGGATGGTGATGAGGAGCTTCCAGATGAGCAGAGTGGCAAGGCCGATGAGCAGAACGGCCCCCATCACTGAAAGCAGGACCACCAGGATGTCAGGGCCCTTGGGACACTCTGTCGGGAAGAAGCACAGAGCAGGGTGGTTGTGAATGAAGCAGGAATCCCCGGAACTGGCTGTGAGTAAGGTGTTCTTGACAAAGCAATAAAGGTCTCTGAAGGAAACAGGACAGCTTTTCAAAATTAATTATTTTCTTAAAAAGGGGGCAATCTTTAGGACAGCAATAATCTGTCCTGAGTGGCTTAAATCAGAAGTCTCAAACTGGTCACCCCTGGACAGAATCCAGACTTGGGCGAGGGTTCACCCAAATGTTTATTTTAAAAATTGATTTTACAGCCAGGCATGGTGGCATGTGCCTGCAGTCCCAGCTCCTGGGAAGACTGAAACAGGAGGATCACTTGAGCCCAGAAGTTTGAGGCTGCAGTGAGCTATGGTTGCACATGTGAATAGCCACTGCGCTTCACCCTGGGCAACGCAGCAAGACTCTATATCTAAAAATAAAATAATTACAATAAAGTTGATTTTGTTGGCAACATTGAAGAATCAGGAGATTATCCCACTAAAATTTCAGATTATTCTTCTCTTTAAAAAAAAAATCAAAAGATCTAGAAACACTGGGACCTATATTCCTACAGTGTAGCAACTGGCTAGAACCAAGGAGCAGCTGCCGCTTTTGGTTGAGACATGTGATTTCTGGTTTGCCGGAACCCCCATCACTCACCCTTTTCTCCCCTAAATGGAGGCAAAGTGTGATTTGCCATTGTGTCTGTGCTACTGTGGAGTTTAGAGCCAGACTGCTAGGTTTGAATCCTGGCTTACGACTTAACTTTGCTATGTGACCTTTGGCAAATTTCTTAACCTTTCTGGGTGTCTGTTTCCTGCTTCTCCGGTCTTTAAAATGGAGAAAGTGATAGCACTGACTTTAACAAGTTGTTATGCAGAATAATTCAGATAAATATATTTAAAGAACTCAGAACGGTGTCTCACACAGAATAAGTGCTAACTAGATATCAGCTACCATTGTAACTGATGTTTTTCTTATACCCAACTGTTTTCACTAATTTATTTGGCTACTTAGCCCCTGTAGGCATTTGTGTCTGTTACCCTGATGCAGATATTTACATTCCTGGGGACTGTGAACCTAATGACCTTTTCAGCACCCTTAGAGACCAGGAGGTCTACCAGCCAAGACAATATTTTGGGTTCTTTCCCAAAATATTTAGTCATCTAAAATCATAACCCTATTGAAAGCTGACTTCCTGTTCAACCCCAGTCAACAACCAACACAGACAGAGGCATGTCACCCCTCTGAGGGTCAAGCTGAGTATACTCTGTAGAGCTCTGCTTCCCATAAACATCAGGTGTCTGAGAGGTGACCTCACTCCGGGAACCTCAAGTGTTATGAAACCAGGTGTTGGTATATGGGGGTATTGATGAGTCTGGAGAGGAAGTCACATCCACTTTTCCACCCTGTCTCCCGCCTTCTTCTCTAAACACACACCCTGTGCTCACCACACTCTACACAGAAACCACCACCACCACAAACCCAAGCTGGCCATCGCCCAACCCACCAAATTACAATCTGTCTATAATTAAAGGAGCGTCTGGAGAGAGGCTGTGAGGTTCCAGGGTCCAAGTTCCCAGGAGTGGAGGGCCCCAATTCTTCTCGGAAAAGCAATTATGAATTCTCTAGAAGATTGGGGTAAGGCTGACCCTCAAAACTCAAAGTGAAATTTCTTCAATTCTGCATATTAGTACAGGCAGGACAGGTAGAGTGCCAGGAGGTTTTCAGGGGAAAACCAGCTGTTAGCCACCTGTCCCGAAAGGAGTGGGTGGCAGGTTTCCTGGAAGCAGAAGACAAGGTCAGGTGGTCCCTGGAGGGGCCTCTCAGCCACCGCAGTAGATCCATGGTGAGTGACTTGAGGTCAGGGAAGTCTGGGTAGCGTTGGCAGATTTAGCAAACAAAACTACAGGAAGCCAAGACCGATTTGAATTTCAGATAAACAATGAATTCTTTTTTTCTATATAAGTACCAAATATTGCTTGGGACATACCGTATTTTATCTGGCAACCCTATCTGGGAGTGACGAGAACCCAGCTCAGGAGCCCATTCCATGTGGCTAAACTCCACTTGGCCAATGCCAAACCATTTGGCAATGTTCTCTTTACTGCCCTGCAGTAGCTCAGCCCTTCAAAAAGAGCATCTGCAAGAGCACAAGTTGGGGAAAAGAAAGAGAATAATCTCCCCCTATGCTCTGGGACCCCAGCTGCTACATTCTACTCGAAGACAGAGCCCCTGGAAGTGGTTGGGGTAGGGATGAGAGAGGAGATGGAGTCCCTAATTCCAGGGCAACAAGACAGGAAATATGGGTCTGTGGATCTGGTATCTTATCTCCTAATGTGGCAGAAGGGGTCTACTGGCAGTGACCCTGAAGAGCTACCCACCAGGGATTATTTGTACCATCCCCAGGTTATCATCACCTATGCTCCCCACAACTTCAAGCAATAGATTCCAGGCTCAAAATACCAAACCAAATGATTTTGGTGAGGATACAGCAGGAGAACCAGCAAAGAGATGAAATAATGTTAAACCCCAAAGCAAAGACACACCAGCCTTCTGAAATCAAACGGGACAAAGGTACAAACAGATGTGCGTAGAAAAATCATGCAATGTATTAATGTGGGTGAGTGGGAAGGTGTGAGGAAGTCACGGTCAAACCAATCCACATCTGCCCCCCCACAGACATACCCAGACTCCCCTCTCCTCTGCCCCATGTCTACTTTCCCTTGAGACACTAAATAAAATTAAGGTGGTACCCTTTTTATACCTTCCTTCTCCTTTATCAAGGGTGAAAGCTCTGGGAAGGGCTGACAGATAATATTCCAGATGGGGGACAATGGTCTCCTCTACCCACAGAGATAGCAACTCCCTGGGTGACACAGATGTGGCAGGCCCACCCTAAAGGAAGTACAACACAAGGTAGCTTCTCCAGGCTTTTCTGCTGCCCATTTCCCACCTTCATCCCCTCGCTTCCCCATGCAGCCAGAATTCTCCTAAAAAATACCTAGATGTGTATAAGCCCACTTGTCCTTAGGACTAATTTGTCCTCTTAATTCATTCAAAACCATTTATTCAATATATTCTTTGTAGATGACTGAGCTAAGTACAGGGATATAACACTAGATAAGACAGACACGGTTCCTGCATTCCTGGAGCTTATGACCTAAGCAGATGATTAAAGAAGCAATTTACTCGTGTGATGAAGGCCCTTGTAAGGGAAGCACAGATACTCTGGGAACCAAACAGAAGCACCAAACCTTGTCAGCGGTGGGTACAGAGGCTAAAGAAGCTCTGAGAAGGCTCCTCAGGGGAGAGGACATGGATGAAGCAGAGGCAGTCAAATGTTGGGGTTTACCCCAATGACCGAAAGCACCAGTAAAGAACACAGAGGTGCAGGCAAACTCCACATGAGCCAAATGTGGCCTGCCACCTGTTTTTGTAAATATAGCCATGTCCATTCATTTCCATATTGTGTACGGCTGCTTTCCTGCTACAATAGATGACTCGAGTTGTCACAGCAGAGACCATATGGCCCACAAAGCTTAAAATATTTAACATCTGGCCCTTTACAGAAAAGGTTTTCTGGCCCCCAGTCTAAAAGCTGATTTGAAGAAATTCCTACAGCTGTAAATGTCAAGAGACCAACTGATTTCGCCTCTACTTTCAGAGGTTGTTCCTTCCCTCCTGAACGTTCCTGTCCACCCCCAACCACCACATGGCCCTTATCCCACTGCAGTGTCACCACTGACTTACACGCTTGTCTCCCCCACAGCCCGTAAGTGCCACGTCTGCCTTATGTCCTGTTATATTCTCTGCACCTCGCACAGTGCCTGATATATAGGAAGTACTCGAAAATATTTTCTAATAAGTCATACCTTAATCTGTATGGGATTAAGGGAAAGGGAGGCTGTAAAGGTGGTGAGGGGAAGCAGATCTACAGTGCTGGATGGTGACAATCCTGGGGTTGGTCTGTGTATGATGGGAGGGGCTCCTCCTACTTCCAGGGGGTCTTGAGAGCAAGTCTTTTTAGTGTTCAGGGAAAGCCTTGGGTTGGTGCCTCAAACCCACCCCTACATCCTGCAGTGAACCGGGCAAGGTCAATGCCTCCAACCATCAGGCCTCTTTGGAAGTGACAGGCAGGTTGCTCTTGGCACCCATCTCACGTTTAGTAGAGCAGACACAGTGTGCTATAAAGTACTAGAATTAAAATTCTTTACTTCCTGACATTATTGCCTAAAAAAATGCCATGATATATTTTATTCATTGATGAGATCCATACCTACCTTCTTCTCCTTACCTATCTCTTTGTTTTTCCATCTCCTCGATTAGCAAGTCACTTCCTTGCTGATACTTGTATTTATAAATCCCCGTCACCCAGATGGCAGATCCTAACTCACTACTTGTAAGGCCAGGCTTAACCTGTTCAGTTTAAGAGGAGCGATGGGTAGAAATTCCTGCCTAACACGGTTCTCCCTCTTCCTGGGGCAGGATTCACTCACCTGGCTCTTCTACCACATACAGGATGGACTTTCCACTGGAGTCTTCATAGTACTGGAATCTGACGACACAGTCATCCTCGTTCTTGTAGGTACAATTCACTGCGTCCTTGCCAGTGTCCTCTGGGGGAGGGGAGACAGAGGAGTAAAAATGGGGAAACAACTAGAAGATGGGGCCACCCTAATCCCCTATCACAGGACTTCTGAGAAAGTATGTGGCAGGAGCCCTGTGCCTGACATGTACAAGATGCCTAGATTCGAGAAGGCTGTCGTGTCTGACAATTGCCACTCGCTGACTCTCACGTCATAGTTTGTCCTGCACAGGCCCTTTTTGGTTCTGTGAAAGGGACATGACATACCAGTATTATACAATCGAATTCAAAGTCTGGCCTCACCACCTACCAGCTGTGTGATCTTGGGCAAGTTACTTGACCGCATCAAGTCTCTCTTTTCTTCGTCTATAAAAAGAAAATGATACCCCCACCTCACAGGGTTGGTGGGGAATTAAACAGCAAAAAGTAAACGGGGCCCAACATATGAAGGTGTCCCCTTCCCTCTCTTTCCTCGCTCTGCTTGCTCAGAGATTCTCAGTGGTTTGCTTATGCAGCTCTTATATCTCTTCCTTTTCTGTTTCCGGTCCAGCATGCCTCCCCAGGGCCGTCCTCTCCCCTCTGACTCCCACCAGGTTTTGCAGGCTTCACCCCTTCTGATTCTAAAGCCTGTTACTCTGCCAGTGACACTGCGGGTTACCCTCCACCAGCTACACTGTGCCCTACACTGATGAAACCAGATGGGTAAACCTGACGTGTGAGATTGGGCAAACATACCGAGGTCGCACAGCAAGTAAGTGATGGAGCAGGACTAGGACAGGAGTCTCAAAGCACATCCCACAGACCTGACCTCAACAAGCCTTCAGCAAACCAGTGGTATAGCACAGGGGAAGGAGGATTTCAGAAATTTGTGTATTTATTTATTTATTCATTCATTCATTCATTATTTATTTATTTGTTTATTTGAGACAGGGTCTCACTCTATCTCCCAGGCTGGAGTGCAGTGGCGTGATCATAGCTCACTGCAACCTCCAACTCCCAAGCGATCCTCCTGCCTCAGTCTCCCAAAAAGCTAGGACTACAAGCATGCATCACCACACCTGGCTAATTTTTTTTTTTTTTTGGAGCTGTGGTCTCACTATGTTGCCCAGGTTGGTCTCAAACTCCTGGCCTCAAACGATTCTCCCACCTTGGCCTCCAAAAGTGCTGAGATTACAGCCATGAGCCGTCACACCTGGCCAGTTCTCATCTTAATCCACCACTTGCTTGGGCCAGTTACTTAACTTTCCTGAGACCCAATTCCCTCATCCACAAAACAAAGATAACAATAGTGCTATAATTCCACTTCACTAGGTTGTTGGGAGAAGAATAAGATAATACATATGAAAGATGCTTTTATAACTTTCTTAAGTTACAAAATTCCATATTAATAAGCATTTATTTTTATGTTTATTGTGGTGGTAAAGGGGGATGGAGGTACAGAAATACTTATCAATATCAACTAACTTGTAATACCCATCTGGTCTAGATGATAAAAATATCTCAACATTTCAACAGCCTCTATCCTCCGAGCTAATCATAGCAAGCAGAAAAATTGCATCTCCAAACTCAATCTCCAAATTGCAAACCTCACCCCAGCCCTGCTTCTGACACTAGCCAAAAGGTCCAGAGGTCTGACTCTTTTCCGTAACACCTCCACCCAGAAGCTGACTGAGTGGCTGTGTCTTACTGTGGCTCTCTCACTGGCACTCATTTCCTGCCTGTATGAGAGATCGCTATCTCTGAAGAGATTGCTATCTCCTGGGCACCAGCCTATGCCTAGCTGGCCCAGATAACCATATCAGATGTGCCAACAGCAGCAAAGATCATCTCCGTTTAAGTCAAGATGAAGTACAGACCAGAATAATTGCAAGCAAGTGTTTTGCTCCCCACTGTTTGTATTTCTGTCTGTCTTATGTCAGGAGGGGCTCCGGAGAGGCAGAAGGGCTATAGGATAAAGATTTTGGTTACAAATCCCTAAGAGTGAAAGTTTCCCTCCAAGCCAGCAAAGCTTTAAGCCAAGCTTGGGCAGTGCTTACCAGTCTTAGTTAAGTAAACCTGGTAAATGCTCACTAGCCTAAGCTAAGGCGGCAGCTATCGTGGGCCCCACTTCCTGGCTCTGTGCTTCAGTTTCTTCATCTGTGAAATGAGATACATTATCTTGCTTTCCTTGGGGAGGTGAAGTTAGGGTTGCCTGATTTCTATCCCCTTGAAAAGTTCTTTGCAGACTCTCGCTGAGTGTGAGGGCTCTGGGAAGCTAAAGTGGGGTGGCTGCCACACACATCAGCAGGGATAAGGGGGACCTTCCGGGACACCAGCTTTCATCAAGTGTTCACTGTGTATCAGGCTGTGCAATATTCCTTGAGGCAGGAGCCACTCTTCTGTCTTACAGATGGGAATTGGGCAGGTTCTGAGGTCGAATTGGAAACACTTACAACCTGGGTGGGTGTGACTCTAAGACGTGCTGAACTTACTAAGCTCCTTCACTGACTCAATCTCATCACGGCAGTAACGGTTGCAGGTATTTTCCTCGTGTAGGATTCCCCGGTCAAACTTCTTACACTCCACACATTCCCTAAAGGAGAGAGGACACAGCGATCAAGGAAAGGGAAGAGCGTGCCTAAGTGTGTCCCAGTCCAGCTCTGACCTCCATGCATCCAGAAAGCTGCTCCACCTCAGTTAAAACATATACCCGTGTGTGTCACACACACACACCCCTGTAAGACAATCCTGGGGTGGAGTGTGGAGTTCGGGAGTGGAGTGTCCTCCTCACCCACAGGCAGCACCCAGCAGCCAGAGGCCCCCTAGATCCTTCATTAAATTTCTTCCTGTCCCATCCAGGGCTGTGACAGGATGGTGAGCCCTGTGCCACTTCTGGCAGCCTTGAAGTCAGAACTGGTCATGTGATTTCGAGGCCCAATGCAAAATTAAAATGACAGGTGCCTTGTTAAAAAATTATTAAGAATTTCAAGGTGACAGCAGAACATTAAAACAAGCATGAGGCCTTTCTAAGCATGGGGCCCTGGGCAGCTGCACAGGTTGTATACTCGTGAATCTGGCCCTGCTTAAAGTGGTAAGAGGAATGACAGTGCCACAGAGTGGGCTGACAGGGGCTTCCTCTGACCCCCCAAAGGGATGAGTTTGTACTGGTTAAAATCCTCTGTTTCAAAGAGTATCCTCCATAACTCCAGCCCCCACACCTCCCACAGAATCAGAACATCAGCACTGGAATGTTCCCCAGAGGTGTCTGGTTTATCCTTCCTCCCAAGTCAGAGGGATTCAGGATGCCACCCTAGGGAGGGCTTTCTCCAAGTGGAGTCGAGCTGGCGCTACTGTGGCCCCTTCACACTTGGCTCTATTCCACCCTCCCCGAAGCTTTCACTGGAAAGAGGAGAGCTGGCCCCTGGCTGGAGCAGACTCTTCTCCCTAAAGCTTGGATCAGTAAGACACAGATCTGGAGAGTTGGGGATTCCAGTCTGGGGATCCTCTACTACCTCCCAACTCTCTCCAGACTGCACACTCACTTCTTAAAGGTGCAGGCATCCGGGCAGGTGGGACACTTCTCACAGGTGTCTCCATAGGAGCCTGGCTGGATGCAGACGCAGCTGCCACATTCACACTTGCCCCGGCCACTGCACAGGAGCCCATTGCTGGACATGCAGGTGTCGGTGCGTGTGGTACAGTTGCAGTAGTAGCCGGTCCAGTCGGAGTCACACAGGCAGTCCCCACAGCTGCACTGGCCATGTCCTGAAGGCACACAGCCCAGGAGGGCAGACCCGCTGGTGAGGCTCCCATCCCCATGACAGCAGGCTCCAGCCACCCTCTCCCCAGCCAGACCTCCATATTGGTAGGGCATTGGCTCACAACCACGGGAACCCCACCCAGTGAGGAAGAACTCAGTTTTCCAGGTGCCCCTGGGTGTAGCAGGACTTGGTCTGAGCCATCGTAGAGCAAAGAAGTCTCAGGAACTAAGTCTCCCGGGCCTCCCACCCTTCCTCTTGCCCTATTCTGAACCCCTCTGCCTTCTCTGCCAACTTCTAGTCTAAGGATAGAATCAAGCTCTTCAGCCCTGAGGGCTGGCACAGCACTAAGCCACAGCCCCGAGCCCAGACAGGACCCTCAGTGCCTTGATGGTGTGACCTGATGATGGCAAAAGGCCCCTCAGGCTCCAAAACTCTCTCCTTTTGAGCTGACACAGGGCTGTTCCTCTCTCATACCTGACCTGAGAGGCCTACCATTGTCGCCATTGTCACCACCCGACTGGGTTAGACAAGAACATAGGCTCCAGTTTGGACACTGTGGTCCCCTCTCACTAACAAATCAGCCACTAATTTCCATTATTCCATTTCTCAAACCAGCAAAGGTGTCACCTTGCAAGGTGAGAAGCAGAGCTCTGAGGGAATATACGCAAGATGGGAAAATTGTAATACGGGGGAAGGGAAGAATGGAGAGATCCAGAACACAAGGTTATTCCAAACGCCTGAGAAGGGGAGATGCACACAGAGCACCCTGAATGCATGCGTAGATGGGCGGGGCACCCAAGGGGCAGAGGGAGGGCACCGACAGCCCAAGGAGTCAGCCAACGGACCCAAGTACATAAGCACAGAGAACAAATATATCCTACCTCACAGGGTGCTGAGGGCCAGTATGGTTAAATAAATCCCATGAATGCTACAGAGAAAAGAAGTCAGAAAATAAGAGAAGCTAAATGAAAAAAAAAAGAGAGAGAGAGATTTCTAAGGTGAACGGCTATAGAGACAATAGCTAGCAATGACCTCATGTAGCCCAGTGGCCTCTGTTGGCTCATCCTCTGTCCTACCTCTGCACTCAAAAGTTGTAGGAACATTTACCACAACTAAACATTGAAAAATTAACTAATTAATTTTTTTTAAGTTACAGACACAGTTCAACTATTTCCAGCCTCACCAACACAACCTGTTTTTCTTGTGCTGGTTCTCTTCTCAATCCAGCCTCATTATATCCTATGTGACCCTAGGAGTGTAGTGGAACAGCCTTGGAAAGCATTTAGAGAACAGAACTGCATCTATTTTGCAAACCAACCAAGGAGGTGAATATTCCCCATGGAAAGGGGTGCCAACAATAACCACAACCAGGATAATAATGGCCACGAACAGTTGTTGAGCATCTAATAGGTGCCAAGCACTGTGCCAGGTTCTTTGGTATATTATTCTGTTCATTTCTTATAATAACTCTGTGAGGTCAGAGAGGTTAAGTAATTTTCCCAAGGCCACACAGTTTATAAACAGCAGGGTCAGGGCTCAAACTGAAGTCCCTGTGACTTCAGATCCCAGTTGCTTAGCCTCTATGCAGTATTGCAAACAGCGCTTTTTCCTATTTATACTAATATGGTCTTTCCAGAACATTTCTGTAACTTACAGAGAAAACAGGCTTAGCCAGCAGAAGATAAGGCTGGACCCGTGGAAGAAAGAGGATTAAAGTAGGAACAAGGGAGTCACAGAAAATCCAGTAACTAAGCTTGACACCAATGAGAAATTTCAAGAACATTTTAAGAATTCAAATATACTGAACTAATCGAGTGGAGGGGACAGAAATGGAGTTTCTGACTGCTGAGTTTCTGGGCCTCATTGTAGACATTTCCATCCCCTGCCCTCAGCCTGGTCCTGTCCCCAGACAACTAAGTCATCTCTGTTCTCCAGTTTATTGTCAATCCCTCTGCAGTCAGGATTCTCTTTTTAAGGCATGGTTTCTCAAACTTGGTACTTTTTGATATTTTGGGCCAGATAATTCTTTGTTGTGGGGGCTTGTACATTATAGAATGTTTAGCAGCATCCTTGGGCTCTACCCACTAAATATCTGTAGCACCTTTCTAGTTGTGACTATCAAAAATGTCACCAGATATTGCCAAATGTTCCCTGGGAAACAAAATAGCTCCTTCCTCCCAGTTGAGAACCACTGTTTTAGAACACCAATCAACTTGACCATGTCACTTACCGCTTAAAAACCTACAGAGACTCCATAGTGCCTAAGAATTAAGTCTAAGTCTTTAGCAAAGCTTTGAGCCCTTTACAAGGGGCTCAGTCTCCTTCCAGCTTTACATCTCATCAGCCACTTCGCACTGCCACACCTTAGCTACCACACTGAATGATTCACCATCTTCTGAACTATCCTTATATTCTTGTTTCTGTTCATGCTGTTCCCTCTATGCAAAATGCCTTTTTATTCTGTGACTGCTACCAAACTCCTATTCACCCTTTAAAGCCTAAATCAAATGTTCCTTCCTTGCTGTAACTTTTACTGATATTCCTATGCACAATCAACTGTTTGTTCACGTGTTCTCCAAGGACTTTATTCTACCTCTATTTCTACCCTTATTTTATGGTCATTTGCTTGCCTATTTCTTTTCCTAGATTGTAAGCTGCTTGATAGGAGAGAACATGTCACATTAATTTTTCCATTAGGCTGAGTGTGAACGCTGAGTCCTACAATCCTAGCATTTTGGGAGGCCGAGGCGGGAAGATCACTTGAGGCCATGAGTTCTAGATCAACCTGAGCAACATAGCAAGACCCCATCTCTATAAAAAAATTTAAAAATTAGCTAGGCATGGTGGCACATGCCCATAGTCCTAGCTACTTGGGAGGCTGAGGCAGAAGGATCACTTGAGCCCAGGAGTTTGAGGTTGCAGTGACTATGATGATGCCACTGCACTCTAGCTCAGGCAATAGAACAAGACTCTGTCTTAAAAAAATTTTTTTTTTTTTGTCAGCAGTGACCGGCATGAAATCTGCTAAAGAGCAGACATAGAATTAATGTTTATTCCCTTATCCATTCATTCGACAAATATTTATTGAGCTCATACCCCATGCTGGGCACTAGAGATTCAGCAGTGAACAAGACAGACAAGGTTCCTACTATGGTGGAGTTTACAACCAAGTTAAATTCCCAGAAAACACACACACATTCACCAATGTGCGCCCTGTGTTGTATTATTACAGTATCACAACGAGCCATCAGCCCTAGCGGAAAGACCTATTCACTCTATTATCAGTGTAGGACTGGGAGGAGACGGGGTGGAGAGTTAGTCTGCTCAAAGGCAGGCATGAGCTCCCAATGCTGGAGCCCCCTAATACTCATTCAATAAGGCTTTAAAAGTTGACTCCTAAACCCTGCAGAAACGTGACTCATTCTTCAGGATTCTGAATCAGGAAGAAGTGGATGAGTAATAAAAATCTGATTGTTAATCAGAGGAAAGGCAGAGGGTAAAGGGGAAGTATCCTGAATTGTCTGGAAACCATGTCACTGGGTAGATGGGCCCCCAGGAGGTAGAGGGGCGGGTAGTACATGGCCAGGCTGAAAGAGGAGCTGGATGGTGGCCTGACCTGTGTCTCACGGCCCCCATGGGGACCTCTGCTATGGCCCCAGTGCCATCCTCTAGTAACCACACCAGCATTCAAGACTCAGACACACCTTCACAGCCTTGGAAAGAAATGTCTGTTTCCCGGGAAGGATGGGGAACATAACTCCAGCTGCTGAGCACATGTGGAGGGCAGGGAGGCCATGCTGGTGGGGAGAGCAGAAGGGCGCTGTGTCCTGAGGTTGGGGTCCCTGGAAGTACAGCTTGTGGTGAGGACTACTGTTCAGGTGACTCACTGGGGAAGTAGAGAGGAAGGAGGGAGCAGGATAGGGCGAGACTCAAAGCTGGCAGGAGTGTGGTCTCCACCAGCGACACCTTCAGCCTGATCCCACATGGGCTCAGAAGCATGAATGGCACCACAGGCCCACCCTGGGGCAAAGGGACCGGCCTTGTGTAACTCCTTGTCCCTCAGTCATTGGCCAACATCTGGGGGCAAGGCAGCTCCCGTCAGCCGAGGGCCGTCCTCCAGAGAACGGGCAGCTGTGAGCTGTCATCAGCCAACCCTCACAGCGGCTGGGGGAGGGGTGTGCCAGCTGGCAGAGCCCGGCCCCACGGCACCCACTACATCCTGCGTTTGACCGCGGCTCCTGGCCTGGCAGCACGCAGAGGCCTCAGCCTCCTCAGAAACCCTTGTGCCACAGCGTTTCCTTTGTGAGGCTAAACAACGTGATCTTTGACAAGATGGGCCAGTCAGGGAGTGAGGCTGGGAGTGGAAGCGGCAGGCCCGAGCCAGCAGGCTGACCCCAAGCCCTGGCAGGGTCAGCCCTTAAAAGGAAGCCACAGTGTGGTAATGGCACAGAAATGGCACCCCTCCAGCAAGTGGAAGGCTGAGCCTGGGTTTACAGGAAAGTCAGAGGAGAGGGGTGAGGAGTGAAGAGAAAGAGTGGAAGAGAAGGGAGGGAAGGAAGGAGGAGCAGGGATTTCAGGCCAGAGGGAACGTGCGCGATTGATCCCTCTCCCTACGCAGCTAGACGTTCTGGGCTGACCGCTGTCCCCACACAGCTGGCCCTTCCAGGCTGATGCACAGCTCCACCCGCCTCCTGTATGACCAGCCCTTCCTTTGAGACCCATGAGACATCCCACCTCCTCCATGAGGCCTCCCAGGCCTCCACTGTCCATGAGTCTCTCTCCAGTGGGCTCCTGTGACACTCCCTGAGGACCCCTCACCCCTGGACTCTGAGATCGGTCAGGTTCTGCCCATGAATTATCCTTAGGTAGGTTAATGAAAGAGGAAACTGTCTTCTTCGTGTCCCCCTGTCCCACTACGGCACAGAACCTGGCTCGCAGAGGGTGCCTGGTCAGTCTCTGTCCGTGGGGGTGGCGGGAGGAAAAGCCCTTGAGGACAAGGATGCGCTGCCTGATGTTTGAGGCAGAGGTGCTGATGACGTGCAACCATGGAGACCGTGCCTAAAGTAGGGAGGGGACAAGGGGGTGGCCAAGGAACCTGCCGCCATGCTTAGAGGCCAAGGGTGGCAAAGGACAGACCACAGGGCCAGCAGCTCTGCTGAGGGACAATGGGGACCTGGGCTACAAGCTCTGAGAGGTCAGAAATCACACATGACCCCTGTTTACTCATAGGGACCAAATGCTGGCACAGAGCAGATGCTCAAGGAACGTGTGTCCCGGAGTACCTGCCTCTGGAGCATGTGATGATGGCACCAAGAGTCCAGACCTGAGGCCGGCCGGGCACCTGACAGCCTGGCAAGAGGTGGTGGAGGGAGGCGAGGACGAGCTGTTCTTGCACGGGTGGGAGGCAGGAACCGGGGCTACTGACCCGTCAGCTTTGTTTTGTGGCTTCAGTGGGGCCGGCAGCCAAAGGAAACACACTGCGGCTGGGTCCTCCCACACTGCCTCCCTGCACACCAGGAACAGTCGGCAGAAAAGCAGAGGGGCAGGCCATCTGCGGCCCCTCCTAGGGCAACCGGCTCCCCTTAGTCCCACCCCTCCTCTGGGTCTCCCACGTCAAACCTACCCATTTCCTTTGGTACTCTGAATTAGATGTAAATACTGTCAAATATGAAAATAAATTGAAATTCCTGCCTCACCTCGTAATTCAAACTGCCGGTGTTTGGGTGTGTTATTCTGTGTGGATCTGATCTCTCACTCCCCTAATCTCTCTACCACTTTCCTCCAAACTCTCTCGAAAATTTTGTCAAGCAAGAGTAAAGGAAACAATGGTATAGATAATAAAAAGGAGTCATTTTTATGTTACTTGGGCAGGCTTTAGAATGACACAGGTTTACCTTTCAAATGAGCTTTTTAAAAGGCTACTGTCAGTGTTAAAGTGAACATCTGCTGAGCTTGTTAGAACCACAACGCACACGTAGCCAATCTACATCATGGATCATAACAGAAAACAGTTATAATCTTTCCATTCAACTGACCACACAATACACCCATAACCCAGTCCCAGCGACCTTGCAAGTGTCTGCAACCTGTCTGTCGCAAGAGGGATTAAGCCACAGCGATTGTGGCTCAGCAAAACCTATCCCTAGCGCCCCAGGAACACCTCAGACTGCTTATTTGCCATGCGAGACCATGGGCAGCATGTCTGCAGATAAAGACTACATTAATATTAGCATTAGTTCGGCTTCTAGCTGGGGAGGTGCCCCAGGAATGGTTTTGGGGGCAAGGAGACACCAGTTTGAAATTATCAGTGGGCCTTGAGATTTTACTGCATTTTTGTAATGAGAAGGAAACTCAGCACCCTGCAGGTAGAAGGACTCAAAATCATAATCCCCAGTCTGTAGGCAGGGACTCTCTGTGGCAGCACCACCCAACAGAACTTTCTGTCATGTTGCAATGTTCTAGATCTGTGCTGTCCAATATGGCAGCCCCTAGCCACATGTGGCTACTGATCAACTGAAGAACTGAATTTTTTATTTTTTTGATTTTGATTAAATAGCCACACGTGGCTAATGGCTACCATATTGGACAGCACAGATCTAGAACCCCAAAAGTAGTAACAGTACTAATAGCAGTAACAGTGATAACAAAATAGTGCTAACATTTAATAAGAGCATCATACCATTTTCCGGACATTGTTCTAAGTATATTAAAAACATATTCTATGTTCATTAAGGGTGCTTCAATGTCTTGCATGTATACTGCTATTTTCCAAGCCTCTTGGGATAAAAAGATAAATCCATGTAAAATGATTACTAACTTTATTATATATTCTGACATCATATGTTTTCTAAGTCTGTAAATACTAAAAATCTAATTGCCATTTACTAGTAATTTTTTTAACCTGAAAAGGGGGTTGGTCCTTACACTCAAAAAGAGTAGGAATCATTGACTTACAGCTCTGCCTGCCTTTGCCCACCTCCAGCCCTCACCTGTGTGTGCAGAGGCTGCAGCTGTGTGAGGGTATGCGGGTTCCCAGATGGAGGGGCCTGAAGTTCTACTCACCTGAGCACATCTCCCCCTTGTAGCGGACACAGGAGAAGTCATCGCACTCGCAGTACTTGCCCGTGATCTTGCCAAAGTCACTGCTGTGGCAGACACACTGACCACAGAGGCACTCGCCCCGCTGGCTGCAGACGGGCTGGCCCTCCCGGGGGCTGCACTCATCCTGCTGGGAGGGGCGGTAGTCCTCCTCTGAGCACTCGCACTGGGACCCCAGCCAGCCAGGCCCGCAGCGGCACACCCCACACTCAAAGGTCCCATTGCCATTGTTGCAGCGGCGGCTGTGAGGCTCAGCCTGGGCCTGGCAGGCACAGTCGCAGTCGAAGGTGACCTGGATGGTGAGGCTGTCCTTGAAGCCCACGGGCTTGATGGTGAAGGACTTCTCCTTCTCCTTGGGGCAGCCGCGTACCTTGGCCTCGATGCTGAAGCTCACCTGGATGGAAAGCAAGATCGCATTCAGACACAGCTGGACTCAGTTAACACTCCAGCTCTGGAGGAAAAAAAAGTCATTCCCTGCCCTGCCAAGAAATACCCAAACTGGGTGTCTTATCCTCCTTCAATCTGGAGTTCCTTGGCCTTCCCACTAGCAAGGTCTACAAAGCAAAGACAAGAACACTGGGATAGTCATGCCTTTGTGACTTATCTAGCTGGATACAGAGACATGGCTTACAGTCAACAAGTAGAAGGTTGTTTTTTATTCCACATGTAAAATAAACCAGCTCAAGCTGAACAGAACCTGTGATCTTGTGAACACTCTTCTCTGGCCAACTAAGCTGGCTGGACTGATTACATAATATCAGCAAGATGTATTAATACAACACACTATTTTGCACCACATGATGCCATGTGGTGGTCAACCATAAGCTCAGGATCTATTGTTCAACTTCCACATAACATTTCATTACTCATGCAATCAAGGCCAATAGTTCTTATATGGTGTGTGTGCACATGGGCCTAAAAGATAAGTAGATGGACAGACAGTTCAATAGAAAGAATCAATGAATCGAAAAATCAATTTTGCTTCCTTCCTCCCTGGCCCTCCACCAGCCCATCTCCTCTTAGGCAGAAGCAGAGAAGAACCAACCAATAAGGAAACCCATGGAGGGACTGGAGGGGCAAAAGGAACATTTGCATTCTTAAATTCCACGAGGGCAAGTATTTTTGCCTGTTCCATTTGCTGTTGAATCTTCAGCAGCTAGAACAATGCCTGGCACATTCATGGAGCATTGTCAGTGCTCAATAAATATTTATAGATAATACTGGCATTTTATATTGTGGTGAAAAGAAAAGCATTACCTTGGGGAGGCTGGAAACTGGGGAAGGGCTGAAGGTAAGATATATTTTCATTTGCAGTCAACTGTGCATACAAAAACAGGGGTAACCAAAATGCAAGTTTTTAAAAATCCTGATAGTGAAGTTCACTTAACATATAGAAATGGCTTAGGCGACAAGCCTCAGAGAAACAGATCGACAGCTCCATTACATCTAACTGGTAATGACCTTCAGGAGGAAGGTGCAAGGAAGGAAGGGGGTGAGGTGCCCACAGATGCTCCAGGGCACAGGCCAGGGGTGGAGCTGCAGCTTCGACCCCTGCCCAGCCCACCTCACCGTGTCTCCAATCTTGAGTCCCACACAGGACTTGAGGCCTGGGATGACCTCGTTGTTGAGGCAGGTGGCGTTGAAGGACAGAGACAACTCCTCAGGGAGGTCACGCACTTCCAGCTCTACTTTAGAGCGGATTTTCTGAGCAGAAAATGGCAAAAGAAAGTAAGGAAACGAGCTAAATGGCAAGAGCCAATTCCATCCCAAGCAAAATCTACCAGGTAGCCCCAGACTCACCCTGGCAGTGCCAGATGCTGAGGTTTGCCTGGAAGCTGCCAGAGCACCCCCAGGAGCCTGTTTCTCGCTCTGTTTCCTGCCCAGGAATCTGCTCTCTCTTTCTGGCCCCACTTTGTCTAGGTGAGTCTGGGTAAAATCTATCAGCTACACCCTCCTGCAGGCCTCAGGGTGTGCAATGGGAATGCCCATACTGGTCACCATTCCACCTAATTTGTAGTCATCCTCACCTTCCCCACGGCTCAGCTCCCTCGTTTCTCTGCTATTGGAGCCCAGCTCCCCTTCACTTTGCCCCCTACAATTTCAAGGCCCTGCTCCTTCTGCATCGATCACCATCCCTATCCCCTCTTCTAAGCTCTCCACTCATTGCCCGTGCTGCTCTCTGGCAGTCCTTTCTGCACCATTTCCCAGAAGGTTGTGTCCCTCCCAGGGCTGGCCATTGCCTGGCCCCTGGGAGCATGGCAGGAAAGCAACAAGCATGGTGGACTGGCAGCCAGGACGCCCACATCTGAGCCCTGCTGCATCCACTAGGTGAGGTGAACTCCCAGCAGGCCCGTTCCCCACACAAGACACTTACCCCATAAGCATCAACAATGAGCTGGAGGACGTTGCTGGAATCGGTGGAGAGAACCCCCACTGTGGTCCCTGGGATAAGCTCACTGTAGTTCTAGAAAGGAAGACAAAGATACTAGGGCTCACCGAAGGAAAGTGGGATATTTTACTTGTCACTGCCAGGAATATATCTAGCAGGCTTTTAGCCCTGAGCAAAGGTACAGGAAACCTCTCATACCCCTCACGCCTCTGAATTACCTCCCCTCCACCACCGCACATTCTTCCTAGTAAGTTTGAGATTGTAGGAGAAAGACCCAGAAAGATCTAGCTCCTGAGGAGTAGGCTAGAGGAGGGTCTGTCCTGGCTGGGGACCACGGCCAACGCTGGCTCCCTGGGGCAGGTGCC
This sequence comes from Lemur catta, assembly GCF_020740605.2. Classification (NCBI taxonomy): domain Eukaryota; kingdom Metazoa; phylum Chordata; class Mammalia; order Primates; family Lemuridae; genus Lemur; species Lemur catta. The sequence continues at coordinate 43,071,456 of NC_059142.1, read as the reverse complement.
CCATCACAGGGCCCAAAAACACAGTCACCTGATAGAGGTTGACTACATTTTCAGTCACTGCAAAGATCAAATTGATGTTTTTCTGGGACAACTTCTCAGTCATCAGCCCCAAAGAGGGATAATCCTGGAAAAATGAAAGGTACAGAGTTACTGAAGTCTCACATACGGCCCTAGACTCTGAGCCTTAGAACTCGGCTGATTTGGGCCGTGGCCCAGACAGTGCTGGTGCTTAAACCCTTCCACCCCACGGTGAAAGTGAGGCAAGAAGGGTAAGTAGCGGCACAGATGTAGCTGTGAACTCCAGGGAGAGATGGAGAGGTGCAGGCCGGTGGTATCAACACTAAGCCCCTCTCTTCCTACTCAAAGTCAGTGCATGAATACCACGGGGTGGCTTCCGGGGGCCAGGCACCGGGTTAGCCTCCTTGTTTGGGAGCTCCTGACAAATGCCTTGGCCTGGCCCTCATGGTCCTCTATCATGTGGTCTCAGCCTTTCTTTCCAAATATCGCTCACTGCTCTCCCTCTTCCACTCAGCACTGAATGGCCCACTCTCTTTCTCCCACCTGGACTGGCCTTCTTTTAGGTAATCCTCCTCCCTCCCTGGGACCCAGCTCAAGCCCTGTCTTCTTCAGGAGGCCTTCCCTGAGCATCCCAGCTCACGATGACCTTTCCTCCCTTGGGTACCCAAAGCTCTGTTGACTGTGCCGCCCATTCAGCACTAATCATGATCTTGTGTTATTAGTAAATACATATATCCCTTCTCCCCAGCTAAATCAAAAACTCTCTCAGGGTAGAACTGTACAGAGTCTCTCTACCTCCCTAAGCTGCTGGTCCAGTGCCTTGTGTAGATTAGCGCTCAACTTAGTGCTCAGCTTGGATATGGCTGACACCAAGGAATTCAATGACACAGGGGACAGTGGCAAATCACAAACATCTCCATGGGATCTGAGACCTTGTAGGGAGCTCATGAGATCCTCCACCTCAGGCTCCTGCCTTTACACAGGTGTCCCTTTAAGCCACATAGACAAGGGAGTTGCTGTATCATCTTTAGGAGACAAAGAGTTCATATCTCCCCCAGATACCTAGAGCTTCAGCATCCTGGGCATCAGCACATTACTCTTATGGCTACAGAAATCTCTCCTGCTTTCAATTTAAACTCCTTTCCTCTTATTTAACCTTCTAAAGCCATATAAAACAACTTATAAGAATTCTTCTCATGCATCAGCCAAGTCATCCCTTAGCCTTCTTTCCCTAAGCTAAGTGACTCTCTGAGCCCTTTAACCTTTCCTCATAGGACCTGCTCTCCATGCTTTTGATGGTCTTTCTTTCTTTGTCTTCTGTCTTATTTCCAATAACCACAAGTGGGCATGGTATTCCCCGATGGGTCTAATCAGAGTAGGAAGGAAGGCATGCTTTCTAGCTGGACCTATGGAAGTCCTCTGGGTCCATTCTGGATGTCCTGCTGTTGCTGCTGCTGCTACTGGTGACAGTGAAGGCAGTGACAACACTGTCAGGGCCATCTCTAATGGTTGTGCAGGTTGTAGCCTGGATGAGGGTGTCCAGTTGGTAGGGGTCAGGGGCAGGCTGAAACTGAGCCCTGCACTCTGCCCAGAGGAAGGGCTGCCATTTTCATACCCACACAAAGATTCTGCCTGGGTTAGAGCAGCACTGCCCATAATGAGCAGGGACCATAGAGGGTGCCAGATATCTCACCATAGTAGTGGAGGCAGAATAATGGTTGTCACTGCCAACGTGACACTGCCCATCATTGGGCTGGACGATGCCTGCCAGCCTTCCATCCAGTGCTATGTGAGTCTTGGCATCGGTGGTAAACACCAGCAAGTGGGATGCATCATTCCTCCAGCCAATCTTTTCCTGTCGGAAAAAAAAAGGCAGAGAAGACAAAGTAACTCCAGCCATGTCATTGGTAAAGAACAAAGACCCAAGGGCCTCCCCGGATAAAGGACTGGACAAGTTGGCTTGAAGAAAAGCCTCGGTCTCAGTCCTTAGAATCCAAGCTGGAGCTTTCCGATCCAGGGGTTTCTGTTACCTTAGGAAAACAGTGTCACAGCTGGTTAGTTCAAGCAGCTGAATGATACCTTCTTCAACTCCAAACATAAATCTGCCAGTGATAATCACATTGCCCATCTAGCAACTGACCTGCATCCACAGAACTGGGCTGGGCTGAAGAAATCTCATCTGAACATCTGCCCACTTTGCTGGGGTTAAGTAAACCCAGACTTGACTCTGAAATAATTCCAAAGAAAGTGGGAAGATGCTCTTCCCAAGGAATATCTGGGACCACTGAGGTTCAAGGAAATGTCAGCTCTGGCCAGGGAGTGGATATAAGCAGACGCTGCATACCAAGAGCAACTGGGTATTACTCATGCTGCATGAAGCTCTGCTTAGTTCTTATCTCTTATTTCATACCAGAAATCCCCAGAGTTGAGCCACTTCCTTCCCCATTTTGATCTGTGCCAACCACACCTGGCACTCCATGCCCTCCGAACTCACATCACAGACTGTAGCCTGCATGATGGCATCAAAGCCACCCTCTGGGGCATCTCGGTTCCGTGACACACTCTGCTTCTTCACCTCCTCATTGAAGCGGGTCACCTGGTCAGTTAGTGTCAGCACATGTTTGTATCCAAACATGGGCAAACAGGCGTTCTTCATACTGGGGAGGGAGGGGAGATAATTTAAGCAGACGCTCTGATGGAAAAGGCAGCATGGGGACCAAGAGGGAAAGAGAGGGGGACAAATATAGATAGTGGTTTGCCAAGGGCAGTTCCACACAACCACAATTACCCAGACGGTTCAGACTGCAACTCCTCAAATTACCTGTGGCATCACATCAACCTTATCTCCAGCTAGCCTAGAGGATAAGAGAGTGAGTTGTGAAACCAGACTGCCTGGGTTCAAACTCCAGCTCCCCTACTATTATACTAATCATGGGACCTTCAACAAGCCTCTCTGAACCTAACCTATGAAAAAGCCTCTCTGAACCTAACCTATGAAAACGAGAACATGATCGCACCTATCATAGGAGTAACTGAGAGGCCTGAGTGAGTTAACACACACAAAATACTTAGACCAGAGGGAGGTTTGAGTTGTTGCTATCACTTTATGCTTAACACTTCTCTAAAGAAACAATAAAGCAAAAGTCCATCAGTAAGTTAAAGTCTCTGAACCATCAATAAATTGATAGATCATGCCAAACAGGAGCATGTCTGTCCCCAGACTAACAGTTTACATATTTAATTAATAGCTTATGTCTTTACTGGGGAACCTTACAGCCCAGATAGAAGGTTAAAAGCCACATTATATAACTTTGAAAACTAAAAAGTAAATTCATATCTTGTCCGACTCAGTAACCATCATTTTAAATTATTATAATACATTGATTTGCATCCACCAATTAAATAAATAAGCCATTCACTCATAGGCCAAAGTGTAAAACACAGGTATAAGTTATCAATTTACAGTCTAATAAAGGGTTCAATAAATGTCATTTCCACTCTTTTGTGTTCTTCTAGGACTTAATTCTTATATTTTAGCCCTGCAAATTGCACAGCCTTGATGATAAGGACAAACAATGGAATCAATCCGTCTGAAATCATAATTTCTCTGTTTACTTATCCATAAATTTCTCTCTACTTTTGATCTCATCTCCCTCCCATTATCTCTTGCCTCCCATTTATTTGAGACCAAGACCAAGAAGCAGATGAATTCTCTTTCTAGTCTCCCCACAGCCTTGGGCTCTATTGACACAACACTCCAGATGAAAGGCTGGCCTGTTTGCCAGACAGGGAGACCGAGGGAGGGGAGCTATGGTTTGGCCAGAAGGCAGCCAACAAGGCTACCCTGGAGCTAGAAATAGGAACCAGGAGTTGGACCTGCCTGGGGCCAGGTGAGGGGTGCTGTCCTGCCTTCTGGAGAAGGGACTTACTCATAGCAGGGGTTTCTGAGGGCCTCTGGTGGGGAGATGTACATGTAGGGTGACACAGGCTTGTCTACAAAGGCCCCGAAGCCAATCCGCAGGTTACTGGTGAGCTTGCGCATCTGGGAGGCCAGCTTGGTGCCCAGGGTCTGGATGCTCGACAGGTCGTCCTTCATGGAGTAAGACAGGTCCATCAAGTAGTAGATGTCCACGGGGTAATCCTCCACCTGCCGTACTTGGATGGAGAAACTCTTCGAATCATCTAGAAGTCAGAAAGATATTATTTTTTCTCCTCCTCTCCCCCTAAGACTGTATAAGTAGATTTGGACACAGTGAGACTAATAACTGCTTGATCAAACCAAGCTTGAAAGCCCTGCTCCCTTCTCCTCTTCCCTTGCAATCCTATCAGTCTTCCAATCTCGTGACCCTCCTTCCCCAGTCCTCCATGGAACGGGAGCTTACAAATTGCTTTTTCAACCTATATTTCATTTGCGCCCCAACACAAAGCTATAAGCTAGGTGAAACAGGAATTGGGGGAAAGAAGAAACAAACATTTTTTTGAGGCGCTATTATGCCGGAAGGGTTGAGTAACTTGCCCAATAGTTAATATATGGTGGAGTCAAGATTCAAACTCAGATCTTCTGACTGAGGTCCTAACACCTTTTTTTTTCTCTCTCTTTTTTTTTTTTATTATTTCAGCACTAACACCTTTTATTTTCATCCATTCTCCTGTCCACACCTCCCCTCCATGTCCCTCTCTTCCCTCCCCACCTCTATTCTGAGCTACTTCCCCAAGATTTCATGCTTCAACCTCCACCTTGTGCTCTACACCCAACTGCCCCGGGTCTCTACCCTAACAAGTCCCATCCCTACCTGGCCGAAGCCGGAGCGCAATCCTCTGGGGACTGACTTGAGTCACCTGGGAGCTGTCTCCAGAGCCCTTGTCGCTGAGGGGCCTGGCCTCTAGTACTTGGGCCTCACTGACCGGGAACTCGATGGACTCCGGGGCACAGTTATCCTTCAGCAGATTCTCCTTCAGGTCACAGCGGGGAGAGCCCAGAGGCAGGGCCTGTAAGACAAGAGCCCAAGGGGAAGCTATGGCGGCTCTCTGCCTCCCACAGGCCCTGCCACTTCCCAGTGGCTTAGAGTTTACGCAGCACTTTGCAGCTAAACCAGCATAAATAAATTGGTGTGGTCCTTCCTAGGTTCTCCCTAGGACGGTTATACAGAAAGAGGAAGGTGAGGTATCAGAAAGGCCTGTTCATGGATGGGTAGCTAGGAAGTGGGCCCGTGCAGTAAGATGCCTGTGAGACTAGAGTTTTTCAAACTGTGAAATGCAACTCATTTGTGGGTGCCAAAATCAATTTAACAGGTCTCAACCATCATTTTATTAAATAAAATGGAATAGAATAGAATAGAAAATATAAGCATATAGTAGAAAAATTAAGTGTTGTTTTATGCAACTTTTATGTACTGGGGACTGGGGTCTAACGTGTGTAATAAATAATGATATACCACACAATGTGATTCCATAGGTCAGGGTCAAAATGGTTTGGAAGCTGCTGTGTTAGAGCCTGGCTCTGAGATCCATGAAGGCAGGGACTGTGTGTGTCTTGTTCCCTCTCTATTCCCAGCACCCAGCCCAGGACTTGCCATAAAGGTGATGGGGGAAGGCAGTGTAGGCGGCAGTAGAGAGAAAGGGCCAAGAGCGCAGGAGTAGCTGTCCCCCCACACCCACCGCTACCCACTTCCCTCACCACCTCACAACTTTCAAAAGCCAGCTGGATACTCATGCCAATATCCCAGAACAACCAGCGTTAACATTTATTGGGCACTTACTGTATGTCGGGCACTGTGAGGAGCACTTTGCAGGGATTACTGCAGTCCTCCTGACAGTTCTGTAAGCTGGAACTATTACTATTTCCCAAGTGAGGAACCTGAGGCTTGGCGGCTTCACAAATGAGGAACCTGATCTCACAGGTAAGGACCCCGAGGCGTGAAGAGGTTAAGGAACTTGCCCAAAGTTGCAGAGCTAGGAAACGACAGCACTGAGTGTCAACTAGATTGTCAGACTGTAATTATCCTCATAAAATAAGCGTTATTACACTCTGTCAAGAGAGAGTCAAGGCTAAGAGCAGGAGTGTGGAAGGGGATGGTCCCAGGAAGAGCCACCGCGGACAATGTCCCAGGTAGAGAACAGGACGCAAGATGGGGACGTGAGAGGTGTGGAGATGGATGGACAATGTCCTACCTCCCCAGACCCCTCATGTGATCTGGTGGCCATAATACCAGGAGAGGGACTGGGCCACAAGGAGCCATCCATACCCAAAAACTCTCTAGCCCAAAACCCTTACCAATGCTCCAAGTCTGTCTCCTTCCTCGGCCCAGTCCCCCTCTGATAGGCGGAAGGGCTTTCCCACGTGGACGGGAACAGGAGCAACACCACTGGCATGGGGACCTCCCTGGCCCAGGCAGAAAACGAGAAGAGCTTCTGGAAGCAACCAGCTTCCTTCCTCCTGTCTTAGCCTCCCAGGTATGCAGGCAGAGAAATGGCCTCAGCAAGGGGACCCAGTGAGTAAGGCTTAACCTTCCTGGTGGCAAATACTCCAACAGGGACATCACAGACCCTCCACCACTTTGAGGAAGATGAGCGTCTCCTCCCTGGCACCCAGCTCTGGCGAGGACAGAATGGCCACGGGGAGAACTCGCGGGCACTTCAGGTTTTGTGCCCAGACCCCTCTTGTTGTCCCTGCCCATCTCTCCCACTCTTTGTCCCTGAGGATGCAGCCTCTTTCTTGCTCAAAAAACCCCCAACCCCCATCGCTGATTGCAGCTGCCCACAAAGCCCCAGGGAGAAAACCTTCCAAAAAAGGCAATGATTGGATAGAGCAAGACGCAGGGAGGAGCTGATCCTTTCCAGGACAGAGACAGATGCTCAGAGCCGGGGGAGACCAGGAGGCTGAATGCAAACAGCAAGGCCATCGCGCATCTTCTGGCTGCATCAGCAAAGGCAGGGTGGGTTTTAGAGGGGGGTTTCCTGACTCCCAGTTTCTCCCGTGGCAGTCCTAATCAGAAGACGGTTTGAAGTTCTGAGATGTGCTGACAGGCCTTATGGTTTGTTATGAGTTTCCTTAGAAAAATTAAACACTGAATACAAAAACTGCCTCCCTCCCTCCTTTTGTGGTCAGCGACATCAGAGGTCAGGAACTTCACAGGCTTGCTCATCAGCTGAGCGCCGCCTGTCCCGGGAGACACCAAGGCAGTGACCTCAACTCACTTGGGCAACATTCCCTTTCTCATTAATAATAACCCAGGCCGAAAAGGTAGAAGGAAGGTTTCCAGGTTACTCAGAGGGAAAGCTGGGGGCAGGGGTGGCTATGAAAGGTCCAGTCCCCAGTGAAACCGGATGTTACATAAAAAGGGTAAAAATAGCCAAGACCCAGGGGAAGGTCCTGGGCACAGAGGTGGGAGGTTCCAGCCCCCTGCTGTGAGCTTGCGAATTACCTCCCTCTCCCCGGACAGTGACACATGCTCTCAGTACCAGTCTCCATTAACCCCATTTCGGAAACTGGGAAAGTACAGCATGAATACTTATCATTATCCGGCCTATCTCACAGGGTTGTTCGGGGCATAAAATAAGATTGTGTCACATGCTTTCAAAATAGAAAAATCTCAATATGAGTCAAATATACTGAAATTCTTTTGGATGTGGTATAAACAAATAAATGCAAATGTAAGGTGACTCTATTCTACAATTACCATGATAACTACTACTATTATTGCATCCTCTTTTCTTGAAGAGCAAGGGTCAATATGCCCTAGTACTTTTTCTTTTTTTACCCCAGAGTGCCACCAAAATATCTCCAATCTAAACAAATTAACATTGTTGTCTTGAATGACTCATCCTGTGAGGACAAGAAATCACTCGAGCGTGCACAGAGAGAAGTATGGAGGGGACAGAAAGAAGGATGACAGGAAAAGGAAAGCATTTTAGTTTACAGTTGTTGCTATTCATACTTCATTGTTTACAAGGAGAGGAGTGCTCTTAATATTATACTTTTATTTTTTACAATAAGTTGGAGCAAAACTCTGAAGACGGACATTTATCTTCCAAATTAAAAATAGAGGCTGGGTGCAGCAGCTCATGCCTGTAATCTCACATTTTGGAAGGCCGAGGTGAGAGGATCCCTTGACTCCAGGAGTTTGAGACCAGCCTGGGCAACAGTAAGACCCTGTCTCTACAAAAAATAAAAAAATAAAAAAATTGCCAGGCGTCTACAAAAAATTTTTAAAAATTAGTTCTAGCACCTGTAGTCCTAGCTACCCAGGAGGCTGAGGCAGGAGGATCCCTTGAGCCTAGGAGTTCGAGGTTCCAGTGAGCTATGATCACCTCACTGCACTGCAGAAGTGAGAATGAAATTCTGTTAGTGACTAAAAAGAAGTATAAATACTGGCCTATACCCCTCCCCTGCAGCTGTAGAGAAGAAAATGGCAAGGAAATTCTATTGGAGTCTTCCTTTACTTTGTTAGACTCAAACCCCCTCTTCCTCTTTCACCCTTGAATATCAGGCTAAGAGGGAGATGGTCCATCTCCAATGTGTACTCAGGCTTACATAAGAATTTCTAGGCTGGGCGCAGTGGCTCACACCTATAATCCTAGCACTCTGGGAGGCCAAGGCGGGAGGATCGCTTGAGATGAGGAGTTCGAGACCAGCCTGAACAAGAGTGAGACCCCACTCTACTAAAAATAGAAAAAATTAACTGGATGTGGTGGTGCACACCTGTAGTCCCAGCTACTCAGGAGGCTGAGGCAGGAGGATTGCTTGAGCCCAGGGGTTTGAGGTTGCTGTGAGCTAGGCTAATGCCACAGCATTCTAACCCAGGTGACAGAGCAAGACTTTGTCTCAAAAAAAAAAAAAAAAGAAAGAATTTCTAGTATTTCCCTCCACTTTACAGTTGCCAAATTTAGCAAATATTTGGGACACATACTAAAAATTATTTGTTGTTTAATTCAAATTTAACTAGATGTTCTATAGTTTAGATTTTTTTATTTTTATCTTTTAATTTTTTAGAGACAGGGTGTCCCGCTATGTTGCCCAGGCTGAAGAGCAGTGGCTATTCACAGGTACAATCATAATGCATTACAGCCTCCAATCCCTGGGCTCAAAGGATCCTCTTGCCTCGGCCTCCTGAGTAGCTGGGTCTACAGGCTCCAGCTGGATGTTCTGTATTTATCTGGCAAGCTTAACTTCATCTCCACCCACCTCAACTCCAACAGGCCTTACCTTCACTTAGCAATGTTTGTCAAACTTGCTATCATAACAACCAATTCTGATACAATAGATCCAGGGTCCATCCTGGGAGCCTTTATTTTCAACAAGCAGCCCAGTCAATTCTCACCACCAGATGAGTCTGGAAGGTTCTAGACTCCAGCATGGTGGCGCTGGGACCAAGACCACAAGTTGAATCTCTGTATGAAGCCGGCCTGTTGGCTAGATTTACAGACCAGAGACAGCACGCCACCCCAACGTGTGTCAGTATCCAACCCTCCAAGAACACACCCCACGCAGATGGGCCCAAAACTCCATGCTCATCCACGTTGGCTACGTTTTCCTATTACCCAGCCAAGCGCTCGCTATACACACCCAAGAGCTGCTGTCCTCTAGGACCAAGGGAAAGCTGAGCCCAACCAGTTGTTTTTCCAGGCACTGCCAGCCTGCCTGGAACTGCCAAGGCAGGGGACCAGAAGTACACAGGGCTCTCCAGGGTTTGATTATTCGATAAATTATATGCAAAATGGGCCAGATAGCAGACATTTAGTTTTTTTAAGTCAAAGTGCTTTTAGCAGTTACACTTGGCCTGTTTAGGGGAAGCCCTGATTCCTTCAGGAAAAGAACAGCAGCTATGTACAGTCTGGGATTCCCACCTCCCATCCCTCCCTGGTCGACACATTTTGCCCCACACTGGGCTCTTCCTCTCCCTCCTCTCCCTCCTTTCCCCTCCTTCCTCTTGGTTAGGGATAGTTGTGCTCATTCACTAAACATTTGGCTGCTCCTACTTTCTTTCTTTCTTTCTTTTTTTTTTTTAAGAGATGAGTTCTCGCTCTGTTGCCCAGGCTGGAGTGCAGTGGCCCAATCATAGCCTCAGCCTCCCAAGTACCTGGGACTACAGGAGTGCACCACCACACCCAGCTAATTTTTTTTTAATTTTTTGTAGAGATGGGGTCTCGCTATATTGCCCAGGCTCTTCTTGAACTCCTGGGCTCAAGTGATCCTCTGGCCTCAGTCTCCCAAAGTGCCGGGATGACAGGCGTGAGCCACTGCGCCTGGCTAGTTATCGCTACCTTCATGTTTACATGCCATTCTCCCAGGGAATGTCTCATTGGACTTTCTACCTCCCTTCTTTAGTCGTCTTTGGTCCTAGCTGTGCCCATTTCCTCACTGACTCTACCCTCCATTCCTAGGCTGGTCCTACCTCATGCTCTGACACTACCCTGCACCTTTCCCTCTGCCCTCCCCTGGCCTACCCCTGGGGACAAGATTCACCAGTTACCCATAAATATTCTACATCTGCATGGTAGAAATCTGGCCACCTGACCTAGGAGCTTTGTCTGGTCAGATCTCAGCCCATCTCAGCTACAAGGCAAGAGGGGTGAAGAATAGCAGGGGGCAGGGAGAACAGGACAGACTCTCCAAGAATGTTTCCTTTTGCCCCAGACTCTCTGGGCTAGGGAAGGAGGAGGGGAAGCACCCTCTACCTGACACTAGGGTTTCTGCCCTGGCTGCCCTCCGCCCCAGCAGGCGTCAGGCCATCCAAGTCAAACCGGGCACCCTCCCCATCTTCCAGGATTCAGTTGCAGAATTGCAACTTCCCTGTAAAAGAACCTCAAGGATATCATAATGGTGGCCAAAGGAAGGAGCATACGGCAGATGAGAAGGGAGGAGGCTCCATCACACTTGGGCAGTCAGTTCAGCCCACAAGGGGAGGAGAACCTGCAGGTGGGGCTCTGGGAGAGAGAGGGACTCACCCATCTCCCCTCAACCCCCATCCCAGCCCCAGGGAATGTTTCATTTGCTAAATGAAGTCAATGTGGCCCAGATGTTGGGCAGCTGCCTCTGGAAGCAGTTCTCGTGCTGAACAGCACAGAGGCCAAAGCAGCGTGTTGAGCCTCTGCTGTTCTGGCAGCCCTCCTGGCCAGCGCTAAACACACCCTCCAGCTCCCTCTCCTCCCCCAGCCTGCCAGGAAGGTTGCCTTTTTAGGAAACTCAGAGAAGCAGACAGAGAGAATGAGGGCCAGGTTGAAGCGATCATAAAACTATAGAGGGCAGGGACTTGCTGTGTGACAGAGCTCAGGTAACCACCTGCCATGGACGGCCATGACTCAGCCTCACACTGTAATCACTGGGAATCTCTCCAGCCACCTTCACCCCACCCCCACCATCCTCACAGCTCCAAATTTCCACCCCAGCCACAAACACAGCCATTCCCCCAGACACACTCATTCCCTGGGGCCCCAGACACAACAAACTCTCTGCCTAGACACAGCTAACCCTTTCCTGTCACCCTCCCATCCTCACCAAGTGGCCCAGCTCCTTCTCTCATTGACACCTGGGAGAGGGGAGGAGGGAGGGAAAGAAGAGAAAGAGAGAGGAAAGGGTAAAGCCATGGGGCCCAGTCATCAGAGAGAAGGGAAGAGAAAGGATCCTCTGACTAAATGTCCGCACACACAAATGCAAGATTCCTCTTCTATTTGCCTTTTGAAGACTCTAGGAAAGGGCCTGGCACGGTGGCTCCTGCCTGTAATCCTAGCACTCTGGGAGGCCGAGGCGGGCGGATCATTTGAGCTCAGCAGTTGAAGACCAGCCTGAGCAACAGCGAGACTCCGTCTCTACTAAAAACAGAAAGAAATTATCTGAACAAATAAAAATATATATAGAAAAAATTAGCCGGGCATGGTGGCACATGCCTGGAGGCCCAGCTACTCGGGAGGCTGAGGCAGGAGGATCGCTTGAGCCCAGGAGTTTGAGGTTGCTGTGAGCTAGGCTGACGCCACGGCACTCTAGCCTGGGCAACAGAGTGAGACTCTGTCTCAAAAAAAATAAAAATAAAAAGATTCTAGGAAAAAGTAACCAGCACCCGCTCCATATCGATACCTGTGCTGCCTCTCCTTTTGAGACCTGAGGCCCTGCTTCCCTGGGATGTTCCGCCCCAACAAAAGCAAGTGTAGTGTAGTAAGGGGTGGCAAGAGTTACGGTGAGACCAGGAGGCCCAACCAAACCGGCAAGGGCTGGGGGCTACACGGTAGACTGGGGGTGATCTTTCCAGCAACATCCCCCGACAGCTCGTCACCATCCACCAGTGGAAAGGAGTCATCCTAGCTTTGCTCAGAAGGAACAAGAGGCTTACGTATTTAGGAGGGAGGGGATAACCTCATGTGTCTGTTCTTACACAAAAGCAGCTAAGTCTGGGAAGAAACAAGGTGTCTGTTCCTTACCTCATCTGAGCACCAGGCGCACACGGGACTCACAGCCAGACACTGCTGGCAGGAGCTCACACCTCGTGTGCTACAGATGTTGGGCCCTGCAAGAGAGAGACAAAGGCATTAGCACCTGATTTGGCTCGATGAAGGTCCTGGCCTGCCCTATCCTTCCCAACTTTCCCCAGCGCCCAGGTTTATAGCTCTCGGGTACATACAAATAGGCTCTAATCATACCACAGACATTCACCAAACACAGGCTACTGGTACGGAAGAAGGAGAATGAGGAGGATTCGGAGAAACTCATCACCACCCTCAATTAATGAGGCCACAGTGATAGCAAGTGATGGGCAAGGCTAAGCCATGAACCCAAGTGTCAGAGCATAACTGACGGAAAGGCTTTAATTAACTACTGGCTTGACACCTGCATTATTGTGCAAATAAAAATCTGAGGCCCAGAGAAATGGCAGAATGTCCTCTCTTCAATTATTCTAGTGATGTTCACAGCCACTACGCAGGGGCCCAGAGGCACTGACATTAACACATAGCTTAAATATGGCCGGTGTGGAGAGGGCAGGGTGGCCTCAGTGGCAGTGTTCCTCTGGCCTGCTAGGGGAAGCAAATCTCCTGAAATCTTCTCAAGCTTCCCAATGCACATATCTTGGAATCCAAACATAAAATGCTGCAGGAGGAACTGCAGAAATGTTAGAAAAGGCTGACGGATAGAAACTGGGAGAACGTGGAATTTGGGAGTTGGAGGGCGTGTGGTTGAATTCTGAATGCTCTTCTTAACTAGCTGTGGCATGATCTTAGGCAACTCAGCTAAGCTGTATGAAATGACAGTATCTATCTCATAGGATTTGTGCAAGACTTCAGTGAGTTAAAGGGAAGCACTTGGTATGCTACACTGTGTCGTTCAAATGTGAACAGTCCTCCTACTGGCAAAGGGAAGAGAAAAGGCCGCGGGGAGGAGCAGGGACAACCAGGGGAACTAAAATAGCCCAGAGAAGCTCAGCAAGGAAGCCAAATCCAGGCTCTGCTTGGACAGAAGCCGCTGTCCTCTCTGCTTCCCCAGCTCAGCTTTCCTACCTCAGCCAGGTAAACTCCTCTTCCCACAGTGCCCGAGGGAGCCTTTTCCAATGCAAGGGGCAGAACATGGGAGATCCATTTCCTCATGACCCAGCATCCTGACAGCTCTTTCATGCAGTATTCTAAGGGGCCCATTTGCCCCCAGCTAGTGAGACCAGCAGATCTAATTTTGGAGAAATCATCCTGACCATTGGGATATTTTCCCAGTGTCCCCAAAACTTGTCACTGTGCTAAGTTCTCAGTTCATCTTATCATAATGTGACTGAATTCCCTCCCTCCCAGCACCTGGACAAAAACATGCTCAGAAAATGGTGTATACATACATACACACACACACACACACACACACACACACACAGGGTATTAAGAAAGATTATATAAAATGTGGAAATAAGCAAAGGTAATACTGAGTGCCTCTTCAATGTAATGCAGGGTATTGACTAATAGACCCACCATGCTTATAGATTATCTGATTTTCTAGGAATGTGTACCTTGGTTTAACTTTTACTCATTAGGATATTTACAACTCTGTAAGAGTAGAAGTTAACTTGTAGAAAACCAATAGCAATGGAAATGATTCTTAATGAAAACAATGCTTGTGATTATTACGCAAAAACAATGCCAATGATTTCTGTTTGGTTGAAAAGGTAACCCACAAAGGTTAAGGTTTATTGCCTTGTAGAGCAGGCATTAACCAGTTTTGAATCTATTAGCTAATTCATTCTAGCATTCCTTTGACTAACCAACTATAACTCTCCCTTCTTTGGATTCTCTTTCGAACTAGTCCTAACATCTTACTGGCTCCTCATTAACTTGAATAAAATCTTTGACATATGTTCATTTTATATTTGTTATGGGAATCACACTTTTAACTCTTTGAAAATTATACTTCGACAGTATCCATTTCAGAGCTTTACTAGGGGGCAGAGAGGTCTAACAGAATGAGTACACACACAATCAGTAGAAATCAGTAGACTGTGGTTCTAACTGAGTCACCCACTAATAGCTGGCCTTGTCTGGGTCATTTAACTCCTCTTAGCCTCAGTTTCTTCAATCCTAATATTCCTACCATATTGTAACTATTTCTGTATCTGCCTTAACAACACTGCCACCCAATATATTTTAAGTACCTGGAGGCCTGCTCTGTCCTACCAGCCCAGCTCGAGTTGTTGTCCAAAGAAGATGCTCAGTAAATATGTATTAGAGCAAAATGAAAGGTAGTAGACTAGATCAGGTTTTGTTTTGTTTTGTTTTTTTTAAGCAACTGAGCTCATTTCTCAAAATTATGCACAGAATTCCAATATAGGACGTGTAAATGCATTGCAACGTTTCCTCGGAAAATTTAAACTTTCATTTTTCTCCCTAAAACACTAGATTATGTGTGGAATCCTTGAAGCACCTCCTGGAAGCTCCAGGTTTCCTCAGAGCCTTGAGTCTATCTAACTTCAAAGGCCTCGCCCAACTCTAAAAAATTCTATGAGTAGGAGGCCACTATAAGCCCATAAGTAACCTCCGGGGCTCCACCCTCTGACTTGACAACAACTTTAGCGTGTGAGCGTGAGGACTGTGGAGTGGGAATTACAATGTTGGTTCCAGGCCTGGCCCTAAAGCATCAAGGTCACCTCTGAGGTGGGGCAGCCCTGAGCCACTCAATGTCTGTAACGGAAGAAAAGTAGCCGCCAAATTCATAACAAACAATGCAAGCCAAGGCTTCTCCCTCCAAGGGTTGGCTGGCCATCTCTTAGCCTTATAATTGCTCTCCCCCCAGGCAGATGTGAACACAGCCTCTCTTTATTGCCCCATCAGAGAGTTCTGAGAGGAGCCCGAACTATTTTATTAATAGATATCTCCCTTCCTTTTTGGAGTTTCCATGGGAATTGGCATCCAGGGGGTGATTCTGGATGTAAATACCATCAATTTTCACCAGGAGAGAAGCAGCAGGAGCCCTCAGGAAGAGTCAGAAGAGGGACAAGGACCGTGGGAGATAGGGGCAGTGTCAAATTACTTTTAAAGACTTTTCCCAGTCTACCCACTTAACCATTCATTCATTCTCAAATTAGCATTTCCTTATGAGTCCTTGTCTTGTAGCCACAATAGAAAGCCCTGCCAGACACAAAATAAATAACAGCAGGCCCCTCCCAAGTGAATGGAGGTCCCTGACCCCAGAGGATGAAATGGGCTGCCAAGATTTGTCCTTTAGAAAGTCATGCCTGGGGAGTCATGGTTATCCAGTTCCCCTCATCCCCTCTTTTTAATGAATCACAGGTTGATTTCATGAGAACCAATGATCCCCCGCACCCCATGATACCCCCAACCAAGTCCTGCTACCAGCACAGGCTCCCTGGAATGCAGTGGTTAAAAGTGACTGACTCATCAGAATTCCCTGCACTGGGCCCATGCGGATTCAATGAGCTGTTGCTCTGAGGCCACCCCTCCCTCCTGAACATGTGGAAGGAGTTTGGGCCTCTGTTTCTAGTCATTCACAAAGCCAATGTTCCTGCTCAGCCTCTGGGGCCCAGACTCAGCCCCGCTGCAGAAGTGGGGATCTTCTCCAGGATGTCACCAAAAGAATGAACAACTCTGACTGCCCCTTTCCACTAACAGTTTAGCCAGAGGCAGGAAACAAAGTGAATTGGCCCTGATCCTCACAGGGTGGTTGTAAAGTTGAAATGAACCCATCCCTGAACACTTTGAGCACAACAGCTGATGCACAGAAAGCCCTCCATCAATGCTGCTGCTGCTGCTACAGCTGCCATCGTTTTTATCCTGAGTCTCAAGTTGTTTAGGGCAGGAAAGTGTTTTACTTTTTTTTCCTTGAAGACATCATTCTACAGGACACTGGACACAGAGCTAAGCATGCCCTAAACTGGAAGGGGGGTGAGGGGAGCGCAGAGCCAGATAGTATCAGGCTAGGGAAGAATGATCAATTGTCAGATCTGGCTTCTAAATGGAGTTACGAATATTAGTGTTCAAAAATCCAATGTGGGAGGGATGGCCAAGAAGCAAAGGCCAATGAGAAAAGATAGACAAGGGCAGCCAAGACGTTTGCCTGGAAAGTAGACATAGAAGGCTGTGGTTTGGCACATCAGCCTGAATCACAGAACCAGAAGAAAGAAAGACAAAGGGTGGGAAAAACAGAGGGAAAAAAGGAAACAAGGAAGGGAGTTGGAACCCGTGGAAGTCATAATGCGTCAATGGGGGCTATTTTGAGGACATGTTGTCCAATGAGACAGGATGTCAAAATGCAGGAACAGGCCACCCTACTGAATCCACGGGACTTTAGGAGAAGGCTCAGTCAGAGTGAGAGGTGTTTAGCGGGAAGGGAGGACGATTCGTACTGCAGACACTATGAACATCTCTCTTACTGTCTGCCAGAGAGGAGTTCCAGCCTGGGTCCCCTGCCCGGCTACCGACCTTTGACTGATCACTTCCCAATTAGGTCCAGGGGGACAACGGGTGACTCAGATGGTGCCTGATCTTCCATTGTAGTCACCTGGCTGGGTGACTCACTGAAGAACAAAACATCTCATGCTAACTGCCTTATGTATGTGCAAGTGGTTTCTCTAGAACAAGTTTCTAAGAAAGTTTATTTTACTTTTGTTTCTTCCTTAAACATAGCAGCAGCTAAGTAACCCAAGGAAGGGTAAGGGAAAAAGAAGGTGGAGTTCAAGATAACATACACCTCTGTGTTCTGAGCAAAAATCTCCAACAAGCATTGCCCAAAGCAGTAGCAAATCCAAGCTACTGTATTTCATCAAATCTAAGACTATGGATGTAGGATATATCCTGATTGCAGAGATTTTGAAAGTATACCAGAGCCAATTACATATGGTATTTAACAATGGAAAACATTTGGATATAATTTGCCTCCACCAATATTAAAATGTGTTACAGATTGACTTGTGTCCCTAAAAAGGATATGTTGAAGTCCTACCCCCCAGTACCTGTGATTATGACCTTACATGGAAATAGGGTCTTTGCAGATGTAATCAAGATGAGGCCATTAGAGAGGGCCCTAATCCAATATGACTTATGTTCTTACAAGAAGAGGAAAACATCACATGAAGATAGAGAGAATGTCATGTGGTGACAGGCAGAGAATGGAGTGATGCAGCTGGAAGTTAAGGAACACCAAGAAGTGCCAGCCACCACCAGAAGAAGCTAGGAAGAGACAAGGAAGGGTACTTCCCAGAGCCTCAGAGGGAGCCTGGCTCTGCTGATGCCTTGATTTCAAGTTTTCTGTCCTTCAGCTAGAATAAATTTCTGAGCTGGGTATGCTGGTGTGTGCCTGTAATCCCGGGTACTTGGGAGGTTGAAGAAGGAGGATCACTTTGGAGACCGGCCTGGGCAACATAGCAAGACCCATATCAAAATAAATAAATAAATAAGAATAAACTTCTGTTGTTTTAAGCCACCCAGTTTGTTGTACTTTGTTGCAGCAGCCCTAAGAAACTAATAAAAATGAAGTTGCATTTCCGTAGTTTATATGACATGATTTTGAGGAACGTTTGTCCTGAAATACTTTGCACGACTGAAAAATGCCAGCCTGGAATGAAAATTGTACTATGTTTCATCCACATGTGGATAAGGTTGGAAAAGTAGTTATTTTAGCTTTATACTTTCTTACCAATAGATATCAATGGTGTCAGCATTCATTCATTTGTTCATTTACTCAACAAATATCCATTGAGCATCTGCCTGTGCCAGGCACTCTCCTAGGCACTGGAGACACATTGTTGAACTAAACAAAGCCCCTACTCTTGTGAAATTTAAATTTTAGTGAGCAAGATGGTAACAAAAACATACACAACAAAAAAAGCACACTTCCAAACAGTGGCAAATGCTGTAAGAAGATAAAGCAGGATAAAGGAATAGCAAGCAATGAGGGAAAGGAGTCTCCTTTAACGAACATGGTCAGGAAAAGTCTGCAGGGCTGACATTTCAAAATGATGTTTTGGAGTGAATCATGGGAAGATCTAGGGCACAAGCATTCCCAAGATGCGAGCTGGACAAACCTCAGCCTGTTAGAGAAATATCAGGAAGAGAGAGGAAGGAAGAGGAGAGAGGCACTGAGGCTGGAAAAGCAGTTAGGGACCAGAACACTAGAAACCTATAGCCATGGTGGGGAATGCGGTTTCCATTCTCCACGTGGTAGGAAGCCACTAGAGGAATCTGAGCAGAGGTGAGCAAAAAAAGATAATCCTGGCCGCTGAGGGGAGGACAGACAGGAGGGAAGCAAGAGGGAGAGAGACCAATTAGGGACTTATTAAAATAATCCAGGCAACAGATGGCCGTGGTTTGGATTCGGATGGTAGCAGTGTCAGTGATGTGGTCAGACTCTAGATATATTCCAAAGACTCGCTAATGGACGGTATGTGGGCATGAAGGTGTGAACAGATGTGAACCTGAAAGAGCTGATCCTTCAAGATATGACTAACTGGACATAAATTTTAAATACAGCCAAACAGCCATTTGTCGACTAGAGTTCACACACGTACTCTAAGTTTCCTGAAAACCTGCATCTCTGTTCAACTTTGGGACTTCCAGAGCCCACCTGAACCAACCAGTTGGCTCAGCTGCCTTGACCAGAGCTCAGCTGTATCAACCAATCGGAACCAAGTGAGTTTGAATCCCTAATTTCCATAAATGAACCTGATTGGGAACCTGTACGGAACTTTCACTATAAAACCCCTAACCCCCTTCGTTCTCTAGAATGCACCTTGGTTTTATACCCAAGGAAGGTTGTATCTCCCAGATTTGCAAACTGTTCACTGGAATAAAGGCACTTTCATCCAAATTCTTTTTCAAAGAACTTTGTTCAGAAGGGAACGACAGGAAAGATTTTGGCCTGAGCTAGTGGATTCTCTTTGGACAAAGCTCAAATGTTTCAACCACTGGTCATACCCTTTCAATGACCCCTCAGCCAGTAGGTCCTGCCTTATAAATGAAGCCAGATCTTGTCTGGTTATCTTCTCCAACTGGGTTAATTAGGTAGCCATGTGCTGAAGGTCTTTGACCGCATAAAGCCCATTAACATCCAGCCCTTGGGAAACTTGGCGAGGCAGAGACAGTAAACCAATGGACACCGTGGTAGGGGAAGTATGCACATTGGCAGGAGAACTCAAGGCCAAAGTCACCCTTGCCATTCCACTGGCCATATGGGCCCAAGCACATCCCTTCATCTCTTGTACTCTCTCTAAGGCCAGTGCCTCTTTGACTCTATGTCATAGCCCTATTCAAGAATTTATAACTGCTCCCTAGTATTTAACAGGTTTAACCCGGCCACTTCAGCCATGCACTAGAGACCCCAAACAACTTCTTCCTTTCCCCCACGCTCCCAAGTTGTTAGGATTAAATGACGTAACCTACATAAAAGAACCATCTATAGTGGATGCTCAGTAAATGTTCATTTCCTTCCCCCTCACCTTCACCTAGTCACTTCCTACACCAGGAATGCCCGTGCCCCTCCCCTCCACCTCAGGGTCAGATGTGAGGGGGCCCTTTGTCTCTGATACAATATAGTAAAGAAATCAGTCTGGCTGGGAGACAGGAGTCCACACGGCTAGACCCCAACAATGCCACTAAGCTAGTTGTGTGACCTTGGGCAAATCACTTCACCTTTTAGGAACTCCCTTTTTGCTTTTCTGTAAAACGAATAGTGTTCAGTTAGATGATCTTCAAGGTGCTGCCAGACCTGGAAGTATCTGCTCTTCCAGCCAGAAAGCATCATCAGGGCGATTAATACTCTAGGAGGCCCAGCATCCCAGGGCCCAAGACCCCTCAAACAATGCACAAGTCGCCATTTCTTCCTAGTGGCCTAAGTATTACACTCAAATGCTGCATCTCAAAGTTCTGGAAAATTTTATGCACACCAACCCCACCTCCCATCTGACTCATTCAGTATAGAAGAGGCAGGCCTGTACCAAGCTACGTTGGAGGACCAGCCCAACGGCGCCCTGTTGGTGACCTCCTGGGCATCCAGCAGTCCAGTTCTGCTGCCTCCCTCCCCCAGCTCATGTCTTGTGGGTGTAGACAGCAGGCAGCCCATCTTGGCAGGAAGGCAAATTGGTTCAACCATTTAGAGGACAAACTGGCGAAAACTGTTAAAATTTAAATTTAAAATATTCATGCCCTTTGACCCAGCAACTTTAGTTCAAAAAATTTAGTCTGTAGAAACACTTGAACAAAGGTGTGTAGTAAATGAATACGGATATTCCCTGTAGCTTTATTTGTAGTAGCAAATAATTAGGAATGACTCCAATGTCTGCCAACAGGGAATTGGTCATGTAAATTCTAATACAGCTACACAACGGTATGTCTTCTGGCTAGAATTATAGCTCTTGAGATAAATAATAGAAAACCACAAACTGACATAAAAAGATGCCTGGGGCATATTATTAAATGGCAATGATCCTATTGTGGATGATCCGGTTTGAAAAATAACAATAATGATAAATAATTACATAGTTTGACATATACGTAGGGAAAAAAAATTCTGTCAACAGTGGTTATCTTTAAGGATGAGACTAAAAGGAACTTGTACTTCTTACATTATTATATTTCTGACTTTTTTTTTTTACTGCAAGCTGAATTACTTTTTTAAGCTAAAAGAAAATTAAAGCTAATTTTAAATGTCCTCTGTTCTGCTTCCCTTTCTACATTTGCATTTATTTAAACATATGCTCTCCAGAATCTTCTACAAACTGTTCCGTCAGTATCAAAACTTCTTGGAACCCCAAAGCTCGGCAGGAACACAAGAATAAACTTTGGGATCTGGGGTGGATGCGGAGATGCTGGTCAAAGGATATGAAACTTCAGTTAGGCAGGAGGAATAAGTTCAAGAGATCTACTGCCCAACATGGTGAGTATAGTTAATAACAATGTATCATCCACCTGAAAATTCCTAAGAGAGTAGATTGTCAGTGTTCTCGCCACAAATAATTGATAAGTATGTGAGGTAATGCATATGTTAATTAACTTGATTTTAGCCATTCCACAATGTGTACATATTTCAAAACATCATGTACACCATAAATATATAAAAATATTATTTTTCAATTTTAAAAAATTAATAATAATAATGAAAGAGAATGAAAAAATAATAATAAATTTTTTCCAGCCCACTAGCCTTCAAGAACTACCCAGGCCACAATGTGGTCTGTTCTCAACTTGTGGAAGTCCCAGGAAGGAGACTCCACGCTCCCTTCCACTGGGGAGTTGGTCAAACATGCTACTCGAGGCGGCTCCAGTAAAGGTTTCATCTGGAGTTTATCATGTGTCATGGCTAAAATAGGGGTTTAGAACCATGAGTGGATATCACAGACCAGGTTTTCTCTACCCAAAAATTCCCTTAGCAAAGAGATTTAGGGTTGACTACAGAGACTTTTAAAGTGGCTACTGAATGTTTCTTTTGCCAAACTTCTGGAGCTCTCTTCTAGTGCAAAGTTTTTCAGGCTTGATTTTAACAGCAGGACCTCCCTTTTATTCTCAAAGAAATCCTTGCATGAAATTCCAAGTTGTTAATCAGTCAAAGGAGAAACTTCAGTTGAAGGTGGGGAGGAGCAGGAGCACACTTTGGTCTCTGCCTTCATCTTACCCTTGGCAGGCTCTGCAGCCCCTGAGGCACCAAGAGATGAGTCCCAGAGGTAAGATGCCTGTTCAAAGTCACCCAGCAAGTTGATGAGAAAGCCTGCAGAACCGCGAATCGGATGTAGGTTTCTTATATGCGGACCCAGAGTTCTTTTCACACTGAGTTTTTTATAGATATATATAAAAGGAAGTAGCACATAACACAAGTTTAGGTAAAGGAACACACACACATACGCACACACACGTGAGAATTATATATGCATGGGGAAAATGTCTGAGTACAACGCACCACCTGATTAATAGTAGACATGATAGGGGAATAGAAGTAGAAGGGAATCAGCACGTTTACTCTCCAGTGTTTGACTTTCTAATGATGAGCATGTATCACCTCATTCTTTCTCTCCTTGAATGTTTAAACATCTTCACTAACTGAACTAAGAAACTGAACTAACTGAACTAAGAAACAGAGAGGGGGTGAATAAGTAGTCTTTTTGTGGGAACATGACAGAAAAACAGAAAGGAAGACTTCTAATGGGATGTTTTGTCAGAGATGCTACCAAAAATAAATGAAGGTAGAATAGCCCCAGGTTTACTTAACAGCTTCTGGCTCCAAGGATTGTGACATACCCTATTTGGCCATAAAATATCTATTGATCTTAGGACCAAGAATAATAAAAGTGTTGCTTGCTGCAAAATCCTATCCAATATCCTGATGTCTTTAACTACTTAGCACTTGGAAAACCTACTGGACTATATATGACGAATGCATCTATCCAATAAGAAAATTTAGAAATTGGGCAAGGAGCAGTGGCTCATGCTTCTAATCCTAGTACTCTGGGAGGCCAAGGCGGGAGGATCACTTGAGGTCAGGAGTTCAAGACCAGCCTGAACAAGAGTGAGAACCAGTCTCTAATAAAAAGAGAAAAAATAAGCCAGGCGTGTTGGCACATGCCTGTAGCTACTCAGGAGGCTGAGACAGGAGGATCAGTTAATCCCAGGAGTTTGAGGTTGCAGTGAGCTATGATGACATCACTGCACTCTAGCCCAGGCAACAGAGCAAGACCCTGACTCCAAAATAAGAAAAAGAAAAAAGACAATTTAGAAATTGAAAGCCGGATGGCATCTCCAGGGCATAAAGGATCATGGATCCAGCCCCACTGCTTTCAGGGTAATGTTTCAACACTTGAGGATGACAGAGTAGCCTCAGGTAGCCTCTTAGAGTTATTGATACATGCAACATGGATCAATACATCCCAAATACATTATGATAAGTGAAAGAAGCCAGACTGAAAGGCTACACACTGTATGATTTCATTTACATGACATTCTGTGAAACACAGAACTATAGAACTGCAGGAACAGGAAACAGATCAGTGGTTGCCAGGGACTAGGGATGGAGGTAGGAGATTGATTACAAAAGACCTTGAGGGAATTTGGGGGGGCAATGGCAATATTTTGTATCTTGATTATGGTGATGGTTACTTGAACATATGCATTTGTAAAAATTCATAGAACTCTACACCTAAATAGGATGAATTTTATTGTACATAAACAATATTTCAACAACCTAACTCTAAAAAAATGTTTCTGGTAAGACTGTGTGCATGGAAAGAAAGGCAGATTTTGTTATTTTTCTGCTGGAGAATTTCACATTTTAATAAATGCCAGCAATTTACATAGGGGGAATAGGCAGTTTCCCTAAACAGTGTCATTTCCCTGCTCCCACCTTCATTTCCACTAGTAGCCAGAGCTTCATCAGGCGCAATGATCTTCCCACTCTGGAAGAGCCAAGGTTCAGGGAAAGGGAGGCGAGGTGATGGGGTTAAGCTGTAGGCCCGCTCTGTGGGCAGAGCGAGGGCTGGGTAGAGCCACGTGGTTTGTCCCCAAGCAGCTCAGTCACTCTCCCGATTAATTATCTGTCTGATTCATGAGTTGTGGTTCTTGTGGGCATGCTTCCTGGCCATTCCTGCCAACGAGGGCAGAAGGATTCTTGGGGCTGGAAGGGGATGATAAGCAGAGATCCCAAGTGGGGTGGGGAGCTGCGGAAGAGGAATTTCTATTAGGAAATTCTAGAGTCATACCCAGACAGCCCCTCCTTACTGTCACCTCCTTGCCCATCTTATGGTCTCCACAGGAGACCTCCTCCATGCTTCACCTTTGCCCTTACAATAAAGGAGAATGTTGCCCTCCCGAGGGCTCCCCCCAGAAGGGAAAAAAGGGCAGACACTTCACAGAGGATCCCTTGAGTTTCCAGCACCCTCACATCAGAGGTGCAAATGGTGCCACAGTACAGGGGTCCAAATGCCCAAAGAACTCATGATCTCAGCTGTACTTCATGTACCCTCCAGAACATTCCGATGGAGCACCTGAGGATCCTTACTGAATGAATGCAAATATTCAAACATTGGCTTTCTTGAGGTTTGGCACATCACCTCCAGATGACTTTCATACCATCCCATAGATATTTATTTTGCTGCCTATGTGCCAGGCACTGGGCATAGAGTTTTTGAACGAAACAGACATGTCCCTGTCGTGGAACTGGAAATCTTGCAGATGCCTTTTACCTTCCTCCTTTCCCAGAGACAGGGCTTGAGGTTTTCTCATAGATAGAGCCTCTACTCCTTGGCCTCTTCTGTGGATTTTTGTTGGGTCAGATTGGCTGAAGTATGCCAAACCACCACCAAGAAATGGGTTGAAATAACCAGGGTCCCCCTCAGAGAGGTGTGGGCAAAAGGACCCCATCAGTCTCACTTTGGGAGCCTGGTTAGTGCTCATGCATGAAGCAGTAACAGCTCTTGCCTCCAATACACAGTAGATTGCATGGATGGGAAGAATAATGACAAGAGTAGTTGCTGTTTACGGAATATTTATTTTGTGCCTTTGTCTCATGTAATCGATATAATCACAGAGGTATTGTTTTCTCCACTTTACAGATGAGGAAACTGGGGAGCCAAGAGATTAGGTAACTTACTTAAGATCACACAGCCAATAAGCAGCAAAGTCAAGAATCAAACCTACATCTGACTGACTTTAACCCATAGCTCTCCCTTTCCCCAGCCAACAACCCTTCCTCCCATATTTTTCAAAGACCTGAGTATTCCAGCAGAGGGTATCAACTCGAGAATTTCTAAGATATAAAGTCCAGAAGAGAAATAAGCACCTCAGCTCAGAATTAAACGAGTTAGAATAAAAACCTAAATATGGGGAAGCCACAAAATTCAATACTTCTTGGGTGAAGCTAAAAAGATTATCTTTGTACATAAAATCAAAAAAACTTAATGCTATCCCCCAACAACCTTTCTTCTACCCATACCAGACTCTCCTACTCTAGGACAGCCTCTCTGTGCCATTCCCAACCCCATCCAGTTCTTTCTGTGTCCCTTCAACACTTTGTGTCCCAACACAATTCCACACCCATCCCACAACCTGCTTCCCCAAGGATCTAATGATATCTGCAACCCTGCTACCAACACTGGGATAGCAGATGTAAAAATGATAGAATTTGCTTGGGGGTCAGGGTGGTTATTACTCTGGAAGTCTGATTCTACAGCCCCTGCTCTTAAACACTGCTCTACCCTGCCTCTCAGAGGGGCTCTGGGTCAGCACAACCCATCCCCACTCCTGGAATCACCCCCATCACAAGATAAATCTGTGAGCAGATCTCCTAAATGATCTTTAATGCAAACTTAAGTATGTCAGTGCAGTAGAATCCTACATGGGTCATTACAACTGTGTGAACCAGACCAACATAACATATACTGGGGCTCCAGAGAAGTTGGGGATAGGGAGGGAGACACCAAAATAATATATAAACTCTTCATCTTCACTAACATCAGGCCAAGCACCAGCTAGGCACTATCTTATGTTACCTAATTTCTTCTAAAACTGTAAGAAAATATAATGATTACACTCAGAATTGAACTTAGAAAACTGTGGATGTAAAAATTTTTTAAATGAAAGCAAAAATTGTTTTAAGTTCATGGAAGCCAGCATCTCTGCAGGAGGAAGCTGAGTTGCCCTGGGTCTGACCAAAGGCTCTCACATCTCCCAGGGCAAAGTGCTGGAGACTCTTTTTCCGAGCGAAGGTCATCAGGCTGCTCCCTGCAAGCTAACGGCACCAGGTGATCTGTTTTAGTCTCTATCACGTGGGAAGTTCAACAATAACAGCTTGAACAGCTCCGTATGCATCAACTGCAACTCTTCCAAGATATCCTTACCCTGTCTCGTACCTGCCTGTACATACCTATAAGATTCTTTAAGGCGATCGTCAAAGTATTTTAGAATAGTTTATCTTTAAAATGGACTTACCAATAAATCTTAACCTTGAAAACAATTCCTTCTGCAGGTTCTAAACTGCTTTATGAGTACTTTATGAGTGCTTTATGAGTACATTAAAAGTAAACATATGCACTCTTGCGGCGTCCTCAGAAAGGAGCGGCCCCAGGGAACCAGGAACCAGAGCCTGCGCCAAGCAAGATCCCCAAGGGCTCCGGAAAGATGACGGGCAGCAGCCCAGGGTTGTGCCGGCTCTATCCCTCCATCCCTGACCCCAGCAACAAGGAGGCCGAATGCCGCCTGCCCTTGCGGCTGATGGTGTGCGCAGCAGCAAGGGAGACAAAGGCAGGGATGCGAGCCAGCCCAAGGGAGCCTTGCTGTGGCTCCCCGCATACACTGGAGATTTTGGGGGTGCAAGGTCTGTCCCGGAAACGGAGGCACCGCTGCCACCCGGGGACACTGGAGGAGGCAGAGCCTTCATCCTGCTCCAAAACATTCCTGCAGGGAGCTACCAAGTTAAAAAAAAAAAATCTTGGAAGAAAGTGTAACACTCGGAGAAAAAGGAAATGTCGAGTAACTGGCAAACCCGCGCGCGCACCCTCTCCCTGCAGAAGCTACAGATGCGTCCCTCGGCCAACGCGCGGGAGCAGCCCCGGGAAGCCCCACCTCGCCTCGGCTACCCGGGCCAGTCTCGGGCCGGTCTTCCTTAGCCCGGCGGGGACCACCCGCGACGCACGCACCGGAGCTGAACGCGGGGCTCAGAGGCGCGCCCACCGCACCGCGCGCGGAGGCCGCCGCGGGAAGGCACCCCACCTGGCTGACAGCTTCGGAGTCCGGGAGGACCCGCCCCGGGCACCGCGCGCCTCTCGGCCCCTCCACCGCGGGGCCGGGACGGTCCCCGGCGCTCCGAGCGCAGACCCGCGGGACGCGCCCGCGCGGGTTTCGCGGCTCCAAGTCTGCAAACTGGACGGCGACGCGGATCCCGGGAGAGCGGCGTCCCCGCGGCGCGGGAGCCTCACTCACCTCCGACGCCGACGCCCGCCAGCGCCCCCAGCGCCAGCAGAGCCGCCCAGAGCCGCCCGGGCTGCGGCCGCGCTCGCATCTCGCCCGCCGCCCGCCGCGCTCCGCCCGGCCCACGGCAAGCAGCGCGGCCGCGGTCGCTTTTCCTGCAGCGGGAGGGGAGGGGACGCGGTGGGTGGGACGCAACGGGGCGGGCCGCGGACTCGTGCTTCCTCCCCTCGGGCCCTTTTCTGGACCCTGCGGCGGAGAGGGAGCGGTGGGGAACCGCGACTCCCCCCAGCGCCTCGCCTCCGCCCCCGGGGAACAGCCCGCGAGCCCGGCCCGCAGCGCGGCCGCCAGTGCATCCCGGTCCCGGTCCCCTCTGGGCACTCGTATGCTCAGAAAGGTCAGAGGCCTGTGGCCCCTGCCTGGACCCTTCCAGTCCCACCTCCTCAGAGACACCCGCAAAGCTCTGCTTCACCTGGATTCTCGGGGCGTTTTCCCTCGGTACCTCCAGTTTCATTCATTCACTTTCATTCATTTAACCGACAGACATCTATCGAGTGCCTTCTCTGAACCTGCTCAGTCCTTTATTATTCACTATTTGTTTTTCTTGGGTTAGTTTAGTCTTCTGGTAGACTGTAAGCCTCTTGGGGACAAGACCACACCTCAAGCTGGCATAAAGCAGGGATAGGTCCGGGAAGCGCCTCTCTCTACAAGTACTTCTTGCAGGTGTCTGATGGACGTTTCCGAACACAGCAAATTGCCTCCAAACTCAAAAACTCACAGGTTTTGGAGCTTTATCTTAATTTCCTCAAGGGCCTCCTGCCTGCTGCCTGACCACTCAACCCTCAATCCAGTGCTTCCTCTAGGTCCCTGGGTCTCTCCCAGACTGGAAACTTCTGGAAGCTTGGGGAGGCAAACTATTATACGAGGGCTGTGAGCACGAGGCCGCCAGGAAGTGGCTGGGTGGCGCAGCCTGCCTAGATGGGTAGCTCCGATGCTGATAAACAAGGCCTGAGGTGTCAGTTTTGAGACAGCTGAAAGCCTCTCTAGCTCCTGGGCTTCCATAGGTCTTTCACCCTTATAGTGAAAAAGCCCTGCCCATGGGCTTTTCTGTGGCCTCTCCGTGTGCCCACCCGCTCCCAAAATGCACAAGATGCCTGACAACTGGCCCTGATCCATCTCTCCAGCCATATCTCCCACCCTATCATTTGTCATTCCCAAATGCTCCATGCCTTTCTGTCTGACTGATCTTCCTTCCTTTTTCCACTTGGAAAATTCCACTTATCTTTCAAAACATCTCAGATGTCATTTCTTCCATGTAATTTTGTCTGACAGCCCCCCTCCTCCAGCCCTACCCTCTGCCAAGATGGGCACTCTCTCCTTCAATCTCCCAAACACTAGAATACACCTTATAGCAGCATATATCAGCAGAAGTGTCACTAGCAATTTGCAAGGGGACAGGGGAAGAGCCAGCACTGCAAAGGGTGACTAGGCCCTCTGACCTGGGCTTTGATACTCTGGCTCCATCTACCTCCCCTGCCTGCAGAGGGCTTTTAGACCAAAATTATTAATAACAGTGTTGTCATTGCCTTGGAGCAAAGTCTAGGTCACACAAGCTGTTTTCATCTGTGCCTATATATTTACTTATTTGCTCAATTCCTGTATTTATAACCAATCTCCAACCACCTAGGTGTTTCCTCAGCCTAGCTCTGCTGGTGCCAACCACCTACTTGGGGCGGGCACTGGCCCCAGCAAATACACTAAGTCCTCAGCTCTAGCCCAAGCCCTGGCAAACGTGCCGCCACCATGCAAGAGAGTCCCGTCCCTGCTGAGCTCTCATACCTAGGACAAGGGAAGGGACTAGTCCATTTACATTTAGTATAGTAATTGATGGTTGTGTTTACATCTACCCCTTGTTGTTTGTCCCATCTTTTTGGTTTCTCTGTTTCTCCTTTTCTGCTTTCTTTTGGGATAATTCTTTTTTTCCTCTCCTGGCTTTCTAGCTACACCTCTTCTTTGTGCAGGGTGTGTGTCTGTATGTGTGTGTTTACTCTAGGGATTATAATAATATGCCTCTTAAGTTTATCATACATAGTCCACCTTGAATTACTATTGTACCATTTCATGTAAAATGTAAGAATTATAACAATATAATTCTGGGAACACAACCCCATCCTCTATGCTATTATTGTCATATATTTTAAATACACAGTAACTCACAATATAATTTTTTTAATTTTTGCTTTAAACAGTTAGTTGCCTTTTTTTTTTTTGAGACAGATTTCTTGATGTTGTTCCACAGACCACTGAGACTTTGTTTTAGTTTGCTTTTCCCTGATGACATATGATGTGGACCATCTTCTCATATGCTTGCTTGCCATCTGTTTATCTTCGGAGTGTGGTTTTTTACTATAGGACATGGTCCTCACTCCTAAGGTACAGACTTTGAGGTGTCTTCTAAGTACGTGAGCTGCTCAGTGAGGTCTCTGCACTCTGGCTAGGCTGAAACGCCAACATCTCCAAGCCATGTGAACTCGCCAGTGTTCTCAGCTCCCAGCTGCTGACTGGTAAGTCTCGGGGAGGCTCACCCTGTGCACGTGCAGTCTTCATCCAAAGGCCACGGGGAACACCCACGCAGACTTATGGGGACACCGCTCTGCTCAGTTCCTTCCTCTGTAAAACCCTTCTCTGCAAATTGCAGCTTCCTTTAGCAGCCCTGACCTCGAATCTATTCCTCTTATGTTCAGTGAGCCCAGCACGCAATTCTTAGGCTCCACCTTCCCGTACTGCAGTCCAGAAAGTGCCCCCATGAAGAAAACTGGGCAGATACAGGATTCACTCCATGTGTTTCTCTTCCCTCAACGATTATGTTTCTGCTCTACCTATTGTTCAGGGCCTAAAAGCAGCTCCTCAAATATTTTTCAAATGTATTGTTGTTTACTTTGGAAAAGTCCTATACCAGTCACTTTACTATAGCCAGAAACAAAGGTTTTGTCATTATTTATTTACTTACCTCCATTTCTTCTACCAGTACTGGACAGTGAGATGCTTTGAGCACAGAGACTTATCTTTATATTCCCTAGCAAGCCCTCCATAAATAGAAAAAGCTCTTCCTTTTTTTTTTTTTTTACCTTTTTAGCAGCCCTTAATAGTTAATTTTAACAAACTGTTTATCCAGCAAAGATGTCAGAAGATCTGAGTGTCTGTTCTTTGATTTGCCTAAGTGCCATGCTCCCCAGCAAATAGGACCATGGCAGGTGGAAGAGCTTCCCAAGATCCATTTAAGAGGCAAGAATCACATTGTCTAGTCCCTTGCCCAACTGTGGCCAGGCTGACACCAAAATAGGTATTCTTTCCCTATTTTTCATCAATAGTCTGGCCCCGCTGGGCAGTCCCTACTCCTATTCAGTTCTTCATTGTCACCACTATAAGTTTTGTGGCCAGGGTTGTGGCCATTTTCTGGACCTCCTACCTTTAAGGTCATGCTCCATCCCCCTTTGTACAAAGACTCAGAAGGTCTGGATTCAGGTCCTTGCCCCACCTTTTGCTACTTACATGACCTTAAAAAGGTCTCCAAATCCTCTCTACACTCATTTTCCTTATCTGTAAAAAATAACTATTTCCTGCCCTTTTCTCCACCCCTAACCTCACCCTATCCCCTCCCAACACACACACGTGGCTATGATGTTCCATGAGACCATGGATATGATATGAAAGCCCTTTGGAATCTGAAAAGCACAGAGGAATATGTTCTTCTTATTATTATTTGTGCAGCGATTGCAGATCTCTCAGTGCATATCCATTTCACTAGTTAAGGAGGCTAAGCATGGTGTAGCACATTGGCTCAGAATCTTCTCCTCCTACACATTTGGCAGAAGCTCTTCTTCTGTCTATTGAGAGAGAGATGACCCAGCTGTTCCTTTGGCTTGCAGGAGAACGGACTTTTCAGAGTCCACACTGAGTAAAAATGGCATAACTTAGAATTTCTGGGCTCTGGGAAACTATCTGAGAAAGTACCCTTAGATTTTTATCAAGGGAGTTGTGGGGGGATGAGCTCAGCCTTGGCATTTACCATTCATTCGCAAGCAGCTGTCAGGCATCTGCAGTATGCCAGGTGCTTCTCAGGATACTAAGGAT
Source organism: Lemur catta (assembly GCF_020740605.2). Taxonomy (NCBI): domain Eukaryota; kingdom Metazoa; phylum Chordata; class Mammalia; order Primates; family Lemuridae; genus Lemur; species Lemur catta. Next base: position 43,039,947 of record NC_059142.1, on the reverse strand, counting down.
GCAGGAGTAAAGAACAGCAGCCCCATCTTCCCAGAGCTTGATCCTGGTTGGGCCTGGAGCAATCAACTTCTGTCCTGGAGTGCAACTCCTCCCTCATCCTCGTGTAAACCAGCACCTCCTCTGCTGAGAAGAAAAAGTGAGAGCTCAAGGACGTTCCATCCCAGCTCAGCATACAAGGTACTACCTGGCCAAGCCCAGATTCAAGCTCTGTGCCTACAAAGGGCATCACATGACTGCTCAGGTCCCATCTCAGACCAAACCATACCCCTTCCCCATCCCAGCCCAGAATGAAGAGGTATAGTTCATTCTGATAATGGGGCTGCCGCTTGGCTTCTACCCCCGACTTCTTGTTCTGGTATCTCTCTAACCCCCAGTAGCCCTCCTTGGAGGCCTGCTCCAGTGAATCCAAACTTGCAGCTGAGCTTGAGACCCTCCTCTCAGACCTCTCAGGCACTCCTTATCTGCATTTTTAAGAGACAGGCTAGTGTAAGAATCAACTGCACAACAGTCAGAAGTTGAATCCTAGATCCATTCGACACCAGCCTGGGCAACATAGTGAGACCTTGTCTCTAAAAAGACAGAGAGAGAGAAGGAATCCTAGATCCACCATTTGCTAGCTGAGTGACACTGGCAAGTTACTTAATTGCCCTAGGTCTCAGCTCCTTCATCTATACAATGGGGGTTAAATGGAAAACATTAATGTCAGCCACTTAGGACAGTAACTGGCATGTAGTAAGTATTCAATAAATGTGAGCAATTTTTTCCTCCTTAGGATCAACTCATCTGTGCTTGATTCCCAGTCTATCCCCAGGTTCTGCCTATAAGTCAGGACACCCATTGCTTCAGTGTTGCTACCTATCACTAGCCCCCCTGGCCAGTGTGGGCTGAATTGAGACAGGAGGATGTTGTAGGCTATGGGCAATGTCCTTGCTGGTCAAACTGACCATCCTCTGACAGCTCCTTGGGTCAGATCCCCTGCCCCTGCACCAAACCATGGGTTAATCTAGTGGCTAATCCTTGGGCTTCATTAGTGGTGCTGGGACAAGTCCCAGCCTGTCCCAAGTTCAAAACATCAGAGCACGTATCCCTTCTGAACCCAGGGACAAGGTTGCTTCACCTGAAGTCTCTGGATGAGTTTCAGGGGATCTGTGAACACTCTCTAATAAGCAAAAGTTTGTGTGACATACATTTTTCTACAGAAATTGTCCTTAGTTTTCACCAGCTTCTCAAATGGGTCCGTGACCTCAAGGGTTAAGAACAATTGCTTCAGAGGAATCCTAGAGCCTCGACCCCCATGAGGCTGGTAGGCCTTCCTCTGGGCCACCAGGGACTCGGGAGGCCCTTGCTATAGCCAGTATCCACAGTAGCCGCTATTTCTTGTCACTACTCCAGCCTGCCACCACACCAGCTCTGAGTAGCAGGAACTAGTCAGTGGGTCCCCCGAATCTGCCTGAATCCAATGCCAGTCCATTCCACAATCCCTCCACACGTCTGCTCAACCGAGAGGGTGATCTCCACAGGTCTGCTCCAGCCAGAGACTGGCCTCCCTTCCCTGCCCCCACCTCCCCTCGCCACATCGTGCTCCTGACACAGGTCCTCTTCCCCAGAGCATGGTTTTCTCCCAAAGGAAGGAACTGGAATTTGAGAGCAACCACAATATGCCACCTCCTATACAAATATTGATTGTCTCCTTTTATCTGTATACTAACTCATTTTACAGAGGTGAATACTGAGGCTTGGAGGAGTGAAGAGGCAATGATGATGATGGTGATGATGATGATTCTACTAGATGCCATTTATTTTGCAGTTATTATGTACAAGTTACTATGCTAAGTATTTTTTTCATACTTCATTTTTTTAGTTAGCACAAGGTAGGCCTGGGAATCCTGATTTTACAAGTGAAAAAATCGGAGGCTCGGAGAGATGAGGTCATTATCTTAAGGGTACCCAGGGAATTAGTGGCAAAGATGGGACTGAAAAACAGGTGGGTCTGACTCCAACACTGCCCCTACAACCCACTGTCTCCCTCACCGTGTGAGTATAGAATGCCAGACACCCCCAAATGTTTCAAACCAGCATTGCTGTGTTAATGGGAGAAAATTCCTATTTGTGATAAAACACTCTTTGATTTCTCATTTTCTGAGATAAGATTGGGAAGTCCATAAAGTAGTTATCTCTAGCGTTCCTGCAGCCCAGGCCAAGTCCGGGAATTCTGTGCCACCAGCCCAAGAAGGCACCCAGGGCTGGGTCAGTCCTGCCCTCCCACCCCCAGGGCTGCTCTATTTCCAGGTCCTGACCACTTCCTGTCTTGGCTATTACAAGAAGTCACCGACCATGCCTGGCTGAATACTGAGATACGATAGTGGCACCGGAAAACCCTGGGCACTGGACCAAGGTCTGGGCTAAACAAAGGGCCCCTGGGACTCAGCTTTTCCGTGAAAGGATGACAAAGAGTGGGATGACTGTGAGCCGGGAGCATGACCAGCAGCACACCTCACTTCCCCGTGCCCTGGCCATTTCCAACCCAATAAGGCCGCTGTCCTCCGCCCCAGGCTGGAAGTCACGAGGCCCCAGGAAGGCGTGGAAGGGAAGCGCCTGTACCTCCTTCACTCAGACAGCCCGGGGCAGGACAGCGCCTCTGCCTCTCCGGTCCTCCCTCCCCGCTCTGTCCTCTCCACTCCTCTTGTTCCCTCCTCCTCCCCTCAGGAGCTCAGACACCTGTGACTACCCCAAGGGTTGTGTCCCCTGTCCCTGGGCAGTTACTGTCAACCACCATTCATCTGTCTGCCTCCCCCTGATTCTTTGGTCCTTCCCTAGGAACTCTATGCCCTTATCCCCATCCTGTAAATGCTCAGAGGATTCTGTACGTGCTAAAACCTTCAGGTGGGGACCATCCTAGTTAATGCATGCCCTGTTTTCTAGCACTCTCCTTTGCCCAGGTCATAAAATGAACTCGTGTTTCCTACTGCCTCAGAATTCTACTAAGCAATTCACTGAATAAGATTTAAGCCGAGAGGACAAGAGTGGTGACAAGTTCACTGCTAACAGTTGTTGAGGGCTTATTATGTGCCAGCTGCTGTGCCAACTACTTCAGACATATTACTTTGTAAAATTCTCACGACATCCCTGAATGACATGGGTATTGTTTTTGTCCTTGTTTTACAGATGAGGACACCAAGGTACAGAAAGGAAGAGTCACTGTGTCAAGGTCACTCACTGGCAAACTGTGGTCTTCACTTCCAAACCCTAGCATTCTGGTTCCAGAGCCCAAACACTCAATAATCGAGACATACCCGGGAGCCCTCAATGCCTACCCTCAAAAAGGCGATTAATAACAGATATTTGGGGCACTGCAGCAGGTGACCATGGGTGCCCTTCGAGGTTGGGGGACAGAACTCTCAGAGTCCCTGAAACACTAATGATGGCATGGCAGAGATTAGGGGAGAAGCACATGAAATTAATTACATAGGTCATAAGACACAAGTCTCAGCCATATTTATCTGTGGCAACTTTTTAAAATTGTATTTTTTCATCAAGACAGGGGGGAAAAAGCAAGTTAAAAATATGACAGTGATTTTGTAGCAAGGCTACTCCTCCCAAATCTAAATAATCTGTGCCCCACTCCTGGAAGAAGAAAATTTAATAACATGTACACCTAAGCTGCAAATCATACCACACAGGTGACTCACTGCCTCCCCTCCCCTTGAATACTCTCTACCTGCTCCATCTCTTTCTCCGCAACCCACAAGACTCTTCTCAACCAGATGTCCCTGATGCCACAAAGAAAGGACCAGAGGGACGGGATCACCAGGGAAACATCTCTTCATTCCCCCTTTTTAACTGGAGCCCAAAGAAGCAGTCCTCGTTTCCTTTAAGGTCTGTTCTTAGACTGCGGCTTCCTGGCAAGTGTCCCTGACTCACTTCTAGTCTCTGATCACTTCCTTATTTTAAATAATTTCCTAATTTTGTTAAATGCTGGTTGGATTTTTTTTTTTTTTTTTTTTACCCTGCTGGCAGGTTTGTTCCAAGGGACCTGGGTGCTTTGCTCTCTGCTTCCTTGTGCATTCCTAGCATCAGGATGTTTGGTGGCCAGAATGACATGTGACAGCCAAATAAAGACAGGCTTTGAGAAGAGGGGAGAAAAAGAAATCAGACTCCTTAGAGCTGGAAGGGACTTCCAGAACATCATTGACTCCTTTACTTCAAAAGGAAACTGAAGCCCAGAATGAGAAAGTGACTTGACAAGGTGCAAAGCGTGGCTGGTGGTGGGGGCGGACCAGGCAGTTTTCATTTTCTGCCATACGACATTGGGCAGAGGGGGTTGAGGACGGCCCCAGAGGGCAAAGGACAATACGGTGTGGTGCTGAGAATGCAGGCAGAGGCTTAACCTGTCAGCCTCAGTTTCCTCATTTGTAGAATGGGGATGGTCACACCTACCCCACGAGGAGTCTCTGAGAAGAGGAAACGAACAATGCACACAAAGCACTTGGAACAGCATTAGCGTGGGTATGTCTACAGAAGAGGGCATTGTTGTTGCCAGCATTATTTCTCTCTCCATTTGTTTTCCAGTTATTTCTATCATTTTTTAGTTTCCCAAAAGAATAATAGTTTGTTTCATTTTCCTTCTTTTGCTAAGGCTTTTCCCTGTGCCTAGAATACCCTTCTTCCCTACAGAGCTAGTATTTATTCTTGACTATACTGCAGACACTGTTTTAAGTGCTTTACTGTTTTAATTTATTTGATCCTCATAATAACCAAATAAGGTCAGCACCACTGTTATCTCCATTTTATAGATTAGGCAATTGAGGCTTTGAGAGGTTGAGAAACTTGCCCAAGGTCACATAGCTAGTGAGGGTAGACTCATCCCAACCCTGAGACTATAGTCTTAACCACTGTTCTACTGTTTCTATGAGTGTGTGTCTAAATCACTCCCATCCTTCAGGTGTATGGTTTACATGCCAGCTTCTCCTCCACCAAAGAGCCTTCTCTGATCTTCTAACTGGAAATAATCCTGGAAAGCTTTAAAACAATCCTTTTAAAGCTTCTTTAAAATTTCCCTGCTTCTTTGTTAGTATATCTCTTAAGAATGTGCCTTCTAGTTGGTGCTTTTTATTTGCACACAATACGTGTCTCAGCTTACCTGTTCAGGCTTGATGTTCCTCGAGGGCAAGAACTAGGTCCTATTCAATTTTATAAATCCCAAAGGACTGACAAAAATGCCATCTGCCACTGTAAGAAAGAGGACGCTGGCATAATGTCACAAAGACTAAATTCTAATTCAAAACAAAACCAGCAATAAAATGCATTAAGTAAATGATTGTGAGCTAACTATAAAGAGCTCTCTCCACCTTCAGACTGGTAATCACAATTTTAATGCTAGATCTTTGACCTCTAGTTTTATTTCCGAACATGTAGGGCACAGAGGGGCTGAGCTGAGAGCTGAAGAGTGTGGGTGGGAATGGAATGGAAGAGGGAAGGGCCAAGGAGGCCATTATCTGAATCTCCTTTGAAGCCCCAGGGCCAGAAAGTTGAGATGGGCACGGCCAGATGTGCAGTTTTAATTTCTCAGATGCCAAGACCAAAGTCTCACACGTCACAAAGAAAACCGAGACGTGGACACCCCCACCACGCCCCTCAGTTACAAAATGACACTTCTGTCCCCAATAACTAATACCATAGAAAATTTACGTAGGTGCAAAATGACTAAGATTTCTTAGAAAATGTGCATACTCTCTTGGCTCTGACCAAAATTTGGTGAGGTGGGAATCATTTCCATGTCACGATGGACTCCATTCTAAAGAAAAATGACCCTGGTAGGAAAGGGGGCATGTGAGTGCGGACCATCAGGCAGATTCCCACCCACAGGGAACCCACCCATCTGCGGGAGGAAGCCCAGTGCAGACCACCGGAACCTGACAAAGGAAGAGGGAAGAAGTGACCGCGGTGACGTGTGAGCCTGTGCTCCCTCAGCGCCCGCTGAGGGATCTGTGCCCTGAGCAGATCCGGCAGGGTCTGGAACAAGATGCAGAGGAACTCGGTGGGATGCTTACACGGCTCAAAGTGGGCCCTCAGCGGAAGTGAAAGTAATAAATGATAAGAGGAACGGCCTCTCTAAACTTAAGTGTGACCCAAGGAATGGCGGAAGAGAGGTGGAAGTGAGGAGAGTCCTGGGAGAAGGAGATGAGCTATCGTAGAGCTCATGGTAGCCGGGAGGAAGACTGGCCACACCAGATGCAATACAAACGTCGCGCATCCAGGGGAAAGATAAACAGAAACCCGCAAAGGCTCTGAAACAGCAGTTCTTAACCTTTTTTGGATCTCTGACTCCTTTGAAAACATAATGAAAAGTACAAATCCTCTTCTTGGCAAAAGAGCATAAATATGCCTACGAGAGACGTTTATGGTTAAGAACCTCTGTTTCTATCGTAAAAGGCATGAATTGTACTTGAAAGTGAAATTCTAGCAGTGCAATCACAAACAACCACATGAGGACACAAGTGAGGAAGGGGATGCAACGAGGCAGCTGGAGCCGAGGAAAGAGTTCTGGGGGCTCTTACATATAATGTGCAGGCGAGGGGCAGCCCAGAGCCCCTGATGGACACAGAGTCATGGCGTGGAGCCGTAAGAACAAGGCTAAGAAGGCACCAGTCCAAAATGAAATGAAAATTTTTAGATATTAAAACCAACAAAAATATGTTTACCTATGTTCAGAGCAAGAATAAGAGTCCTTTGTGCAAGCAGCATGACCTTAGCAGAACTTCCCAACCTCTCTTTTGACCTCAGTTCCATCGTTTCTGTCAAGGAGATTAATTTTTGACCCTAAAGTGTGGAAATACCTTGCATCAAGGAAACTGAGACCCAAGATAGAAAAAATTTGAGAAAAACTGGCCACATTAAATGGATTCAAGAATCTTGGCCTAGAACAAGCACCTGCTGGAGGGTATTTGGCTGAGAAAAGAGGAAACACCAACTTCTGTCTTGGAGAATTGTCTTAGAACTTTTCTGTGTCACTTTGGAAGACAAATCCAGGACCAGTGGATGAAAATCTCAGGAATGTAGATGTCAGATCCCTACTAGGAAAAATGTAATATCAGTTAGAGGTTTTTCCTGAATGGAATGGTCTACCTCGGGAACTAGTGAGTCCCATGTCATGGTAGGTATTCACGTGAACACTGACAACCATTCCATAGGGCTTTTACGGAAGGGAACTAAAGTCTCTTCCAACCCTGAACGCTTATGATTCTGTGGTTCTACAAGATTAGGGGAGAAAAGAATGAGCGCTTTCTTACCCAGCTCTTTTTTTTTTTTTTTTTTTTGAGACGGGGTCTCACTCTGTTACCTGGGCTGGAGTGCAGTGACCCAATCCTAGTTCACCACAGCCTCAAACTCCTGGGCCCAAGTCATCCTCCCACCTCAGCCTCCTGAGTAGCTGGGTATACGGGTGTGCACCACCATGTCCAGCTAATTTTTAAATTTTTTATGGAGACAGGGTCTCACTATGTTACCCAGGCTGGTCTCAAACTCCTTGGCTCAAACAATCCTCCCTCATTGGCCTCCCAAAGTGCTGGGATTATAGGCATGAGCCACAGCACCTGGCCCATCTTCAGACTTTTTAACTTTGCTTCTCTCTTTCTGAACTGGTGCACATCACTCCAGAGTGAACTGCTGCTCACCCGCCACTGTCTTTCTTCCCTTCTCCTTGCCTCATGTCCCAGTCTCCAGTTCTATTTCTCACTCTTCTTTTATTTTCTTTATTTTTTTACCCAAATTCTAAAAGGCAGGAACTGTGGTTATATTGGCAAAGAGGAAAGCACCTGTGCCTCCTGACTGGAATTCCTCTCCCTGGGTTTGAATCTATTTATATCCCATCTGAGCTTGCCACACCTCTTCCTTGAAGCCCTCCCTGACCACTCTTCCTCCTCTGAGCTCCTAGTGTTCTGGTCCCACGTCTCTCCTTTGCTCCTTGGACATATACTGCCTAGTGTCATTTCTTCTATTTTGTCTTTTAGCATAGTTTAACTCTATATGTATATCATTTTTCCTCAAGTAGACTATAAACTCATGGAGGGGGAGACCATGAGCGACTTTTTTATCTCCTAAAGCACCTACTAGTGTGCACTCCATAGTTATTTTGAATGAATGCTTTCCACCACTTATAGGGTCTAAATATATACAATAAGGATAAAAAATAAAACAAGTGGACGAAGGCTGAATATAGCAAGAGGGAGTTAGTTGAGCTCTAAATAATCAGCATCAGAGAGCTGGAAGGGACATTAAAGATGATCTAATCAGCTCCTCATTTGCAACCTGTGGAACTAAGGCTGAGTGGGGCTGTGACTTAGCCCAACCGGGCTAGATGCCAGGTCTCCACATGTCCACGACAGTGTCCTCTCCATGATCCTTCACTGCAAAACCTTTGGGGAGAGCGGGGGGGAATGGTACTGAAGCAAACTAATTGTTGTGAGTCTTTGAAAGTAAACAAAAACTCCATTTGTCTGAAGGCACAGAGGTGGACTAAGTGACTTCTGAAGTTTCCTTCTAGCCCAGGCTGGGAATCAGTTTTTCTCTAATTCTGAGAAACACATGTGATCAAACTCCGGCGTCCTGTTGAAAGCAGGCTGTTGTGATTGTGCCATCTAGTGGTGGGAGGTGGACATTGCACTACCAGCCATTTCCACCCACACTCAGTCTACCTTAAAAAGCCCTAGTGATCAGCTTTTATAGCATGCCAAACACATGATCGCACTGCGCTAACCCGGGCCCTCAAGTGATTACACTCCACTCGAAGTCTTCAGGGTCTCCTGTAGCTCTAACATCTTCAGTTCCAATCTGGCAACTGTATTAGGGAGACTAAATGGTGACCATCACTAATTAGTACAAAGACTTTTGTTCAAGGAGGGCGCTTGCTTGTGGCAGTGGGGGAATCTCTAGGGAAGGGGTGAGGCTGACTTGAGTCTTGAATGGTGGGAATAATTAGAATGTGCAGAAAGGAGCACACACCACAAGGGAGGAACGAGATGAATCAAGAGGTCGTGGGGCGTGGAGAGAGCAGGCGGCACAGGGTAGCTAACCAAGAGGAAGGGGGTCAACTGGTTGCAGCAAGGAGTGCTCCTAGGAGATCAGGGGCAAAAAGAGGAGGTACTCGGAAACCAGGTAGAAAGGTTTGAAAATGACCCAGTAAACCATAGGGAGTTTTTAAAGTCCTAATTGGGGAAAAAAATTGCTGGAAATGGTGTTTTAGAAACAGTAATATGCCATGCTACTGCCTTTAACTGGAGGGGGGATATCAAAAGAATTATGAGTCGAGTTTGCTGTTATTATTCTTCTCATATGATCTTTTTTTTTTTACTCACCACTATACTAACGATGATGATATTTTAAAATTCTTAAATGGGGATAATAACTCCTACCTCCTAAGCTGCTATGAGAGAATAGTATGAGAAGTGCTTAGCACAGCACCCGGCACATAGTAGGTGTTCAGTAAGTTGGTAATGCTCCTTATCATCTCTCTGAAATTGGCCTTTGACATCAGGAGACCCCATGTCATGATCACCGTAGCTCTAGTGACTGCCTTGCCCATTCTCTCTCCAGCGGGTAACAGAGGCTCTGGGCTCCATCAGGTGCTTGGGCCCCAGGACACACCCAGCAACCTTCAGGAGTAGAGGGAGAGGGGGTGAGCAGGGGCCTCCTCTGGGTCTCCTCCCTGCTCCCTGCCTTGGCTCTGACGGTGGGAACTTTCCATGAAGCTACCTATGCTCTCTGACAACTTTCTGGGCCACTTTCTCCCCAGCATCTGTCCACAGGGAGGCAGAGAGCCTGGCCTTTGGGGCACATTCAATCATATTCTTCCTTCCACACAAGCAGCTGCCCCAGGTTCCACCACTTGCCATCATCCCGTCGGGACAGTACCATTGCTGGCTCCAGGCCAGGGCCCTTCTTAAATCTTCCCCAGAGCTGGGAAACCCCTTCCCTTCCTCCTCCCACCCCACTCACTTGCATTTGACCTGCCTGAGGTGCCGCCTGTCAGGCACTCCTCAGGGCGGTGGAAGAAATCCCAGCAGACTCAGTCCTATTAATATTAGTATATGCTGTATTCTCACAATAAAGTAAGCTAGAGAAAAGAAAATGTTATTAAGAAAATCACAAGGATACTATTCATTAAGTGGAAGTGGTTCATCATAAAGGTCTTCACCCTTGTCATCTTCACGTTGAGTAGGCTGAGGAGGAGGAGGAAGAGGGCGGTGGGTCTTGCTGTCTCAGGGGTGGCAGAGGCGGAAGAGGTGGAGGAGGTGGCAGGGGAGGCAGGAGAGGCAGGCACACCTGGTGTAACTTTTACTGAAAAAAATCTGCATATAAGTGGACCTATGTAGTTCAAACCCATATTGTTCAAGAGTCCACTATACACGGTCTGGATCTGGGTTTGAGATAGTGGGAGTCGGTGTAGCAAAGGAAATCTAAGAAACAAAGTCACCTTTTACCCACCTTTTACCCACACCTGCTCCCAGGTGGGGCACGTGCTAAGCCTTACTGATGGGCCAGGGAGGGAGGGGGTTGGGGAGAGGGAAGAAATGACTAAGAGGGGAGGAGTTTCTTTTGTCTTCAGATGAAGAAGCCCAACACCACAGAGGTGACAAATGAGTCATGCTGGTTCCCCAGGCGGTTCACCAAGCAGGGCATTCTTCCTGAGCTCTTCCCTCACTGGAAGTGATGGCTGAGCCAGAGCAGCCATCTTAGACCATGAATACAGGTCACACACTGATGCCACAGCTAAAAGGAGCCTGGGTCCCTGAAGACTATGGAGTGATGGCCCTGCCAGCCCTGGCCCGCTAACCTCTGGACTGCAATGGGAGGGAGAAATGCACTTCTGTTTCTTTTAAACCACTGTTTTTTTGGTCTCCATAGCTCATGAATGTAATAATAACTGATACTGTGTTCAATAAATGTTGGCTGATGTCATCACATGATTATAACTAATGTCTGACTTCCCACTAGACTGTAAGCTCCATGGGGCAGGCCCTGTCCGTGTGGTTCAGCACGTCCCCAAGGCCCAAGCCAGCGTCGTGTGCAGAGCAGGTACTCAGTGACTGTCTGTCGAATTAGTGAGCGAGTAATGACCTTTGTTCATGCCCTTCTGCTCCCTGGGCCTAAGCACCAACATTGGGGCATCTTTTCCTTTAAGGTCTCACTTAAAGCTCATCTCCTGAGGAAAATCTTCCCTGCTGCACCTCACTTCCTCCTGGTTCCTCCCCCTGTAGGTCCCTCGGAACCTAAACTGAATGTTACACAGAGGGAGTTACCCTTATGCTAATCGGGGTCACTCTCTACTTAGCCCTCGCACCCTCATGCTCTTGCCTAACTGCACTGTACGCTACTTGGCAGGAAAAACTCACTTTCAGTTTTTTAATCATTGGGAGCCTTAACTCCAACTCCTCCTAAATGCATACAGTGGATACTAAATGCTTGTTGAAGAAAGAAAGAGAGAGGGGGAGGGAAATCTGACAAGGCCCCAGCACTAAGGAGAAATGTTGGAGCACGATTGAAGAAAAGAAGCAGTAAGTACGGCCCAAAGGAAGGGGACAGACAAGAGAGAAGAGTCCCGGGAACCAAGCTTGGAAAAATTCCAAAGGCAGGTTGCGGTGTTGAAAAACAGAAAAATGAGGAATTCAGGGAACCTGGGCTCAACTTCCATTAGCTGTGAGCCTGGGTACGGCCTCTTACCTCTGAGCATCTGTGTCCTTATTTTCACAATTAGAAGGTCTGACAAAATCAGTGATCTGGTTCCACTCCAGGGAGCCGAACCCCAACCCTCGTCGGCCAGAGAAGCTGTGCGCCCTTCAGCTCACGCTTCCACTTCCCAGCAAAATTTAGTTTGGGCAAAACGCTATGGGGCTAAAGCTAAGTTTGAGAACCACTGGACCCAGTAACGCCCCTTCCGGCTGTATGACGATCTCTGGTGTTAGGATTCAACTCCCACAGCTGGAACCGCTCCTCAAAGGAGAGAGGGTGTGCGCACGGGCCTGGGTCTCAGCTCCCCAGCCAGGCTGTAAATTCTGAGAAAGGCAAATTTGGGCTCAACTTCCCATGACAGGCAGATAGCTTTGGCTGGATTCACTGATCTTCCACAAAGTTCTGTGGCGGATACCCTGACAGGGCAGTAGAAAGGCGGTGGGAAGTATCCACTCCACCTTAGGGAGTTCTCAGGGGTGTTGAGACCTCCTTTCTGGGGTGACTGGGCCCTGAGCTCCAATATAAGTATTTCTACTCGTGCACGTGTGTCTTTAACTTCACATCGTCCTTCTCTGTCTTCCCAATCCCTGGTTTTCTTGTCACTCTTCTTTTCCCACGTGCCCCTCCCCCTCCCCGGCCCTCCCAGCCTGAGGTCCGTGATCTCTGAGCTGGAGTCCTGGTCTGGAGTCCATGAGCACGTGCAGGGCTGAATCGGGTACGGGGGCTTAGCCTGCCAGAGGCACCAAAAGGCCCACATGGAGAAGCAAGTACCAAAACCACAGTGATCCAGCCATTCAACAGAATGTTATTCAGTCTTAGGAAAGGAAGGCAACTCTGACACATGCTACAGCATGGATGAGCCTTGAGGACATTATGCTGCGTGAAATACTGTCTGATTTCACTTATCTGGAGTGGTCACAGTCACAGAAACAGAAAGTAGAATGCTGATTGCCAGGGGCAGGGGAGGAGGGAATGGGGGGTTGATGTTTAATGGGTACAGAGTTTCAGCTTGAGAAGATAAAACAGTTTTGCAGAGTGGTTGCACAACAGTGTGAATATACTTAACACTACCGACTTGTGTGCTTAAAATGGTTAAGATGGTAAATTTTGTGTTATGTGCATTTTACCACGATTTTCTTAAAAAGCAGCAGCAGCAGCAGCAAGGACCACTTGAGGAGTCCCCAGCTCAGCCCTGGCGTGGCTTCCTCTGCCCCCGGGGAGGTGCAATAGGTGAAGAGTGAGCCCTGGAAGGCAGCGAAACTCCTAATCACAGCTCCTCTACCTGCCCACCCTGCAGAGCTCCCGCGCATGGGTCAGACCCCGGTATTTCTGGATCCACCAGCTTTTGCCCTTGTCTCCCAGCTGCCAGATACTACTCATTTCTCTGAGTACACATGAAGCCTCAGGCGACATTATCACACACTCACACACACAAAACCCGATTTGATTGATTAGTTTTAAAAGACAACCCAGAGATTGGTCAAAGCCAGGGACCTTGGCCCAGCCTTGCTGGAGCGTTTATTCACAGGGAGGGGCGTGGCCTGGGAGGACCTGGGGCTGTGGCGCGATAGTCCAGGACTTCAGCTCAGCACAGTCACTCTGGTCCTCTCACTAACTCATCCTGGTACGGCCAAGGCCAAGGGCAGGCACCTGAAAGGAAGCACAAGCTGGAAAGGGCATTTTACCCTCCCACACCCCAGCCCCTTATGCAAACCCCATTTCACTATCTGGATGGCACCAGGCCCCAGGGGAACCCCAAGGGAGGCCAGGGGTGGAGGCCAGAAAGTGAGAAGGGACAGGGTTAAGAGCACAGGCCAGAGACCCTGTCTTCCACTGGGATCCAACTCTCTCGCCCCCAGGATCCTGCACAGAAGGGCCCAGGCTTCAGGGCACGGTCTTGCCTTGAGAGATGCTGGGAGAGGCAGGAGGACGTGACTGATGACAGTCAGGACAGGGCGAAAGGACGAGGGAGGGTAGAGGTTGGCAGGAAGAGAGGAGGGCAGGAAGGGAAGAGGGCAGGAGATGAGCACCAGGAGCAGGGGAGGCAGTGGTCTGGTCGGTGGTCGCTGGGCTGCTCTCACCTCCTGATCCTAAGGAGTTTCCTCTTAAGGGGCTGGAGCTGGGGCTGGGGCAGAAAACCTCTAGGGCATGTGGTGTTGCTCCTAAGCCCCTGTGTGACCCCAGAAGGGACCAGTGGGGAGAGGCTGCACTCACCTGGAGGAATCTGCTTCACCCGGACATGATGTGTTTGACGAAAGCTAGGAAAGAAGGTGAAAGTCAGCCACAGGGCTCGGCTCCTCCCAGCCCTTCATTTCTCTCTTGGCCCCTTAAACCGCTTCCCCCTTCCCTACCCTGCCTGGCTCCCAACCTTCCTGCTCCCCTTTCTCCGAACTGTAATTCCTTCTCTTATTTGGGAGTTGGTGGGTAGGGCAGAGTGCCTGTGCCTACTCCGCACTGATGCTCAACACAGCAGAAATGAGCTGCATTATTTCTCCAAATCCCCACAACCTTGAGAAAGGTGCCAGAACCACTCTTGCTACTCAAATGAGAAAACCAAGGCTCAGAGAAGGCAAGTGACTTGATCTAGGCCACACAGCCAGTATATCACAGAGCTATCTCCAAAGTTGATGCTTCTTCCATTACACCAGGACGTTCACGCCCAGGATGGAAAAGAACAACATCCACTTGGGAGTCCACCAAAGCCCATGTGACACATCTTCCCTCCAGCCCCTGGACCCACCCAACCCAAGCTGTGCCCACTTACCCATCCCTGGGTACCCTGGGAAGCAAGGCATGACCTAATACCTTCGTAGTTGATGCAGCCATTGGCATCCTCTTGCCCAGCCAACAGTTGCTCCACTTCAGCCTCAGTCAACTTCTCTCCTGCAGTGAGGGTTGGGAGGAAGTGGGCTCTTAATTACAGACGGCAAAGGAGGGACTCCCTGGATCTGGCAAGTGGTTCATACCAAGCTCCCCTAAAGGCTTTGGAAGGTGGGGCCAAGGGTCTCTAGGCCCTGCCTAATCCCTGAAGCCTCTTCCTCTGCCTTACAGCTGCCAGGGCCCCAGCGTCTAAGGTAAAGACAAGGACAGATGCCCTGGGTCCCACCTCTCAGGCCTCAGTAGTAACCCCTGCTCTACCAATCTGCTCTCAGCTCCTCTTCCAAACCCAGATGGGGAAGGTTGTTCCTGCAGAGCCCAGGAGGCAGGGCCTGGACTGGGATGTGATCCTCAGGATGCAGGGGCCCCGGGATCTTGTGTACCCCCCACATATGCCAGCTTGGCAACTCCCACCCCTCCATTCCTCCCACTTAGACTTTGTCTCTGCCCAGCTGGCATACCCAGGGTGGCAAGAACATGCCGAAGCTCAGCGCCCATGACCGTGCCATTGCTCTCCTTGTCGAAGACACGCAGGCCCTCCACAAAGTCCTCATAGGTGCCCTGCTCCTTGTTGCGGGAGATGTGCTGCAGGATGGGCAAGAACGTCTCGAAGTCCAGCATCTTGGCATTCATCTCTTCAGCGGGCAGGGGAAGGAAAGAGAACGCAAAATGAGCAGATGCTCAGGGGAGCAGAGGGTCAAGAGGGGGCCTCACCCCAGCTCGGGCAGCACCCAGGGCTTGGGCTGCAGCCGCTTCTGGGTGGGTCTCCCAGTCAGTGCTCCTGGAGGGCACAGAGCTGCCCACAGGAGCAAGGGAGGAGACCTGGGGCTTGGGAGACTTGGGCCCGGGCGCTCTTTTCTCAGTGAAGGAGCAGGATGTAAGGAAAAAGGAACCGTGACTCCACCCAGACCTCTGAGCACCGCGTGGCCAGGTAGGCAGGGGAGCGGAGGGCGGCAGCAGCAGGACGTGAGGGGCCCAAAGGGCCATACAGCCCAGGCCTCACACTCGCAGTCTAGACTTTTCACATGTGACACACACACAGTCACAGAAGTAAACCAAAAGGATTGAAACAAGAAAGTGTGTAACTCTGCACGGGGTCCCATCACTAGATCACACGGCCTGGAGCTACTCTGAATCAATGATTTTTATACATTTGCAATTCTCTTGTGAATAGCACACTTCTCCCACATGGTAGTGTGTTAAAAGCTTGAATTTAATAGATGTGAACCATTTTCAAATACCACAAATTTTGGCATTTCTTTCTTTTATAATCACTTGGGAACCTCCCAAAATGGAAGAGGCTTTTAACCTCTAAGAAGCCCCACTGACATGGGCAAGCTTTTAGCCTCTGGCCCTTTCCTGCCCAAATCCTTCGCCCCCCACTGGTATCTTCAGCAAGAAAAGGGGAGGGGGCCAGAACCAAGGGAGGGGGAGGCTCCCGCCCAGGTTTGCCTCCCCCACCCCCAGTGCCTACACCTCTGAGAAGGATGTGTGTTCTAGAGCTGCTGTTAGCTTTACTGGCACACGTGACAGATGACATTGACAAATAAGACTCACTCCCTTGCACCACTTTCTAACTGCTCGCTCACCAAAACCTATCGGAACACAAATGAGTGAAAGAGCCGTCACAGAGCTAATCTCGAATCTGCTCTAATTTATATTAAATGAATAATTTGCAAACTTCAGTGCTCTAATTATTATTAGAAACAAGTTATTTGTGAAGCAAATTACACCAGTCAGAGGATATCTCAGTGTGTGACAGACACCTTGACTGAGAGCTACAGGGTTGGGCAGTGGGGGCTATTGGCCATGACTGTGTCCCCAGCACCCTGAAGCAATAAAATGTCACTCCTGCCCCCCAGGAGCTCCCAACCTCGTGAGGGAAAAAGAACAAGCCCAGGCTACATTCTTCAAGGGTCAACTAAGTATGGGGGCTTCTAGATAAATTCCTGCAATGGGACTAGGGTAACCTGGTAGGGGAGCTTGATCCTGAAGGGCTAAAGGGGGACAAGAGAGGCTGTTAGCTGACGGGAGACAGATCTGGACGAGGAGCCCTGGGGCTTCGAGGCAGACCCGGGAGAGGTCAGCCACTCGGCCGGCGCTGACCTTCGGGCTTGGGCTTGCCCAGGACGCGCAGCACCTCGGCGTTGGTGGGGTTCTGGCCCAGGGCCCGCAGCACGTCCCCACACTGCCCATAGGTGATCTTCATCTCTCCAGCCGGGGTCCGGTCAAACAACGAAAAGGCCTCTTTGAACTCTGCAAAGAGAAGATCCAGCTACAGCCTCCCCGGCCCCAAGTGAAGGCTGTGGCTGGAGGGTGATCAGCCTCGCCCCAGGCTGAAGAGCAGGGCGATGTGGTTGTTAAAATATTCGAATATCTCCCTTCAGCCATCATCCCAGATCCTCCCTGGAACCTGTCCCCATCCCATCCTCTGACAACTAAAGAGGGAGCCTGTTGCCTCCACGACCCCTCCAGCACTGGGCCTTCCCTCGCTGGGCCTGGGAGCTCGTCTATCATTCAGTTGTTACATGATGTGGCTGTCTCTCTGCCTCACCCCTCCCACCCACTCACCCTTCCCTGGTGTAGGTAAGGCTCCTGACTGTTGAACATGGCAGAGAAGTGAGGACTTCCGGGTTCTCATCTTGGCTCTGCTTCACAGCACAGGATAAGCCAGCCTGGGTCTCAGTTTCCTTGTGCACACAAAGGGCATAACGGCTGCACCCCACCCCACCCCTTCCTGTTACTGTGAGAGTCAGAGCAGGTGGCAGAATGTGGAGGCACTTTGCAAAGTGATAAGACCTGTTGGAAAGTCTGCTATTATCTTTACTGCCTGTTCTGGGCTGAAAGGGGGCTCCCAGGCCGGAGGAAGGGACATTGTAACAGTCAGAGCACCCCAGCTCTGCCACTGACCCGTACATGGTTTTGGGCAAACTAGTAACCTCTGTTTCTTGGCTCATTTTCTTAGCTCTTGTGGGGATACAATGTGCACCTGAGTGTGCTGTTGGGGGATCACAAAGCACGCCAAGCAGTGTCCAGCACATGGAAAGGGAAGGGACAACTTGTGGTTATTACTATTTCCTAGTCTGGATCCAGCTCAGAACCACAGGGACTGGACTCCCTGAAGGTGGCAGGGCAGGTATCCCAGGGGCAAGGCTGAATTACAAAGGCGCACCTGGTCCCTTTTCTAAGAACCTTAATTCTTCACTGATTTGGATTCAACCAATTCATTAGTGGAGATAAATTTGGTCTGGCAGTACCACTGCGGTTACTTTATACTATCCACAAGGAAGTGTTTCACTAAGCAGATTAACAGATTTAGCCAAAAAAGAATTTGTGAACTGCTTAGGTGAAAAACTCATTTTAATACTTATTCCTTAAGTACTTATTTCCTTAGAGGCTGCATGTGGATTATTTACAAATCATTCCACATATCAAAGAAGATTGCCCCCAAACCCTTACTTGCAACTCTTTATTAGGCTTTCTATGAATTTAAAAGATATAAAACCACATGTCTTTCACATTACTGAATAACTGAGTTCAAATTCCATTTCCATTGCTTACTTGACCGTGGTCAA
Organism: Lemur catta; assembly: GCF_020740605.2. NCBI lineage: Eukaryota > Metazoa > Chordata > Mammalia > Primates > Lemuridae > Lemur > Lemur catta. The sequence goes on along the minus strand of NC_059142.1, from coordinate 43,021,768 downwards.
GTAAATATTTAACCTCGATAAACCTCTTCTCTTCTATAAATGGCACCTACCTCGTAGGGTCCTTACATTAAATTATATTCAAATTAATACAATAATTTATGTAAATACAATAATGTACATAAAAAATCTTAACACAATCTCCAGCACATAATAAATGTCCAAACAATGCTGTTAGTATTATCTTACTGAGTTTACTCCCAATTTTATCACTTAACTGTGTGATTTTGACCTCACTGAACCTTGGTTTCCTCCTTTTATAAAAAGAAAATAACACCTACCTCACAGCCTTGTTATAAGGATTTAATTTTTTTTAACCTTTAAAGCAATTAGCATCCCTCAGTGCTCAATAAATATATATTTGTTAGTTGAATCTGAATTCAGACTTTTTGATCTTCTCCTAGTTTGTTCAGAAGAGTGAGGCCAGGTTTAACAAAAAAGGGGGTCTCCTCATAAAAGAAGATATAATGGGGGAAAAAACAGGATATAATGATACTCAATAGGAGGCTGAAACATGAGGAGAAAAGTAATAAGAACAATGATTTGAATGCTTACCATGGATCAGGCTCTGAGCTGACAATTTTGCATGGATTACCTCATTAATCTTTAGCAAAAAACACTTATGCTAGAGGTATTATTATCCTAATTTATAGTCAATGTAGATGTGGCTTCTGATCAACTATTAAACCAAGGAAATGGTAGGAAGGAAGAGGGAGAGACCTGCTTGCTGTACCCGCTAACACTCCAACCTGTTACTGGCCTTCTGGGAACCCTGGTATGCACATAAAAACCAAATAGGAAAGTTTAAGATTACTACTAGGAAAAAACAAAGCCAGTGTGACCTTGAAGTGATGTTCGTGGGCCCAGAAGAGGCCCTTCCTCTATAGCCTGCAGTAGTGTAGTCAGCTGCTTACTAGAGCAATGAGTTCAATGGTGGCAACCCCTTTCTAGAAGGATATGGAAATCTGGAGAGGGACCAGAGAGGGAAGCCAAGGGTTAAAAGCTAGTACCTAGGAGAAAAAAAGCATATAAGAAATTGGGGCCATATCACCTAGAGAATACAAATCCAAGAAGGGATTTGAAAACTATCTCCAGATAGATGGAGGGTATGTAGCAGATGCTGAATAGAGTCACAGAATTTCTGAATTGAAAAGAACCAAATACCCTCACCTTGCAGATAAGAAAAGTAAGATTTGAAGAAGTAACTTGCCCAAAGTCTCATGGCCAATAGTGGCAGAATTAGGACAAATACAAAAAGCCTCCTGTTTCCAAATAATGTTCTTTCCACCATAACATGAGAAAACCATCATCAGCTTCACCAAAGAGCAAATAAAGAGATAACTGGGGTAAAATTAAGGAGAAACAATTCTGATGCAACACAAAGAAACATGTCTTCAAGGTCAGAGGGATAAAAGATTGGAATGGAATCAGGAGGCTTTTGTATTAGCCCCACTTCTGCCACTGAAAATGTTCAGGAGAGAAGAAGCAACCAGCTGTTTCAGTTGGCTTTGACCATGATTCCCACTAGGGAAATTAAAAATTTTGATCATTAGTTGATTTTCCAGTCTTCACTGGTGCCATTTTGTTTGTATATGCATGTAAGTATATATTTAACTAGAATGCATCAAAATTAAGAATTTCACAGCATCCCCAAAACTGCTGACTGAAAGTATCTTACAGGGCATTACAAAAACAGCGAAACAATTCACTAGTTTCCAACATGCATGTGCCAGCTCTCGTGTTCTAATTGTGGGTAAACTGGTGTCACTTGTTTGGAGGGCAATTTGGCAATGACCATTACAATGTAAAATGCACACATCCTTTGACCCACTGCTAGGAAGGTCACCTGGGGAACACATGCCAATGTCCTCCAACTGGAAACAACCTGAAGGCCTATCAGTGTAGTCCTGATTAAGTAAAAAAGGTGCATCCATGTGTGAGACTCTCTATATATAATTATTTAAAAGAATGAAATAGAACTGTTTGTGTTAATTATGAAAAGATATCCAAATATTGTATATTATTAGATAAATATCATATATTCTTTTTTTTTTTTTTTTTTGAGACAGAGTCTTGCTTTGTTGCCCAGGCTAGAGTGAGTGCCGTGGCGTCAGCCTAGCTCACAGCAACCCCAAATTCCTGGGCTTCAGCGATCCTACTGCCTCAGCCTCCCAGGTAGCTGGGACTACAGGCATGTGCCACCATGCCCAGCTAATTTTTGCTATATATATTTTAGTTGGCCAGATAATTTCTTTCTATTTTTTTAGTAGAGACGGGGTCTCACTCTTGCTCAGGCTGGTCTCGAACTCCTGACCTTGAGCGATCCACCGGCCTCAGCCTCCCAGAATTATCATATATTCTTAAATCCAAATATATACTTAATAAAAGGCATAGGCCAGTATGCATCACAGGGCTCAATTTGTGTAAACTTTGTATATATACATACATACTTGTCTGTCACTATATTTTTCTCAAAGGATATATAAATACCTCTTAATAGCAATTGTCTTTGGGAAGGGAATCACATGAAAAAAATACTTTTATTTTTTATTATTTCCTTTTAAGTAGTATATGTTTGATTTTTGTTTTGTTGTTGTTTTGTCATGTATTAGTTTAAGTTTTAAAATACAGCATGTGCTTAAAATGACAGGGTTGGATCAAGTGATCTTTCAAGGTCCCTTCCAACTCCTGTGATTTTATGTCTTGGAGGCATTTGCTGGGGGAAGCAGAGGGATAAGCTGCAATGACAGTGAGCCCTGCTTTACAGCTGGGGACACGTAGCTATCACATGGTGAAACATTTCGTTCTCAGAACACCAGACTTCTACAAAAAAGAGGCTAAAGAGTGACAATCAGACTGGAGGCTGGGAGATCTCGAGGTTTGTCTTGAAGCTGCATTTAATAACACTTTCTGTGACACTGAGAAAACATAAATCGTCTCTACAAAGATGGAGAAGAGTTGCTGATGGAGATCACAAGTGGACTAGGGCACCCCCGACTCACCATGGGCCCTGCCACCATTAGTGGGTGAGCATCTTGGCAGACTTCATGATGAGGGGACGGGAAGCTGGTAACCTAAGGAACATTCTCCAATAACAGGAACAGAAATGAACGCTTCCAAATATCTTGGATATATTTTGGGGGTGAAGAAAAAGGGCACTAACATTTGCTGAGCATCTGTTACATTCCAAGCAGTCTGGCAGAGTACTTGAGAACACGGGTCTGGAATCAGATTGGCTGAGTTTGAATCCTAGCTCCACCACTGACTGCTGTGTGAGACAAGCCACCCAACCTCTCTGTGCCTCAGTTTTATCCCCTGTAAAATGGGGGTGGTAATATTGCTGCCTCATAGGATTGTTATAAGACTTGAACTAGTTAATCCACGTAAAGTGCTTAGGATTGTGCCTAACACATGCTAGGTGTTCAGTACAGATTTACTATGATGATGATGATGATTACTATTACCATGAGGATAACTACTCCTTCTCTTCCTTTTTCTCCTTCTTCAGGAAAGTAGGAAAGTGCAAAGAGGGGGAGGTGGGGTTGTTCATACTCACCTTCAATCTGGTCAGCACTGAAGTCTATCTGTGGGGAGGGAAACAGAGGAGTGAGGGCTGGGATTACTGAAGGCTTCCCATGGGAAGCAGAAGTGGCTTCCACCACAGTCTGGTCACCTCCAGCAGGCCACTGATGAGGAGGGAAGACTACTGGCTAAGTGTAAACACCAGTCCTCTGATGAATGAGCCACAACAGACAGGCTAGGAAATAGACTTGGCCCTCTGTATCCACGGGTTCCTCAACCCTACGTTCAACCAACTGCAGATCAAAAATATTAGGAAGGAAAAAAAACAATAAAAAATAACAATACAACAATAAAAAACAACACAGCATAAGTATTTACATAGCATTTACATTGCATTAGGTATTATAAGTCATCTAGAGATGATTTAAAGTAGGCTGGGCACGGTGGCTCACACCTGTAATCCTAGTATTTTGGGAGGCCAAGGTGGGAGAATCACTTGAGCCCAGGAGTTCAAGACCAGCCTGGGCAACAGCGAGACCCTATCTCTACAAAAAATTTAAAAATTAGTCGAAGATGGTGGCTCGTGCCTGTAGTCCCAGCCACTTAGGAGGCTGAAGCAGGAGGATCGCTTGAGCCCATGAGTTCAAGGCTGCAGTGAGCCATGATAACACCACTGCACTCTAGCCAGGGCAACAGAGCAAGGCCCTGTCTCAAAAATAAATAAATAAATAAAGTATACAGGAGGATGCATGTAGTTATATGCAAATACTATGCTACTTTATTTCAGGGACTTGAGCATACCTGGATTTTGGTATCCACTGGGGCCCTGGAACCAATCCCCTTCGGATACTGAGGGGTGGCTGTAACGTAGCCTCCAAAGCTCTCTCAACACCATTTGTTAAGTTATGGCTCCAGGTAAGAGGGAAGGAGAGAAAGAGAAATACTCTGGATAACTCTAGAACCTACACTGCCTCCCTATTGTAATTCCTTTGGGTCAAAGGTAAATTCCTTATCCTAGCCAGACATAAACTGTCCTCACTTTCACCCCTTCAGTCTCTCCCGAGTCCACACTCCTCTGACAGGCTGCACTTCCTCCCCCTTTGAGTGCCCCCACTCCTTACAGTAGGATTTCTTTTCCTACTTGATGCTGACCTTAAATCCACCTCCTTCAGCCTTCCCACACCCCATTTCACCCCAACCCCTCCTGCAGCACATGTCCATTATTAAATAAAATTTATAGGAGGCCATTGGTTTGGACCGAGATCTTGCACGAGGCCCAAGAAATCTAAAAAAAATGGAGTCACCCATGCTGAATACCACGTCACCAAGACGAAACTCAGCTGTTTCTGACCTTCTAAGAAATCAGGAAAGTGAGAGATAATAGTCAAATCCCCAAACAGACCAGTTTTAGCCAGAAGCATGGTGAGGAAGTCCCCTCAGCTTTAACCTTCATAAGAAAAGTAACTTTGAAACCACCAATCTGCATTTCATTTTCTGTTTCTGCTTTCCTCCGCCCTTTTGTGTCTATAACACCAACCTCCTCTGCTCAGCGCATCAGAATACTCATTCTATTTTATAAAATGAGGTGTTGCCAGATTCTAGAATCACAGATGAAAGCCGATTGAGATCTTTAAACCAAATGTGTTGTAATTTTGTCTTTTGGTACCCTCTTAGGCACTCTGGGACAGCAAGAGTAGCTTTGCACGGCCCCTCCACCCTTTGCGAGTGTTTTCCACCCGTGCCTCTACGTGCACTCTGCTTCCTTGGAGCCAAGAGTCCCTCAGGGCAGGGATTTTTGTTATTGTTCACGGAACTACGTAGTAGAGACTCAAAAAATATTTGTTGAATGAAGGAATAAATTTTGGATTCCCCCCGATAATATGTAATAACTCAATGCTGAGTACAGAAGGGGAAAGTGGGAGGCTCTGAACATGAATGACAATGACCAAGCATGAGTCATCATTTTAATTTAAGATCTTGTATATTACTTCATGGTCTTTATCCACCCCACCCCATCCTGTCCCATCCCCTAGAGGTCCTCTCCATGTGCCACCATTCCCAGTCCTAATTCTGCTGCTGCTTGAGCTGTACCCAGCCCATCTCCTCGTCTCCCAGAACTGACCTCCATTTTTTTTTCCAGGACAGTGCCTTGCTCTGTCACCCAGGCTGGAATGCAGTTGGTATCATCATAGCTCACTGCAACCTCATACTTCTGGGCTCAAGCAATCTCCTGCCTCAACCTCCTGAGAAGCTGGGACCACAGGGCACTCAGCTACTTTTTTATCTTTTGTAGAGACGGGGTCTTGCTATGTTGCCCAGGCTGGTCTCAAACTCCTGGCCTCGAGTGATCCTTCTGCCTCAGCCTCCCAAAGTGCTAGGATTATAGATGTGAGCCACCATGCCTGGCCTGAACAGACTCCATTAATGAGGACCCCTGGAGGTGGCTGCATGAGCTGGTGGGGGCTAGGGAGTGGGGGTGCCTAAACTGGGTTGGGAAGGAAACGAGCTGTGCCCAGGAATGGACTTTGCTAAAAGCAGAGGGTAGTCAGGAAGTTAAGGGATGTGGTAAAGGATGTTCTGCACTAACTCTAAGAAAAGGTACAGTTTGCCTTACTTTGCAATGCTTTAAGCCCCAGGAGAAAACATGTAACAGAAAGTAGTATAAAAACACAAAACCTTGAATCTTAAATTCAGCTGATTTAAAAAAAACTGAATATATGGTCATAACTACATATATTGGGCTTAAGTTTACTTTTGCTCTATCTTTGAGCAAAGACTCTCCTGCACAAAAGAACTGGGTAAGTGCAATAACACGGAAAATGGCATCCATGAAAGGAATCTATTTTTTTTTTCCTACTTTAAAGCAACTTCAACAACCCCCAGGATTGGAAGACACAGACAAGGGAAAGAGGGCTGAGAAACTGGGAGAGGTGTGTGGATGGAGGGAAGCTATAGGCCAAGGGAAGGACACCCGTCTCGTGCCACTAGGCAGCTGTTGCCCAGATGCCAGGAACCTGGCTGGCGACACGCCCATAGGTATGGCGCCTCATCAGAACAAATCAGAAATAAAATCCAGGAGGGATCCTGAGGAGTAAGATGGTCAGCTTTTCTTGCTCAGCCCAGGGAGGAGGTGATGTATGGTCCTTTCAAGGACTTACACTGGCCTCAGTTTCCCAGAGTGAGCCCTAAGCAAGCCCAGGGCCGAAGCAATAGCTACCATCTCTTGGCCAAGCAGTTCTGCCCGACTGCTGCCCCTTGTGGGGATTACCTGGTCAACCCCAGGTCCTTGGCACAAGAGCTATAGGGTATCCCTGCTGCAGAGGCTGGGAGGAATCCTGAGAGGGCCAGGGAGGGTCATACAATCAGAGCCCTGGGTTTTAATTTCCCTGCCTACTTGTCACAGAACCTGGTCCTGTGTTCTTATTTTGACCTGATTCTCACAACCCCCATCCCTGCCCTGAGGCTGAGATCCCCAGGGGCCCACCGCTCCCAACCTGTTATTAATAGCTCTTCATACCAGTAGCCACTTGACCTCGTCCATTCCGGTGCCAGGGCTTAAAACTGCTCCTCTCCAGAGGCCTCTGAACCCCTCCCTCCTCGGCCCACCCTCTCTCGGTTCCATTCCTTCAGCAGCTGGGCCAGATAGCTGGGAGGTCTAAAATGACTGAGTCAGCAGGCAGGGCCTACACCAGCTCCAGGGCGAGGAATGTCCCCGTGTGAGGGGAGCAGGATGGGGCAAGGGGAACCAGGCCCAGCTCCCTGACCAGGTCAGAGAGAGGGTCTCAGCCTGGATAGGGCCAGCCCTCTGCATAATGCAGAGAGGAGCCCAGGCTGTAGCCCCAGAAGGAGGGGCCCATCCAGGTAGGGAAAGAGGAACAGGGAGACCCAGGCTTCTCTTACCTTAACTGCAGCCTCCCTTCCCACCCTCCCTCACCCAGAATGAGGGTGTGTGTGAGGGAAGCCTTTCCCAGGCCCCAGTGCACGGGGAGTACGCTCCCCGACTGTTTACAGCACTTACTCCAAGTTGCACTGGCAGCTGTCATTATGTATCTGCTCTCCATAAAGCTGTCACACTACCTGCGTGGAAAGGTTGGTCTCCTTTACTTTGCTGTGATGGTCCTCACAGTGCCTTAAAAAGGGTAGATGGTTGGGTGGTTCTACCTCCCACCATTGCCGACTCTAGGGTGGCAGAGCAGGGCTTCCTCGAACAGAGCAGCAACTTGATCTTAAGGGAAAAGGCCTATGACCAGAGATGCCCCTCGTCAGCCCCAATGCCCACTCCACTGTCCCATGGGACTGTGACGCCTCAGTCCTCATCCCAGTCCAGCCTACATGAAGTAGTTCTCTAAGCTCCAGGGTAAACAGGATCCTGAATGTCATCCCCACCCCCATCCTGATGGCTGAGCCTCACTCACCTTTACACTCTTGGGGTCAAAAGCAGTTTCCTTGGGGGCCTCGGGGGCTGAGGCCAGGGCTGGCGTAGGGGCTGGCGCTGGGGCTGGCTTGGCCGCCTCCTTCTTAGGCTCAGGCTTCTTGGGAGGCATGTTGTCTTGTTGGGATCTTCAGTGGAGGAGTGATCTAAGAAGAAACCAAGAGACGCGGTGCCTGGGAGATGAGATAGGAGACAGGGCAGCCTCCCTCCCCTTTTATCCTAAGCAGGAGCCCCCACAGAGGGGCTGGGTGAGAGCAAGAGCAACTGCTGCTGACTATAAAAGGAAGAAACACCAGCAGGGTACAGCTGACAACTGTGTATTGTCACCAGGTTTGGGGCTACCAGCCCCCTCCCCCTCGCCCCACACCTCACTCCTCTCAGCCTCCACCTCTAGGACAGGCTGACCCCTTCCTGCCACTGGGCGGAAACCTAGAGGGGCCAGGAAAACAGACCCTCTCAAAAATGCCAGAGCAGCCAGAGAGATGAGCTGACTTGAGCAGTTGATAACCCTCACACAAAGCCCAGGGGAGGGTGAGGCTTTTTTTAGCCCCTCCTGAACAGAGGCAGCCCACTGCACATTCCTTTTAAGCCAAGATCCCTTAAGCTGAGAGCCACTCTGGCCCCTCAACTCTGCCCAGAGGCTCAACTCTCCCGGCATGGAGCCCTGAAGCAACAGCTGGTCCAGCCAACCCACGCTGTCCCAGAGACTGAAACCCTCCATTCTCCAGGGCAGGCATCCCAGGAACTCCACAGATCTCAAATCCCAGATGGATCCACCCACCCAGCCACCCACACCCACACCCACACACACACACACACACACACAGACACACACCTCAATCATTCATTCAACAGGTATTGAACACTTAACACGCGCCTTAGGGGGCCTGGGTGAGAGGCAGAGAGGTGTCGCAAAAAGTTGAGGACACTGGAGGTCAGAAAACTTGGGGTCTCATTTTCACTGTACCTCTAACTCGTTCTGTGTGTGTGTGTGTGTGTGTGTGTGTGTGTGTGTGTGTGTGTGTGGTGCTTACTATGGATTTAATAACAGGCACTGTTAAGTGCTATTCATATAAAGTCTCATTCAATCTTTACCAAAATCCTGTAAGGTCATACTATTATTACTCTGTTTTACACACAGGGAAATTGAGACTAAACGCGTTTGAATTACTTGGCCAAGGTCACTCAAGTAACTACCTATGAGCTGGGATTAGACCCTAGGTGTGTCTGATTCTAAAGTTCATGCTGGAATAATTCACACAATAACCCTTTGGGGGAGGCATTCATGTTTGTGTGCTCATCAGAAAGGTCAGGATGGAGCCGCACCAAACTGTGAACAGGAGACACCCTTGGGGACCTGTGGGGTGAGGGCAGGGGGATGACAGCGATTTGTAGTGTTTTACTTTTTTCACTTCCTGTATTAATGGAAATTTTTATAACGAGCATGTACTGTTTTTATTAAAACATTTCGAAAGTTTTTTATCCACTACACAAAACTGCTTTGAGCTGAATCTTTAGACTCTACAGTTACAAAGAGGAATAAAGCTGGGAGAAGCAGAAAGGTCACTGCCTTTCTAGGCCCAGTTTGCTCACCTACAAAGCAAGATTGCTGGACGACAGAATACTCGGAGCCCACATGTGCCCATTTCCCGGCTTCCTAACCACAGGCTCCACGGCCCAGATCATTCCTTTCAGAGCCAAAGGGCCCTCAGAGATCATCTCACCTCATCCTGGTTCACGCGTGGGAACCTAAGGCCTGGCCCGCCTTCTGAGCTGCCTGAGACATTCAGCTATTTACAGGCAGAGCCAGGCCAGCTAAGTCTGCCCTCCCGTGTGCTGCGCTGTCCTAGCCACACTGCCCCTCCTCCAGCCACACCTGTGCGCGCCGCCGGTGGGCAGGGAAGCTTTCAAGGAAACTGAGGCAGGCAAAGGGGCCAGGACTTGCCCAAGGGGACACTAGAACAAGACCCTAGGTCAGTCCTGGTCCTGAGCTGGGATGGCAGTTCCTTGGCTGTTTTTGCCTCACCCCTGTCCCCTTATCTTCTGACTCACCACTCTTCCTTCTAGCCTATCAAAGCTGATCCCTTGTCACCCGCTGCCTTGTACCTCTGCTTGCACCTTTCTGTATTCCCTGTCAGTCCCCTCCCTGACCTATCTCATCCCTCATGGGGGTTGTTGGTAATAAGGAAAGACAAACAGAGGAAGCCCAGCCCCTCCTCCCTCTGCCTCCACCGGCACCCCTTCCTAGACTAGACGTCCTGTGGGGCTTGCGCAGAGATTACACAAACTGGGATTTCTGTAGAAAGCTCCTGATAGAAGCTGGAAGACCGGGCACTAGTCCTGACGTTGCCAGCCACTTCCCCTCTCAGGGCCTCAGCCCGCTTATCTCTAAAATGAAAGATAATGGGGGGGTGGGGGAGTGGGGAGGGCAAGGGCAATATACATAACCTAAACTTTTGTACCCCCATAATATGCTGAAATAAAAATAGAAAAAGAAAGAAAGATAATCAGGAGCTTTCAAAGTTCAACAGAATCCTAAGACTCCACCGACATGCTTCCGGCTGCAAGGGACACTGAGAGCCCAGGTCTTGGCGCTCCCTCCCCGACCGTCGCTTCAGTCAGCACCACACCTGCGTGTTTCACACACTGGAGTTCCCACGATCATTTTCTAAGACATGGTTCCATGCTTTAAAACTTTTTAAATAACCATTGAATGAAATATGTCCCCTTAAAAAACAAGCCTATAATTCTAGTCATTCTATGATAGAAAGAAGTATGATCCTCAAAAGGCTGTTCTTTCCTTTTATTTCCTTTATTATTTACTTATTTGTTTATTAAATTCTAAGAAGCAGCAAAATATCAAGTCTAGATGGGAACAGGGCTACGAGGTTAGAAAGCTGGGGAAGGTGAAGGGGGCTCTAAAAACATCCAAAATCACAAAACAGTGGGGACTTTGGAGACAGGCAATGATAGGTCTGAAGCCTGGTTTTGTCACTTTCTAATGGCGGGCTGAGTAGCCTGAGGACTTCTGACGGTAAACATTTCCTTTTATGAGCTTTGTATGGAATAATGTAAATAAGGCACTGCAAACAAGCTCTGGCGCACAGGAAACATTCACAGATGTGCATCTCACTTTGCTTTGCCAGGCAGATGAAACTAGAGGTGTGTTCAGGCTTCTGAGATTTTCCCGAAGGAACTCCAGACAGAGGTCCTCATGAGGGAGGGACAAGGCAATGTGGCAGTGGCTAAGGGGTTGTAAGGTGTGGGTTTAGGAATGTGGCAGAGGAGGAAAGAAAGGGAAGAGGGGGAAGGGCAGCAGCTGGAACCCACAGTGTAAAATATTTGCAGCTCAGCAAGCATATGGCTGGTCCCTCGGGCCAGGCAGCCTGCGTGTCAGCAAACACTCAGAGGAGGAGCCTGCCTGCCTGAAACCTTGGGCCACAGGCACCCCAGCTCAAATCAGTTTCTGATTCTCTTTCAGCAACCCCAGTGAAAAAAGTGCCTGGCACCTCAGAAGCAACTAGAGGAGAGCTGTGGTTTCAGAGAAAGAGCAACGGATGAATAATCAAGATACGGAGCACTGGCCTTGTTTTTACTAAAACTCCTGATGCTCACAGTTCATTAGAGCCCAGTAACCAGAGTCAGAGGTTTCCCCTGCAGATCTTGTCCATCTGGATTATCTTGCACAGGGCCTACGACAGAGATTTGCCCTCGAACACGTGTTGACGAATCAGAGAAAAGGCAAGAAGGAGATGTGGAAGCGTGAAGACACAAGTATGGCAGTGGGTTCTGGCAGCTGAGGAAGCACCAGTGGTTCTCTGGGAAGCACCTAGTGGTTCCTGAGCCAGAGCTGCTCCAAGCCACCCAGATGCTCCCATTGGAGGGACTTCAAATTCAATGGGTTGAAAACAGAGGATAGAATTTCACACCAACCAGTTTACATGAGATGTCAAATTCAGAGACAAAAGCACAGAGAACTGACATCAGCCCTCATATGGGATGGGCTCACAAACACTCCTCTTCCTCCTCCCTTTAACTCTGACCACGCAGGGCCTGTGTCCTGCCCTGAGAGAGATCTGCTAGAGACTCCTGCCTGGGATCAACTGCTGCTGACAGCAGACCTGGCTTTTAATGCCTTGTCCTTGTCACCCTCCCTCCTCTCTTCTGGCCAATGTCTCATCAGCCTGGCATCATGGGGCAATGCCCTGGCCAACACTATGTTAATCTATCCCCACAGAGAGCACTGGGTAATCTGGACTTCACTGCAAGGCAGAGGTTAAAAAGGTCCACTCAAGAGCCAGGCTGCCTGGGTTAGAGTCCTGACTCAGTTAATTCCTTGGGCAATTTAGTTAACTTCTTAACCTTTTTTTTTTTTTTTGGTCTTTTTTTTTTTCTTTTTTTGAGACAGAGTCTCACTCTGTTGCCCAGGCTAGAGTGCCGTGGTGTCATCCTAGCTCACAGCAACCTCAAACTCCTGGGCTCAAGCAATCCTTCTGCCTCAGCCTCCTGAGTAGCTGGGACTACAAGCATGTGTCACCGTGCCCGTCTAATTTTTTCTATATATTTTTAGTTGTCCAGCTAATTTCTTTCTATTTTTAGTACAGACGGGTCTTGCTCTTGCTCAGGCTGGTCTCGAACTCCTGACCTCAAACGATCCGCCCACCTCGGCCTCCCAGAGTGCTAGGATTACAGGCGTGAGCCATCGTGCCCGGCCTAGTTAACTTCTTTATGCCTCAGTTTTCTCATCTGTAAAACAGGGCTGCTAATATAACTACATAGGGTGGTTATGAGGAGTAAATGAGTTAATACAAGTGGCATGCTCATAGCACACAGCAAGTGCTCAAAATCCTTAAGCTTGGATCCTGTTTGAATGAACTAGTGTGACCATTGCTCCCTTTCCCAAGGCCAATCTCAAAAGAATGACTAAGAGAAAATACCAAGAAATGAAGAAAACTGTGAGAAACTCCTTGGGTGAAGAGGAGGGCCTTGTTTTGAATTGGGGGTGTGTGTGTGTGTGTGTTTGTGTGTGTGTGTGTGTGTGTGTGTGTGTGTGTGTGTGTGTGTGTGAAAGGTGGCTTTAATTAGGGCCAGGAGGTGGCCAGGCACAGCTGTGGAATGATTTAAAAAAAGAAAAGTGGGGGAGGGTTCTGATCTCTCTTTTCCTCCACCACTGTCTTGGAACAAACAGTACTACTTCCTCACCTGCCATGATGTGATGTGATGCAAACTGTGGTCCAGGTGTTGCTAAGGGTAACAGCAAGGCACTGAAGATGCCCCGTGCTTGTGAGGAGCTGATAAAAACAGGCCGGGGGGCAACCTAACTTTGGACAGATATTTCCCCTCCTTACTCCTCTAATTCAGGGCATGTGAACTGCAATCTAAAAAGTGCCTCCCCCTAAGGCTGCTTCTCCCTGGTGGGGAAAGGGTGAAGCCCTGACATAAGAAGCTATTTTGTGATTGGGCCTGACTGACTTGGGAGTTTTGGTGCCTGTGGTTCTCAGTTTGGGGGCTCATTCACTCCCATCCTCAATCTCTGAGCTCAGTGGCACCGGTAGGCACTGCTGGACAGAGCAAACTACATGCCCAAGGACAAAATAATGAAAGGTGAGGAGCACAACTAATTCAAAAAGATACAATTTACTTGACTACAGATTGTACCTTAAATAGAAATACAACAGACAGACCAAGATTTAAAAAGTAGCCTAATACGCATGCCAACAGATAAAGGAAAATATTACCAATATGACATGAAAAAAGGAAACAGAAAGAACCATACAAAAATGCCAACTATTTGAAAAGTGTTACAGTTGAAATAATTAAAAAAAAAGCTTTAAAAAAACAAGCACATATGTTAGGTATGAAAAATGAATCGCTAAAATAGAGCACACAATTGATCTGAAAAGTATGAGAATGGACACAGCTGCGAAACAAATTAGGGAACTGAAAGACAAAAGAGAGACTATCTCCCTGGTTGTCTAGTGGCTAGGAAGAGACAGAGAGAGAGAGAGAGAGAGGGAGAGAAAATATCTCCCAGAAAGGGGGTGGGGGTAGAGAAAGGCAAAAAATTAGAAACTATATAAAAGAAAGCTAAGAGATATGGAGAATAGAAGTAAAAATGCCTTCTGGTCTAGAAGGGCAATCAAGCTAAATATATAGCTGAAATAAATCTCATGTGAGTTTGTAAGGGACATGAATAACAATGTTCACTGCAGCATGATTTGTGGTGGCAAGGATTGGACGCGATCTGGTTCTCCATCTCTGGAAGAATGCCTAGATAAGATGTGAGCCTGCACCATGAAGGAGTGTGCAGCAGTTAGAAGCAAAGAATCAGATGTGCACACAGGAGAAACATCATGATAAGTAGCAAACTCACTGAGATATAAAGCACAATAACATTTCTATAAATTAAGAAGACACGCATATAATCTCACTGCATACGAATGAGCTAAAATCAAAGCTCCAAGGAAAGAAAACACTTATATGCATCTTAGCTAGACAGGTACAAGAATTTATGCTAAAATTGAAACCTTTCATAAGGCAAATACACATTCTTCTAACGTAAGTATGTAGGAGATTTTAATTGTAATCAACAGCACTATGTAAATTGGCTGCAAAAATAACAAGAAAAGTTTAAAGAATATTTGGATATTTATTTTGTTGAAATAAATTTAGAGTTGCTTTTTCAGCTTATACACTACCCCTTTGAATTTCCTGTTAATAATACTGAGTTATTGCTTCTTGGCCTTTTGGCTAAGATCAAGTGTAGTTTCTGTTCTTATCAATTTAATAATACTGAGTTGACACAAGAGTCAGTGAATTTTCTTAACTAGGGCAGATGTAGTTTTGAAACTGATATGCTTTTGCTTCAAAGTCAAGTCAATTCTTCTAAAATAAATGAAGCAGTTTTGTCAATTTCATGTAAATATTAAAGGAAAAAATTGTTTTGGCACTTGAGTTATTGGAAAACTTTTAAGTATGTTTGGAACAACTTAGGTATATGAATCTACTTTTTCTTTTTACTTTTTTTTTTTTTTTGAGACAGGGATCTCACTTTGTCACCTAGGCTGTCCAGGCTGTAGTGCAGTGGGGTGATTATAGTTCACTGCAGCCTCGAACTCTTGAGCTCAAGGGGTCGTCCTACCTCAGCCTCCCAAGTAGCTGGGACTACAGGCACGTGACACCATGCCTGGCTGACTCTACTTTTTCAACTGTGAATTTTATGAAATCTAAATATAGATTAAGTGTTTCTGATAAAAATTTAGCATCCCAATTGAGATATGGTATAAGAGTAAAATATGCTCTAGATTTTGAAGTACAAAAAAAGAATGTAATATATCTCATTAGTAATTTTTTACATTGGTTACAACTTGAGATAATATTTTGGGTATCTTGGGTTAAATATTATTAAAAATTTTTAAACTATATGCCTACTTGAAGCATTTTCCATTATTCAAGAACACACACAAGCAAAAAAACACACATTAAAAATATCCCATGATTGCCCATGGTGGCTGTGGTTTGGAAGGATACAGCAATGAGACAAAAAGGAATAAATAAGCAATTATACAAGAGAGATCTTACATGGAAATAAGGCCATAAATCTGGAGAATGATCAACCCAGTCCTCTGTGTGTGTGCGTGTTTGTGTGTGTGTGTATGTATATATATGAAATATGATTCCTTCCCACAAAAGAGAGAGAAATAAAGCAATGAATAACCTGAAGGCTCAAAGACCCTTAAGGTCCAGAACACCAAAGATGAAGGCAGAAAAGGAAGGGAAAGGTGTCTAAAATTCAATTTCATGGACCACGGTAAAACTAGCCCTCAAACTTCATTTCCTCGGCTGCTTTAGCATAGGTAGAGAATTCTACATGTTTGGCCTAATCACTCAACAGTCAGTTTAAATGGTCGAAATTCATTTCTGTGCTGCAATCAAGGCAGTGCTGCCTAGCGACATACCTGTGAACTGAATTCTGTGAAGAGGACAGTGGGAGGGGCCCCACGATAGGTGGGTTAGAATCCGCCTAAGGGTCTAAAGCAGAGGGCAGGACAGCTGGTGTTTGGCAAAGAGATAAATAGTTGCAAAGCAGCAGAGAGCAAGTTAAAATCCTCACCAGTCATCCAGACTACATTGTCCCTGCTATGCTGACAGCTGCAAGGGACTTTAGAGGCCCAGAGAGAAGGGAGTGACTTGCACAAGATTACACTGTGAGTCATGGCAGACCTGAGACTAGAACCCAGGACGCTACTCCAAGGCAACAGTGGGAGCTGGTAGGGCTGACAGGGGTTCTCTCAGGCAGTAGCCTGGCCCCCAAGGAGGCATCAGTGAAAGAGATGGCCTGCCACCCACAGCACGGGTAGCTCTCATTAAGCAAAAAGAGACTCAAAGCCTTAGCAGGCACTTTTTCTCAGCATTTGAGGATGTGTTTTTGATGCTAAAGATGCTTCTCTTTTCTCGGTTTCCCTTTCCGCCACCTTCCTCTTTTACTTCTTGAATTCTGACTTCCTCCCTAGCACAACACCAGTGACCTCCCTGTGGCTAGATCCAGTGTTCTTCTCTCTGGGCCTTCCCCGCTGTACTTATAACAACAAAGTTCTGCCACTGACCCTCCTCTCCTTTATCTCCTTTATCCAGATTACTCTCATTCATTTGTTCAACTAACACTTACTGAGCACCTACAGTATGCAGGTACTTTTACTAAGATGAATAAGAGGCCATGCCCAGCCCCAAGGAGCTCACTGTCTAGGTGCAGAGGATGTAAATATATAAATACATAATTTTAATATGATGCTGAATACGCTCGCAAAGATTTTACAAGGCATTACATAAACAAAAAAAGAGTGTGCTTACTTCTGCCTGAAAAATCTATATTTCCAGTCCCAAGTTCTTTCTCAAATTGTTCAAGCTTCACATGTTCAACTGACCTTTGGACATTTCTCATCTAAGTAAACCCAGGCCATGGGCTGTTTTGCACATCCTCTATCCCCCAGATTGTACTTGTAACACATACAAACAAACAACAAAGTCTAACCAAGGCAACTATGGTGCATACTCAATACTAGCATATAATCAAGTCTGTGTTTAATCAAATTACTCTGCAACTTATCTAGAAAAGAATGAACATCCGCCTAGAACCTAGCTAGAAAAGGGAGAACAAAAAACCTCTTCTTTGGTGAGCGTCCACTCAAGATGATACAGATATGTTTTTATCTAGCAGTCAGGCATATATGTCCTTTCTGAGGAAAAAAAGACAATAGCCAGTAAGATCATTCAATTTACTCTTTTGGTTCTAAGTCTGTATTTAGCAAGCAGTCTTCTGGTTAGAATCTGAATGCCTTCAGGAGAAGGAATTGGACAATGATATTTCTTGTTTTAAATTAGTAGCTCAGAACTATTTTAATTTTCCATCTTTTTTTCAGATTCAACCATCTAGGATCCTAGAATAATGGAAATTTAGAGCTGCCCAGACTCCCTAACAGCCTCTCTGCCGCATTCCCAGCCCCTAGTCTCTCTCTCTTCCAATTCACATAATCCTCAGCTGTTAGCATAATCTTTCTCAAATTCCATTCTCATGAGTAACTCCCCAGCTCAATCATCACCAGCAGTTCCTTGGGTCTATTTTGTCAAATCTAAAGTTATCAGCCTGGAACTCAGAGGTTTTTATCAGTTCTCCCAACACCACCATTTCAACCAAGCATATTCAGCCTCTACTGCAAGCAAGCTAATTTGCATATAGTCCCTGCCTTTACTACAGGTGCTCCTAGCCTCCCAGTAAACCCATCATAAGTTAAAATATCATAAGTCAAAAATGCATTTAATACACCTAACCTGCTCATGCCTGTAATCTTAGCACTCTGGGAGGCCGAGGCGGGCAGATCGTTTGAGCTCAGGAGTTCGAGACCCCGTCTCTACTAAAAATACAAAGAAATTATCTGGACAACTAAAAATATATAGAAAAAATTAGCCAGGCATGGTGGCACATGCCTGTAGTCCCAGCTGCTCGTGAGGCAGAAAGATTGCTTGAGCCCAGGAGTTTGAGGTTGCTGTGAGCTAGGCTGATGCCACGGCACTCTAGTCCAAGCAACAGAGTGAGACTCTGTCTCAGAAAAAAAATACACCTAACCTATTGAACATCATAGCTTAGCCAAGCCTATCTTAAACATGCTCAGGACACTTAGCCTACAGTCGGGCAAAACCATCTAATGCAAAGTCTATTTTGTAATAAAGTATTGAATATCTCATGTAATTTATTAAATACTGTACTGAAAGTGAAAAATAAAAAGGTTGTTTGAGTACTCAAAATACAATTTATACTGAATCTATATGGCTTTCACAGCATGGCAAAGACAAAAAATTGTCAGTGGAACCACAATAAGTTGGGACCCAGGTAGTTTCTTTCCCTGTGTCTTTGAGTCAGTCCTGGCCCTCCTAGCCATAGGCCGTTTAGCACATCTCAGACCTCTCAACCAAGAGACCAAGATGCGTTTTCTGATTAGCCTCAAAACTTCGAATACTGCCATGACTGTAAATCCCTGAAGGACTAAAAGAAAACCAAAAAACAAAAGAGAAAAAAAGAAGAACTAAAAAAAGAAAACACAAAAACAAAACAAAATAAATCCCTTAAAGACTTATAGGCAAGACCAGTATGTTCTCTGAGTCTAGAAAGGGGAAGTCAAAAAGCATCAAGTTTAGATCAATGAGATAAAATTAAGTGGTCAAGTCATTCAATGAAATATTCCAAAAAGATTTATATATTTATAATATTTTAATATATTTATAATATTTGTACAAGGCACTGTGGTAGGTGATAGGGACATCATGGTAAGCCAAGGTCCCTACCTTCATGGAGCTTATATTAATATTAAAGAAACCTAATAAAAATTACCATACATGCTATGAAAGAAAAGAGCAAAGATGCTGATAATTTAGATTATGTAGGACAGGGACTATTCTGAGGATGTGATATTGAGGCTAAGACTTGAAGGATGAGTAGAATTTGGCTGGTCAAAGAATAAGAGAGGGCCAGGGTGCGGTGGCTCACACCTGTAATCCTAGCATTCTGGGAGGCCGAGGCAGAAGGATTGCTTGAGCTAGGAGTTTGAGACCAGCCTGAGCAAGAGTGAGACCCTCGTCTCTACTAAAAATAGAAAAAATTAGCCTGGTGTGGTGGTACTTGCCTGTATGTAGTCCCAGCTACTCGGGAGGCTGAGGCAGGAGGATTGCTTGAGCCCAGGATTTTGAGGTTGCTGTGAGCTAGTCTGACACCATGGTACTCAAGCCCAGGCAACAGAGTGAGACTCTGTCTCAAATAAATAAATAAAATAAAAAGAGTAAGGGAAAAATATTTTAGGAAGAAGGAGTAATATGCATAAAGGCTTCCATGTTAATCACTCAATTATTTTTTAAGCATCATGTGATGCTTTTCAAAGAACAATATAGAGAAACATAAGATTTGGCCCTTTCCTTAGGAAGAGAAGACATAAATAGGAGTCTGCCTGGGCTCCTATAACAAAATACCACAGACTGGGTGGCTTGAATAACAAAAATTTGTTTTCTCACAGAAGCTGGAAATCCATGATCAAGGTGCTGGCAAATCAGTTTTTGGTGAGCACTCTCTTCCTGGCTTGTAGATGTCAGCTTTCTCCCTGTGTCCTCACATGACCCTCCCTTTGTGAACACGCAGAGAGAGATCAAGCTTTCTGGTGCCTCTTCTTGTAAGGACGCTAATCCCATCAGACAGGACTCCACCTTTATGACCTCATTTAACCTTAATTACTTTCGTAGTGACCCCATGTCTAAATACAGCCACCCCAGGTGTTAGGGCTTCAATATATGAATTTGGGGGAGGACACAAACAGTCTGTAACATCAATCAAAAAACAAAAAATAATAAGAGCAGAAAGAGTTTATTTTTTATTTTTTTTGAGACAGGGTCTCTGTCACCCTGGCTAGAATGCAGTGACATCATCATAGCTTACTGTAATAATGAATTTATTCTATTTATTCATTAAGCAAATAAGAATGAGTATCCATTGTATACTAGACACTGTACTAGGTGTGCGAATACACAGGGAATAAGGCAGACAGGGCTTCTGCCCTCATGGAGCTTATAGGCTAGACAGGAAATGGATACTTCAATAAGTAATTACAGTAAAGGGTGATGAGAGTAATGACAAGTCTGGTAACACTAGTGCAACCGCAGGAATAGCCAACCAATTCCAGTGGGCCAGAAAAGGCCTGGAAGAAGCACATTTGGAAAATCAGCAGGGATAACCAGGGGAAGAGTGGAATTAAGAGTGTTCTGGACAGAGAGAGCAGTATATGCAAGGCCTCTGAGGCAAAATAGTGGGTCCAGAAATTCTGTGAAGCTACAGTATGGACTATAAAGTGGAGATGGGCGAGATAAGTCTGAATAAAGACGCAGGTACCAACCCTCGGAGGGCCTGGTAAGACAAGTGAAAGGGTTGCTTAGGAAGGTGAGTTCTGACATGCTCAGACTTATTTTTGGTGGTAGGTTGGACTAGAGGAAGGAAGAAAGGTGAAATTATATTTAGGAGGTAAAATTGGTAGGTCTTTGTAACTAGATTTTGGGGTTGTAGAGAATCAAAATATGCCCAAGATACGCCACTTCGGCATGTTGATCGTTTTGAGCCAAAGGCACTTGAAAAACAACAGATGCAAAAAGGGCACTCTGGCCTTCCTTTTTCTTCCTAAAAGGAAGAGATAAAGCTCCCATGTGAAGGTGGCCCATTCTTATCACCACAGATGGGGAGTTGAGGCTGAGAGAAATCTGTACAAACCTTTTTAAACTAACCCTTATCTTCCTAGTCACTTTTCTATAATTAACTGCCCAAGCCCAGATCCCTTTGTTTTGTTCCGTTTTCACAATGGGCTACTCTTTGCCCAATCTGGTATATAACTGCTTCTTAGGGTCTTCATTTTTCCTGTGAGGGCTCCCATATACATGTAGAAATTATTAAATAAAATTTGTGTGCTTTTCTACTGTTGATCTGTCTAATGTCAGTTTAATTCTTAAGCACAGCTAGAAACCCTAAGAGGGTAAAGGAGAAATTTTACCTCTCCTAGAGGGTGAAAGGAAAAGAGTGGTTTGTGGTTTGGGCCATGGAAAAGATGGTGATGTCCTAAACTGGGAGAGGAAATATTTTAAGTATGGAGAATAAGGGATTCCATTCTGAAGAAAGTATGTGCAAGACATCCAGATAGAGATGTCCAGTTGGCAGTTAGGCATTTGGGTCTGGAGCTCTAAGAAGCAGTCTGGCTGGAGATACAAGTTTTGGGGACAATTTGTAGAGGAGGAACTGAGGCCACAGGCATGGAGACGTTTGCCTAGGAAGAAGGCGTAGGGTAAGAAGGTGGCCCAAACAGACCCCTGAAGTACTCTAACATTAAAGGGGCTGGCAGAGGGGATGCAAAGGAAACTGATGAAGAACAGAGAGGTAGGAGGAAAGTCAAGAGACTGTGTCATTACAAAAACCAAAGAAAAGGGATGATTTGGCCAAGAGGGAGGAGGAAACACGGTAGGGGGGAAAGGGGGAGGAGCCACAGGTCAGGTAAGATAAGGAGGACATAAGACCTCGTGCAATGGGGACAAAATGAAGTGTGTGCACAAGGAGGCCTGAAGGAACTCAGAAGAGTTCACTTACCCTGAGCTATGTTTCAGTGGGACCTGCATCTTGCTAATGGTACCACATCTAGCTGTTCCCTAAACGGCAGCCTCCAAATTGGACTGAATATGAGGAGACTAAGAAACAGACTAAGGAGAAGAAACAATTTATCATTTTTGGAATAATGCTTATTGTAACCCAACTCCACTCACCAGCCAAATATACTGCATAATGGAAGACAGGAGGATGCCCAAGTGGTTGATGGATGATGAGTTTAAGTAGGTCAATCAGGAACAGAGAAGGAAGTAAGGATGCTCTGAAATGCCCCATCTCAGAGTGCTTCAAACAACATGGTCTTGCTGTGGATGAGAAGAAAACCACAACAGCTGTATCAGTCTGATGAACAACATACAGAAAAGAGATGCTCTTTTTTAGGTTAAAAAAAAGGCTTTAGGCAAATTCTAAGCCTATGAGCCAGAGTGCCAACCCTCACAGACTCTTTAAATGCTGACTCTAGATACACATTTTCACACATAAAATATCATCTTTATGTATCCTCCGTGGTAAGGTCGTACATTTAGGTTTACAAAAATCCATTGCGCAAGTATATGATGTGGGTTGGCAGCATGTTGTCTGAAAAGAAGCTTAGTTTGTAAAATGACCACAAGTTTAGCATGAACAAACAGAGTCATGTGGCTGCTAAAAAATGTAAATATAACTTTCTACTTCATTTTTATTATTATCTTTTTGAGATAGGGTCTTGCTCTGTTTCCTGGGCTAAAGTGCAGTGGCATCATCATAGATTACTGTAACCTCAAACTCCTGGACTCAAGTGATCCTCCCACCTCAGGTTCCCAAGTAGCTGGGATTACAGGTGTGCGCCACAATGTCCCACTAATTTTTCTATTTTTTGCTATATTGCTCAGGCTGGTCTCGAACTCCTGGCCTCCAGTGATCCTCCCACCTCACCCTTCCAAGTGCTAGGATTACTGCCCTGGCCAACTTTAATCTACTTGAGTAGTGAGAAAGAAAAAACTTTTTATCTGAGGAATGTGAGCCCCTTTAAATGATCAGGCCCAAAAAGGCATTTAAAATGTACTAGCAGTCACATCTCACTCCCCCTTGAGTTAAATAATTACCTCTTTAAGCCAGTTGCTATGCAGGCTCTAGACTAACTGAGGCCAAGTAGCCATAAAATGCAATATGTCCTGTATACAACAATGTATAGCCAATCACTAACCAATGTCATTTCTGTAAACCAATGAGAATTCCTGATGAACTTTAGTAACTGCTTTCCTCTCTTGATTCGTCCTTTTTTCTTTAAAAACTTGAGCCTCTATTTTGTTCTCTGGAGCACTCCCCAGGTCAATTTGGAAGTGTGTCCCAGGCTGCAGTCTTCAACCTTGGCCCAAATAAACTCTCTATATTAATTTTGCCTCAGCTTCTTCCTTTTTGGTCAACAATAGAAGTGTCCAGATAATAAAAGTAATAGTCTTACTGCAGTCTGAATTGATCAGAATAAATCTGGGGTACTGTGCTCATTTGAAAGGGTGAAATTTTAAGAGTAATATCTCTTACCCATCCCTTTCTTTCCATGCCCACTATGAGATTCACTTGTCTCATACCTGGTAATGGTAGATTGCTTCTAAAGATGGCCTGATGATCCCATTGAATGCACATGCCTTTTGTAGTGTCACTTGCCACTTTTTCCATCAAGAGATGAAGTCTATTTCTCCTTCTGGTGAATCCTGGCTGGCACCGTATCTTACTATGACTAACAAGTGATGGTGTTTATCTTATAGGCCTAGTCCTAAGAGGCTTCACAGCTTCCATTTTCACACACTTGGCTGCCAGCTACCAGGTCAAGAAACTGGGGCTCGGCTGGTCCAATGGTAGTGAGTTATCAGAACTTACTAACATTAGTGTCACTAAAGTTGGTATTCAACCTCCCCACTGCTAAATTTGACTGGCTTTAAAAAAAAAGAAACTTGGACTAGATGACTGATTGATGAGAGGTCAATGTGAAGAGAAAGGTCATGTAGAGAACTGAGGGACCCAGCCAACAGCCAGCACAGAGGCCCTACACATGTGAGTGAAGCCATCTTGCATCTTTCAGCCCTAGTCAAACCAATACTGGTGATTTTCTATATCTGTGTGACTGTCCAGTATAGTAGTCACTAGCCACATGTGTCTACTGAGTCCTTACAATGTGACCAGGGCATGTGAAGAACTTCATTTTAAATTTCATTTGATTTTAACTAATTAAGCTTTAAATAGCTAGCAGCTACTCTACAAGTCAGCATAAAAGTTGAGAAAGAAAATAAACTTTTTATCTGGGGAATGTAAGCCCCTTTAAATTATCAGACCTAGAGAGGCATTAAAATCAGATAGCAGTCATGTCTCACTCTCCCTTGAGGTAAGTAATTATTTTGAAGCTGTCTGCTATGTGGATTCTAGACTGAGTGTCACCACCAAGTAACCATAAATTAAATTAATAATGCCATATGCTGGACACCATAACTCATACCCTATAGCTCAATAATGTATAGCCAATCACAAATCAATATTATTTCTGCAAACCAATGGGAATTCCTGAAAAACAACTTTTGTAATTGCCCCTTCTCCTGATTCATCCTTTTTTCTTTAAAAACTTGAGCCCCACCTTTGTACTCTGGAGCACTTCCCAGTGTTTCCTGGGCTGCAGTCCTCAACCTTGGCTCAAATAAACTCTCTACCTATATTGATTTTGCCTCAATTTTCTTATTTAGGTCGACAAGGTCTATTCCCACTCTAATCCACCCAGCATAATCCTGCTACCAGGGCACAAGGCAGCCAAAAATCACTTTAGCTCCTTCTTGGGTCTATAAGTACTTAAGCAACAAAAAAGAAGAAAAAGAGAAACTAAAGCAGTGACTAGAGATGGCTGGTGGAGAAGGATACAGTATAGCTTTGTCAGGGGTGTTAAAAAAAAAAAAACACTTCCCTCCAATGTAACCCAAAGGAAGGTAGTGACCCATTCTAAGTAAATTTCATCTGCATAAAATATGCTAACCAGAAATGGAAATTTCCACACAATAGAGTAAATATGAGTCCCACATCTTGCCTAGAGAAGTCCTGACTAGAAAATTAACTTTCAAAAACTGTTTTCAGTGCTCGCTTGGGCAGCACATATCTAAAATTGGAACGATACAGAGAAGATTAGCATGGCCCCTGCGCAAGGATGACACGCAAATTCATGGAGCGTTCCGTATTTTTAATATTCTGAAATAAAATAAATTAAAAAAACACACACACATAAAAACCCGTTTTTCTCATCTTCTGAAAAATAAAATGTCAATGGTTCCCCAGTTTACTCTTTTTGGGGGAGGGGGGCGAAGAGGCAGAAAGGAAATCTGAGAAAGCCTATTATGTGTGCTAGACACAACCACATCTGTTAATGCATCTAATTATCTTAGTCATTTTTTTTAAAACAAGTAAATAGGAGCTCAGAGAGTAATTTGCCTAAGGACCTATAACTAGTCAGTGCCAGAGACAAAACAAAACCAGGCCTCTGAATTTCCAATCCCTTCCTCTTTCCAATACACCAGAAAGCCTCTGCTATCAAGAATAAAAAAAAAAAAAAAAAAAAAAATGTCTACCTGCCTTTTGAGATTTTTCATGATCTGGTTACCTAAGTAACTATTTCCACTTTTAATGCCTTAACTCTTACCTGTCTGATCTTATTTCCCCTCCTTCACTTAAGCTATACTTTCTTTTCTTCTAATTCTACCCATCCTTCAAAGCCCAGTTTAAACCTTTTATTCCTTCCATGAAAGCTTCCTCATCTTAATGCCAATTAATTTCCTTCTCCTCTGAATTTTTACATCACTTATAATAGGCAACACATAATGTAACACTCTTTATTACACTGCTTTTCCTTTAAATATATCGTAATCTCCTTGAGGACAGAGGCCATTTATTTCTTTGGAGAGTGGCCATCCTCCCTAATTTCCTCCGATTTCCCCCAAAGTAGGTACTTCTGGAATGGATGAATGATCTAAACTCAACAGACAAATACTTCTTGATTCATTAAAGTCAGCCCCAAACTCTGGTGTTCTACCCTTTACTTAATCTACCGCACACCAGTCAATCCATGAGGGCGGAGCCGCGAACGGAGAAACCAGCCCCGCCACGTCACGCGCCCCTCCAGCTGCCGCACGACACGCCCAGCCTGCTGGTTGCCGATTGGGCGTGGCCCTGTCTAGGGAGGCCGATTGGGCGTGGCGTGCGCGGGTGAAGGCGTGGCTCAGAAGAGGAACCTACGCGCTCGGTCAGACTCGGTAGTTTCCGGTAGTCCTCGATCATTTCCGGTAACTGTCACCTCCTCCGCCGACGCACCTCGGGTATTTCCGGCCCCTTTCGGGCTTTTCCGTCTGGCTTCCGCTCAGATCTCTCCACTTCGGGTATTTCCGTGTCCCGCTCGGAGGTGCTCGGCAATCGCTCGGCCTCCCCCATCCCCCGGTAACGGTCGCTGGTGAGTTTAAATGAGCCGGGGCTGGCCGGGCCGGAGCCGCTACGGGGGGGGCCTGAGGCACTGCAGAAAGTGGGCCTGAGTCTCAAGGATGACGGTGCTGCAGGAACCCGTCCAGGTAATGATAATCCCCTTCTCGAGGCTTGGCTCGCAGCCTCGGTCGGGAAGCAGCGTATGGCCACTCCGCGGCCTGGTGCGGCCTAGGCCCGGCTGCTTCTCCCGCCTCCCCTTCTGCCGGGACCTGCCTACCTTTCCTTACCTAGGAGGGCTTGGCCGCAACCTAAGCCGTGTTACCTCTGGCCCTACTTTTCTTCTACCCCTCGGGTGAGCGGGATTGGGCGATAATACCGTCTTTTCCGTCGGAGCCAATGTCTGGCCAGCCCCTCCTGTCAGTCGAGGGGCCTGGCTTGGCCGGGGTTAAGAGATGAGGGGCCGAAAACACGCCCCAGGGGTTCTCTTGCCTAAAGGATGATTGAGAAGCACATTTGATCAGAGCTTATATGGTGTTCATAATGGTAGGGCAAGTTTTGGAGGGCGGGGGGTGCTTTTGTTTTTGTTTTATGTGAGCGGGTAGAGGGAGGGTGAGATCGATATTTTTCGTACCAATTTCTGTTTGCTAACAGACTTCCTAGCCCACGTTGCCTTTCTCTCAGTGAATTTCCCACTGGACAATGATGATTTGAAAAGACAACTTCAAGACTCAGTGCTGAGGTGCAAGCACCTATACAAGGGGAGGAGAAGGAAAGGACAAATCTGGGTTTTTTCATTACCTGTGATAGGGATCGGGAGCATTTTATTGTGCATGTTTATAAGGTGTTAAGAAAATGAAAGATAAATAATGATTTTCCTGTCCATTTCTCTGTCCCGACCACACCAAGGTATGCTTTGAGGCACAGTACTCTGTTGGCATAGAAGAAATCCTATTGGATTTTAAGTGTGTGATGCAATGCCAAGTCATTTTTCCCGTTGACATCTGAAGAAACTTCATCTCTTGTCCCTTGGTAATGGACCAGTCTGAGAGACCATCCCACCATATGATCTTTGACTTGGTCAAAAAAGTTGACCTCTATCAACTGCTGTCTTGGAGTAGCAGACTTTATTTTGAAGTATAAAGCAAACTGATTTTAGAAATTACTTCATATTCCCCTTAATCGACTTGTGGTATCAAATAGTAAATATTTTAATACAACACTATTTCTGTATTTCCTTAATTGTTCTAAACAGCATGAAATACTCATTTCTCCTAGTTTAGCTTCTTCTCCAGCTCTTTACATGTAATAGATATTAGTGTTTAAATGAATATGATGCAGGATTCTATCTTAGGAAATTTACCTGTTTGTAAGTTATATCAATTCTGCCAGAGCTATTTCTTTCCATCCAAATTCCTCTTACTAGTTCAGAGTCCATTTTAAAACTTTTTGAGGCTTAACATGAAATTAATGGATAAGACACTACTCAAGTTGTTTAATTTCTGTTTCATATTCTTATAATTTTTGTCTTAATAATGAATGATTCTTTTGTCTTCTCTGGCCACAAAAGTCTTCTCAAGTGATAAACTAGTTGCATTGATAGCATATAACCACTTTTTAATAATAATTTCAACCTGTATAAAAGCACAGAAAACAAAAGAAATATGTATACCATTTCTAGGTATACATAGTATACCTAGTAGTATCCATCAGGTTTCCTATTTTTCCTTAAAGTACTCTTTGCAATAATACTCTTTGATATGTTAAAGGCTTAAAGGTCAAATTTGCCTCTTTTTTTCCACACTGGCTTTGTCCATTAGATTTTGGGATGGTGGGAAGATGTTTTAGGATTTGATTAGGTGAGAATTTTGGTTGTAATTTATAGTATAAGGAGCCATTCAAGATGGGATTTAGAGCGGTGGTAGAAACAAGCAACTTTGGCTCCACTGATAAAGATCAATAATCAGGAATAGTGCTGCAGATGGGAAAGGAATTAGTAAGGAAGAGAATAAAAATAGGACAGATAAGTAAGATATTGTCTTTTTTTTTTTTTTTGATGACAGATTGCATGTATTTGGGAAGGAATGAGAGTAAGCTGGAAAATTATTTCCTTTCTTGGAATGCCTCAGAGTTGATGGTATTACTAGGCATAGGAAAAAGTTGACAGAAAAGATGAGCAACTGTTTTCTGCTTTTTTTCTTTAAAGTTTTAACATGGAATAGCCAATCTGATATACCATATATGCCTAAATTAAAGCTCCTCCCCAAATTACCTCTCATAGAAAAGTATTACTTTATATTTGAGTCTTTACAAAAGTCTCATATATTATGAGGCAGAAGTTCTGTCAGTTAATTTTATTTTTAATAATTATTTGGGAAGACACGCTCACCTAAGTGACTTCAATGAGCACTTATTTGGATGTTTATAAATGTCACCTGGTGAAATTTGTTTTTTAAAAAAGAGGCAAAGACATATATAGATTTATCAATTATTCCTAGAAGTAAGACTTCACAGAAGTGTTGGATGAAGTTGTAAACAAGCCTTTTGAAACTTGCTTTAATAAGCACTGTAGTAATTGGGTACTATATACACAATGTTGTTTTAGAGATCATTAGATAGTGAGGGGGTACTTTTGACTAGGGATGACTAGGGACAGCATTGGAACATGGATTCAGAGAGTATCATATTTTGGTTACTATATGAGAAATGTAATGGAGGGGGCTGGCAATAGTAAAAATAGTAGTTTTAGAGATGAAGGTAACCTAGACTAAAGTGGTAGCAGTGGAATAGGAAAGAAATAGGTAAATTTAAGAGATGTTTTAAAGGAAGAAATTCAAGAAATATTTGGGAGGTAGAACCAATGAGACTTGGAAATTGATTAGGTGTAGGGGAGGGTATCAAGAATGATTGCTTGGATTTCACCATTTAAGAAATGGGAAATCCTTTGGGGGGACAGATTTGAAGGAGGGTGATTAATAATTCTGCATTGAACAAATTAAGTTGGAGATATTTGTGAGACCACCAATAGAAATATGGAGACAAGGTGGGTGCCGTGGCTCATGCCTGTAATCCTAGCACTTTGGGAGGCCGAACCTCCAAGGCAGGAGGATCACTTGAGGCCAGGAGTTTGAGACCAGCCTGAGCAAGAGCAAGACCCCATCTCTACAAAAAATAGAAAAATTAGCCAGGTGTGGTGGTGAGCACCTATAGTCCCAGCTACTTGGGAGGCTGAAGCAGGAGGATCGCTTGAGCCCAGGAGTTTGAGGCTGCAATGAGCTATGACACCACTGCACTCTAGCCCTGGGGACAAAGCAAGACCCTGTCTCAAAAAAAAAAAAAAGAAAGAAAGAAATATGGCAACATAACCCCTAATCTTTTGAGAGTTCTAGTGTTATTGGGAAGATAAGAATGCTTAACAGGAAAAATTGGATAAAGTTACAAGTCAGTATATATTTGATTGCACAGACAATAATAAAGGAATTCAGGAAAAAAAGAGATCTTTATAGGCCAGAAAAATGGGAAAGGTTTCTCGAAGGAGTAAATCTTAAAGCCTTAGAAAATGGGAAGAGTTCAAATTGATAGAGAAAAGTAAGAATATTCTTGACATGGAAATGGCATGAGCAAACCAAAGTTGAGAATGATGTTTAGCAGCAGTCTCCAACCTTTTTGGCACCAGGGACCGGTTTCATGGAAGACAACTTTTCCATGGACTGCGGGGTGGGGCTCGGGGTCCGCAGGTTTAAGAAGAGAACAATAACATATTACAGCCTTGACTGGAATAGAAATTGAAAGCAGGAAGAGATAAGGTTTTACTGGTCAGGTAGAATCAGGTTATAGGGGACTTATCCTGGCTGAGAAATTTCGATTTAATGTATGTTGGTAATGAATAGCCATTATGTGAACAGAAGAGTTTTTGAGCAGAATTATGTAACAAAAGCACTTTGGGAATACTAATCTGGTGCCATTAGGAAAGAGGGAGGAGACAAGAGTTAGACATACAAACTAGTAGAATAATCCAGCTACATGGTAATGTAAACCAGGATTTCTTAATCTTTGTAATATTGACATTTTGGGCAAGCTAATACTTTGTTAGGGACTGTGCATTGTAGAATGTTTTGCAGCATCCATGACCTCTACCCCCTTGCAGTACTAAATGTTGGGGGAGACAAAGTTGCCCCCAGTGAGAACCACTGATACAGACCTAAACTAAATTAGTGTTCTAGAAATTAGATTATAATGTGTAATATGAAAATTCAACAGTGATTTTTTTCTTCTTATACCTTCTTATGTTATCTGAAGCTTTCATTAGCCCTTTGTTTTGTGATCTAAAAAGAGGCAGCTATTTTATTTTTTGACAAAAACAAGAACAAAAAAGTATAAAAAAATTTTTATAACAAAAACATAAAATTTATAACAAATTTTCTATAGTAAAAAATAGTGAAGTGACGTTTAACTCTGAGTACAACTTACAGAGGTTTGTTTATATTTAAAATAATATTTCATGTTTAAGAATAGCTAGCAAGTAAGGAATTTTACAACTTTATGCTGTTGGTTTATTTATCTTTTAAGTTAATGCAATGGGTGACACATTAACTTATTTGGGGGATTTCTCTTAAATAGTTTTTGGGTGGAGAGGAAGGAAGGAGTGTTTCTCTGTTTGGCTTCATAACTTTCTTCTAGCAGCATTTCATCCATCAGGCTTTAATTTGTAGGAAAAACTCTAGCAATAATGCACTGACTGAGGGCTGTTCTTTTAGGGGAAGGCCCACACCATCAGTTGGGCAGAGGAGCTGATTTTAGCTCTGCTTACCCTCAGATACTAATTTGTAGTGCCTTAGAGACTAATTCCTTCCCTACTCCGGTCCCCTATAAGAGACACCACCACTCAGGAACTTACAGGTGATTGAGCAGAGCAGGGATGGAAGCTGTATGTGGGGTTCTCTAACTGGCAAGTTTTACTTCTGAGGTTTATAGAAATTTGAGTTGGCTGACCTCACTGTCTCTTTCTGATGCTCTTAATAATTGGCAATAAAGATATGATATTGTTCTGAGTAAAGCTTGATTTTTAAATCAGAAATGGATAGAACTCTTGATCATGATACTTTTCCTCTCTTTCATTTCATTAATTTTAAAAAGAAAAAAAATTCAAAGTTCTAGGATTTTATGGCTTTAGTATGTATGTGTCAAATTTTCCAGGTGATCCATAGTACTAAGATAGCTGGTTAATCATTTGGGTCTTTTGTGGCTTGTGTATTGCAAAAGAAGCAACTGTAGCAGATATGTTGGGGAGCTGTTATGTGTTGGAAACTATAAATCATATTTATTGAATTTATGTTAAGAGATAGGCAAGGAAAAGGTT
This sequence comes from Lemur catta, assembly GCF_020740605.2. NCBI lineage: Eukaryota > Metazoa > Chordata > Mammalia > Primates > Lemuridae > Lemur > Lemur catta. The sequence continues at coordinate 42,990,355 of NC_059142.1, read as the reverse complement.
TTAAGTGCCTAATGTGTGCCACTCAATATACTAAAAGCATTGTATATGTATCATTTCGTTTAACCCACAGAACAACTCCAAGAAATAAAGCCCCATTTTTCAGATGAGGAAATTGAGGCCAAGAAAAATATTTTCCCCAAAGTGACACTGCTGGAAGAGCTGGCACACAAGTTTGAGTGCAGGTCATCTCCAGCATCAGATCCTGGGTCTTCCTTCTGCTTAACCATTTTCTTTCACTTATGGCAAAAGTAAACACATGGGTGTTTAAGAAATCCCCAGATTTCATAAAGGAGTAATTAGGTGGTAATTATTTGTATTATAAAATAATCCTTCTATTTATCACAGAGTTTCTTTCAACAGAGACTCCCAGAGATCCTTAATTATTTAATATACATCCAGAAATACAGACTTAAGGCTAAGACTAACATACAAGAATGGTTGCTGGGTGTTGTGGCTTACACCTGTAATCCTAACACTTTGAGAGGCCAAGGCAAGAAGGCAAGAGTATCACTTGAGGCCAGGAGTTCAAGACCAGCTTGGACAACATAGTGAGACCCTGTCTCTACAAAAAAACAGAAAAAATAGCCAAGTGTGGTGGTAGTTGCAACTACAAGGGAGGCTGAGGCAAGTGGGATCGCTTAAACCCAAGAGTTTGAGGTGGTAGAGAGCTATGATGCCGCAACTCTAACCCAGGCAACAGAGCAAGACCCTGTCTCATCTCAAAAAAAAAAAAAAAAGTGCTAACAGCAGGATGACTGCCAGAAGGTAAAGATCATTTGTTTTTTCATTTGACATACATTTACTAAGCACCTGCTTTAAAAGTACGTGATAGATGCTGGTAGTGTAATAGTGAACAAAAACGTATGTACTCCCTGCCTTCCTGGAGTTTATAATACAGTGAGGAAGACATTACTGAAATACTCTCCTAATTAATATAAAATTATAGCATTGAGAAGTATTACAAAGGAAAGGTACTTGGTGCTATTAGAGTGTATAATAAGCATGCCTAATCTCATCTGGGCGTCCCCAAAAAGCCCTCTCTCAGAAAGGAATTTGAAGGACTATAATCTCAGTTGGAGGAATGGAAGTGTGCCAGTTAAAGTGAATGGCACAGATAGAGGACTGTGGCAGGAGGGTAACATGGCAGATTTAAGGAGCTGAAAGAAAGCTGTTATGGTGCTAGCACAGAGGGCATAAGAGAACATGATAAAAGATGAACTGGAGAGATAAGCATGGACCATACCACACTGCCTAGTCTAGTGGCTTTAGTTTTTATCATAAGGGCAAAGAGAAGCCACTAAAGGATTTTAAGCAAGGGGTTAACATGATCAGATCTGATTTGTGAAAAGCCCACAGGGAGGGAATGGCTCATAAGGTGGAAAGGAATTGAGAGAGGCCAATTAAGATACTATTAAAGTAATCCAGGCAAAATGCAGTCTGCTTTAAAAATGTAAACGTTTATTGTGTTTCTTCCTTTCATTATTACTGCAGTTGCCTAATTTCAAAAGTGAATGTCATTTTGAAAGATACCTATGTGCGTGTTTCCAGAGCCCTAGATCATACCTGGTCTGGAAGGAACACCAAAAGACCAGATCTGACTCTGAGAGTTTAGAATTTAATAAAGCACAGAGCTAGATTTTCACACACCTATGTTGGAATTAGGGGTTTTTAACCTTTATTTTATAGGTAATTAAAGCTCAGAGAAATGACTTGGTCATCTTGATTAGTAAGTGGCAGGGGTATGTGCCCTGAATTAGGGTATGGAGATGATATTAAGCATTGAAAAAATAATTGTTGAGTCAAATTAGATTTGAATGCCTTTTAGCATGTTGTTTTCTTCTTTTTTTGTGGGGTGGGGGGCGGGGCAGAACCTCACTCTGTTACCCGGGCTAGAGTGCCATGGCATCAGCCTAGCTCACAGCTACCTCAAACTCCTGGGCTCAAGCGATCCTTCTGCCTCAGCTTCCCAAGTAGCTGGGACTACAGGCATGCGCCACCATGCCCGCCTAATTTTCTACGTATATTTTTAGTTGTCCAGCTGATTTCTTTCTATTTTTAGTAGAGACGGGGTCTCATTCTTGCTCAGGCTGGTCTCGAACTCCTGAGCTCAACGATCCACCTGTATCGGCCTCCCAGAGTGCTAGGATTACAGGCGTGAGCCACTGTGCCTGGCCTAGCATGCTGTTTTCTGAGTGATATTTTTTGGGTTGCTATGCAATTCAAATGTTGGAATTCTCAGAGGAGAACATCTATAGTTTATCACATTACCTTTTATCTATCTCTTTGCTATGTTGTAGTGTACAGGAAATGTAGGCTGGATAGTGGTGAGTTTATATTCACTCCTTACTAACCCCATATATTTTTCTTCTACGGTTCAGCTTCCTAATTGTATGGTAAGAAAGCAAAAGCACCCACAAAGACAGTGACCAGCCAGGTGCTTGTGGATAATGGCTGGCTTATTCATAATTTCTTATTGTCAGTAGATACCTAAAAATCCAAAATGTTTTAAGCCTTTCTGTAGCCCACCTGAATAACTTTATTTTCTCAAACTAGTTAGGTTTTTTACATTATTTTGTTTTTTGCTGAAATCAGGATCATGTAGCAAAGTAGATGGGGTGTTCAGTGAAAGTTTACTGGATGGCTGAATGATGTTTTTCAAAAGTGGTAGGCACACCAAGTGGTATGACAAGGTAAATGATCTGAGTAGTATGGAGGGAAGTAAACAACATGCTCTAAACTGCTACTATCTAGAAAAGTCTGGGTATCTTCCAAGTATTTATAGATCACACCACCAAGATTTTATTGCCCGAAGCCTGATCTATTCCAACCCTTCTGTCAGACTTTGACCCAAATCTCCTTCCCAGATTCTTCCTTTGCTTTTCAATGTTTTGTTTATTGTGGCAAGGAAGAAAGAACTAGATGCAATTTTATATTGTTTTATATTGTCAACATTAATGTTCCCTTTTATTCATAGCAGTAAAAGTTAATTATAGTAAGACTGTCTTAACTTGTGTTTTAGCTCCAGACTGGGTTTCTAAAAGTTTGTATGTCAGTAAATGCAAAATAGATTCAGAGTTCCAAAACACATATTCATTCAGCAAACATTTATTGAGCATTTATTATGTTTGAAGGCAGTTATCTAGGATAATTAGGGAAGTAACTAGTTAACTAGGATAATGAACGAATTACAGAGAAAAATAATCTGGTTTTTGTCCTCAATAAGTTGAGGGCAAAATAATAGCCTAATAACCAAGTAATTCTAATAAACAACCTGATATAAGAAAGCAGAAACAAAATTATCCAGAACCTCATAGTATGGAGCGGTTAATAATTGCATGAGATAGCTCTAGGAAGGCTTCACGAAAGGCAAGAGAACATGCAAGCTGAATTTGGAAGAAAGAATGAATAAAATCTAAGGAGGAGACAGAAATTAAAGACAAAGAACAGATCAAACAGGCAACAATGTTAGCAAACACTTTGAAGTATGAAAATACAGTTAATTTTTAGGAACTAATGGAGGATTTTTCTGATTCTAGACAATAGGCAGCTTTTGTGGGATGTGAAAACAGCTGAAAGAGGGAAGTTGAAGCCAGATGTGATCTGAAAATCTTACTAAGGAGTTTGTGCTTTATTCTGTAGGTATGTTTTTGTAAACTCTAGGTTTCTCCAAGAGGAACCATTAGAAGATTTTGATCAGGGAGGAAGACATGATGGTGTCAGGAAGATGATGATGACAGTAGCTAAAATTTATTATGTAATCATTAGCTATGTGCTAGGAATCGTTATATGTACTCAACTGGAGTCTTACAGTTTAAATGAAGAGAGTAAGACTTAAGAGCCATAACATTACTTGCCCATGACTAGTAAGTTGTAGATCAGGAGTTTGAGCTTCTCACTATTGTCTCCTGTTTCTCAGTGAAGATATTTGTGTTTGAAGAACGTAATTCAGGGACAGGATGAGTTCCAACACAGCTTGCAGGCAAGAAGACCCTTCTCTGCCTCCTGGGTTGGGTGAATGGGGGATAGAGATGGAAACTGGGGTCTGATGGGGTCTCTGTGAAATGGCACACTCCACAGGGTTTGCCAGGTCACAGTCCAGTTTGCATACTCATTATGGACATCCTCAGCCCTGACTTAGTTAAATAACCCATTCTCAGGACCAGAGGGCATCCCCTGCCCCACCCACTGCCCAGTCTTCTGGGTGCTGCCTGGTGCCCCTTGGTTGCTCCATTTGCAAAAGGGGTGTGGACCTGAGTCTATTGGGAGCCAGTGTTCTCCATTTTGTGAGATTGAGGGACATTGTGGTATTAATTTATATGGAGGTATTCCAGAAACAAGCATGTAAGACAGCTGGCAGAGAACTGAAGTATGGCAAAATTACAATTGTATGAACCCCTTTGTCTTCTGAAAATTAAGACTAGGAGGTGTTGGGATAAATCAGCTTTTTTGGCAACAAATTATCTTTAGTACAGAGTTAGTTATAAGCATCTGGAAATCCCAGGATTTCTCTGATTCAGAGCAGCCTAGAAACTGTCACTGTTGAAGGCATCTAACAGGATATGCCAACTACTTCTGAAAATATTGGGGAAAGTGAAATGGAAGTTGACGTTAAATTTCAGACCAAAGGGAGATTTCTTAGTAGCCTTATTTGGGTGGATTGTGATAGGAGGTGGTATTCATGATTAATTTCCATTGATACATAAAATATTTTAATAGGTTTAAGAAATGGGGACCAAGAAGAAATGTGAAGACCTGTAACAAGAGAGCTTGGGACTTGAGTGATTCAAGCCTTTCTTTAAAGCAAAGGGACATGGCCTGTAGAATTAGAAATTATTTCACTCATAACACCTTAGATTAACATTGGATGAAACCCCCTCTTTGGCTTTGGGGATTTTTTTGAGCAAGGGGGTTTTTATTTAGAATAAATCTTTTAGATCAGCCTTTTCAAATATTAATATGCATATAATTCATATGAGGATCTTGTTAAAATGCAGACTGGTAGGGTCTGAGATTCTACACATTCTAGAAAACTCCTAGGTTATGCAAGTGTTGCTACTCTAAGGAACACACTTTGAGTAGCAGAGTGTTAGCTAGTTCTTTGAAGTAGCAAGAAATGACTGGGTTAAGAACACAAACATAGGAAAAAAATTCTGCCTGTGTCTGTGTTACTATAGGATAGTCAAAACTAAGGTTTTTTTTAGTTTAAATATTATATGATTCTATTTATATGATGTTCTAGATATATATATATATTTTTTTTTTTTTTTGAGACAGAGTCTTACTCTGTTGCCCTGGGTAGAGTGCAGTGGCGTCATCATAGCTCTCTGTAACCTCCAACTCCTGGGCTCAAGTGATCCTCCTCCCTCAGCCTCCCAAGTAGCTAGGGTACAGGCACACACCATAAGCCTCGCTAATTTTTCTGTTTTTTGTAGAGATGGGGTCTCATTCTTGCTCAGGCTGGTCTCGAACTCCTGAGCTCAAGCAATCCTCCCACCTTGGCCTCCCAGAGTGCTAGGATTACAGTCGTGAGCCATTGCACCCAGCCAAGTTCCTTACTATTCTTTCTTGAGGAAATAAAAAAATATACCTTTGGACTAAGTCATTGACTACTATTAGGAATAAATATTTGCTTATTTAACAAAATTTATTGAGCTTTTTCTATATTCAAGGCATATTTAATCACTTAACATAATCCAGATGTACAGTTACAATATTAGCTAGTGATTGGTAAACAGATTTTACTAGCTCATTGTAACCCTTATTAAGTCATCCAAATTATGAACTTGTGGACATGCTAAAAATAAAAGATAACTGTGTTGTATCATGATCAGTTGTGAGATATCTCAAAAGTAGTTTATTAAAAATTTGTAAGTTTATAAATGATCTATATTTTAAAAATTAATTGGAGACTTTCATTCCATCAGATTGGTAAAGATTTAAAAGTTTGACAATACTTAGTGTAGGCAAGGATGCGGAGTAATGGGAACTCATATATTGTTAATGAGAATGTAAATTAAACCAATGATTTTGGCCGGGCGTTGTGGCTCACGCCTGTAATCCTAGCACTCAGGGAGGCCAAGGCAGGCGGATCGTTTGAGCTCAGGAGTTCGAGACCAGCCTGAGCAAGAGCGAGACCCCATCTCTACTAAAAATAGAAAGAAATTATATGGACAACTAAAAATATAGAAAAATACAGAAAAAATTAGCCAGGCATGGTGGTGCATGCCTGTAGTCCCAGCTACTCAGGAGGCTGAGGCAGGAGGATTGCTTGAGCCCAAGAGTTTGAGGTTGCTGTGAGCTAGGCTGGCGCCACGGCGCTCTGGGCAACAGAGTGAGACTCTGTCTCCAAAAAAAAAAAAAAAAAAACAAACCCCAATGATTTCAGAAAATAATTTGACGTTACCTACTAATGATGAGCATGTACATGTTCAACAACCCAGTAATTTTACTCCTAAGTATATATATCCTAATTTGGAGAGATTCTTTTTCATTTGTTTGTTTGTTTTGGTTTGGTTTAGGGGTTGTTGCCTTTTTTTTTTTTTTTTTTTTGAGATGGGGTCTGGCTATGTTGCCCAGGATAGCATGCAGTGGCTACTCACAGGCACAAAGTGCATCACAACCTCGAACTCCTGGATCTCAAGCCATCCTCTTACCTCAGCCTTCCAAGTAGCTGGTACTACAGGTACACACTACTGTGCCTGACTAGAAAGATTCTTAAACATGTTCCTCAAGAGATGAATATGAGAGTTTTTGTTTCAGTATTGCTATAATTGCAAAAAAAAAAAAAATTTGGTATATTTATACAATGGAAACACTATTCAGCAATTAAAATGAATTCCAGCTACATATCAACGATGAATTTTTAAAATATAATGTTGGGTTTCAAAAGCAAGTCATAACAATATGTACAACACTTTGTATTTAAATAAAGTTCAAAAACGGGAAAGTAAATGTTATACTGCTTAGGGATGATATATTCAAATGTATAAAATTGTGAAGAAAACCAAAAGAAAGGTCAACAAAATTTAGGGTGTCTATACGTCCCATCCGGGGTATTTCCTCTTTAGGGCAGGAAGAGGTTATATTATCAAAAAGGAGCACATGAGGGCTTCAAAGATATCAGTAATATTTTATTTCTTGAGCTGAGTGGAGAGTACATAGGTCTAAGTGTTTTTGTTTATTGTTACTTAAGATGTCCTTCTGTCTGATATATATTTTATGTTTCATAATTCTAAAACATATTCAAATAAATTAAAGGCTATTTCAATGATAACTTTATTCATTTGCATTCCAGTATGCTTCCTTGAGTGGGTGAGAATTGGGTGGCATTAAAGGTAATAGGTGGGGAAGTTTTTATGGGAGAATGACATACATTAAAACATCTCCCTCATGCGTATCAAGTAATGTGGTTGGGAACCACTGCTATTAAGAGCCTGCACTTTAGTAGAGTAGGCAAGCCTGTAAACAAATAACTGTAATATGATATGAGTGCTCTACTAGAAGATGTATGTTAAAAAAGAAATGGCTAGAGATGAGCCGGGAAAGCTTTATGGAATAAATGTTATTTAACCTGGGTCTTTAGAGATGAGAATTTGTAAGGGGAGGTTGGTGAGGGAGCCCACATTACCCGATGAAGGAAATGGATGTGCAAAGGCGCAGAAGCTTAAAAGTCCATGGAGTTGAATGCATAAACTCAGATATATTAGGGGCCATGCTGTGAAGAGCCTTATCTAACACTCTGTGGAGTTTCTTCTGTGGGCATTGAGGTTTCATCACTTAATTAGGGTTATTAATTTGAGAATTATATGCAAAGCTCTGTGGTAGTAGTTACCTTGAAACTCTGTATGTATGCATATTTATGTTCTTTTTACTGCACTTACAGGCTGCTATATGGCAAGCACTAAACCACTATGCTTACCGAGATGCAGTTTTCCTCGCAGAACGGCTGTATGCAGAAGGTTTGTAATCTATTCATTTCTATAAAACACTATAAATGAATAAAATGTATAGAATTCTATCACTTTTTATGACTGTAACAAGATTTTGGGTATCACTTTCTTGTTTTTTCTTTCTGATTGACTCTAGTTTATAAGAACTTTTGTATTTGTGTAGTTCTCTTACATGTTGCTTTTAATAACTGTAGAGTTGATTCAGATTCATGCACTATGATTTACTTAATCATTTTCCAATCTTTAAGTATTTTTTCCCAGGTTTTTTTTATTATTATTATTAGAACAGAATCTATATTCTATGGCTAAGAGCATGGATTTAGAATCTAAAAATCCTAACCGTGTCACTTAAATATACAATTTTAGAACCTTGGACAAGTTACTTTAATGTCTGAAGATCTCAGAATTTTCATCTATAAAATAAAGATAATAATTGTATCTTAGAATTAAAAAATTTAATAAGATACTATATTTATAGCGTTTGGCACAGCCATCTGGCATGATAATAAATGCTCAATAAACATTAGTGGTAATGTATGTTTTGTTTCTGTTAAGTTATAATTTCTCTTTAACTAGTAAGTTTTAATTCTGTTTCTAAGATGCTGGTATAGGCAATTGTGTGCAGCATTTTTTTTATTTTGAGTCATTTCCTTGGGTTATATACTCTAAAATGGAATTTATAAGTCAAGGGTATGATCATTTCTACAACAAATTACCTTTTGCCCAGTTGTTAACCCAGTGGAAAGAAGGTAATAATCTGGGGTGTTACTGACAACATAAGAATACAACTTCTTCATAATCCTATCTATATCAGATTTGACAATTTTGATGTTTTTTTTTTTTTTTTTGATACAGAGTCTCACTCTGTTGCCCGGGCTAGAGTGCCGTGGCGTCAGCCTAGCTCCACAGCAACCTCAAACTCCTAGGCTCGAGCAATCCTCTTGCCTCAGCCTCCCGAGTAGCTGGGACTACAGGCATGCGCCACCATGCCTGGCTAGTTTTTTCTCTCTCTCTATATATATATGTTTTTAGCTGTCCGTATAATTTCTTTTCTATTTTTAGTAGAGACGAGGTCTCGCTCTTGCTCAGGCTGGTGTTGAACTCCTGAGCTCAAATAATCCGCCCGCCTTGACCTCCCAGAATGCTAGGATTACAGGCGTGAGCCACCGTGCCCGGCCTAATTTTGATGTATTTTTTGCTTACTTGAGAAATGTGAAGTATTTTGACTTATGTTTTTACAACTATTAGGAATTCTGGATATTTTCTCAAGTATTTAAAATTTGTTCCCATTGCTATGAGCTAATCTTTGTTTATTGCATATATACTTTGTCATTTGTAATTTTTCTTATTGCCTCATTAGCTGGAAAATTGTCTTTTTACAACTACAATAAATATATGGTTCTTTGTAGTTTAAAAAAATTTTAAAGAATTTATAATAGTATGTTGAGTAAGATGTGAGCCAGAAATTATTTTATTTCACATTATTATTTAATTTAGTCAATATTGTATATTAAGTAGTGCTTTTTTTTCTTCCCACTTAGTATTTTACTTGGTTTTATCTTAAATTTTTAAAAATGTTTGGTTCTGCCTCCAGAATCTCTCCTCTGTTCCATTAGTTAATTTTATGTTTTTAACCCAATATCATATTTATAATTTACACTGTTATCTTTTAATATTTAATAAGGCATACCTCCTGCATTGCTTTTTTTCCTTTCTAATTCATTCTATAATAAGAAGTCTTTACCTTTTTACCCTTTTTTTCACTCTTTCATTTTTCCATGTGCATTTTATTATTTTAAAATTATACAAAGATTTTGATCTGATCTATAAATTAATTTAGGAAATATTGACATCTCTATTATTTTATATTTTTCTCTCCTTCTCAACCAGAAACAGTGTTACCTTTTTTTATTCAGGTGTTTGTTTAATTCGGTTTTTCTGCTTGAGGCTTGGAAAGTTACTCAGTAAATGTTAGTTTCTCTCAATATAGAGCCTAACCATATATTTCTATGAGGGAAGATTTCAGAATTTAAATGCACTGAGAGCAGGTATTATCCAGCTCAATAAAAATGACCACAATAATTCTATTTATTAATTTCTTACCTGTGTACTATTCTGAGTACTTAATATTAGTTACGTATTTAATCTTCAATAATCCTGTAAGACAGACATTGCTATTGCCATTTTATAGATGAAGAAACTGAGACCAATGTCCACAGGCAGTAAGTAGTAGATCTACCTGATTACATTTTACCAAGAGTAGCAATTATCTGCCACTTCTCTGATTTGCAACCATAGTAGGCATCATTAATCCACCACAGTACTCATTTCCACTGAACCAACCTCAGGATTCTTGTCAACATGGTGTTTGTGGCTGACAGTATCAGTTGATCAGAGTGAGTAATGCTGGATGTAACGTGTTTTGACCCTTTGCTCCCTGGCCTATGCCACTAGTGGCAATTCCTATGTTTTGGGGAAAGACATCCAGCAAGGCATGAGGCTAAAGAAGTTGATGGGTAGGATCTTCTGAAAGCCAAATGCTTGAAATAATTTCTCATTTTCACTAATTCCTTGTCACCCATTTGTCTTTCTCCCAAGAGTTTCATAGTCTGTATAAGATTGTGGTTTAAGAGGGAAAGAACAGTGGAATGATATTAGAGAGCATCTCAACTCAGATATTCATTAGTCATTTGATCTTAGGAAAGAAGTTAGTCTCAGCCTAATTTTCTTCATCTTTAAAATGGGAAGAGAACTATCTATTTAACAAGATACTTTTAAGGACTAAATATGGTAATATATGTAAAGAATGTCCTGTAGTTTGTGGCACACAAGAAGTCCTTTAGAAGTTCCCTCTCTCCCCTAGCAAATCCTATTACAGTAGCTTTTCAGATTTTTTTTTTACTCTTATTATTATATATGATGTACTCTGACATTTCTATTGAGTGATTTTTTATTGTTGTTGTTTTAATGCAGGTTGATACCTAATAAATTGACTTCCCAGTCCACTAGTGAGTTAAGATTTGCTGTTTGGAAAAATTCTGTCTTAATTCTGTTTTAATTTTATTATCTCCCTCCATATTCCTTTCCCCCACCGTAACCACATATTTTTCCTTCCCACTGCCAATACCCAATCCCCTTGACCAAGGCTTTTCTCCATTGCTAATTGATTAACTGTTAAGAATAAATAGAAATGGGTGCTATGGAACAAATAGAAATAGTGTTAGATTATGAGGAAAAAATACATTAATGCAACTAATGGGGTAGGCCCTTCAAGATATATACATATGTATGAAATATGATTTATTTATTTTTATTTATTTGTTTTTGAGATAGAGTCTCACTCTGTTGCCCAGGCTAGAGTGCCGTGGCATCAGCCTAGCTCACAGCAACCTCAAACTCCTGGGCTCAAGCAGTCCTACTGCCTCAGCCTCCCGAGTAGCTGGGGACTACAGCTGCATACCACCTTGCCCAGCTAATTTTTTCTAGTTTTAGTTGCCCAGTTAATTTTTTCTATTTTTTAGTAGAGATGGGGTCTTGCTCTTGCTCAGGCTGGTCTGGAACTCCTGAGCTCACCATTCGGTTTTTTTGCACCTGTAGCACTAGTACTGCTATGTATCCCATTAACATACATGTGCCAAAATTTTTTATCATTTACTGTATGTTATTTCTTACTTAAGGGTTTCATGAAAAATCATAAGATGAACCAAAGAAGAAGGGTTCTGTTGGTTTTTGCTTGCAGGTATACATGACAAAAAACTTATGAGTAAAATTTCAAATTACTATTTTATCCCAAATCTTGAAATGGAGTTGACTTTTCAGGAAGATATGGCAAGTTTGTACTTTAGAACAGTGGTTCTTAAACTTTAGTGTGCCACAGAAGTACCTGATGGGCCGGGCGCGGTAGCTCACGCCTGTAATCCTAGCACTCTGGGAGGCCAAGGCGGGTGGATCGCTCAAGGTCAGGAGTTCGAGACCGTCTGAGCAAGAGTGAGACCCCGTCTCTACTAAAAAAATAGAAAGAGATGATCTGGACAACTAAAAATATATATAGAAAAAATTAGCCGGGCATGGCAGCGCATGCCTGTAGTCCCAGCTACTTGGGAGGCTGAGGCAGTAGGATCGCTTAAGCCCAGGAGTTTGAGGTTGCTGTGAGCTAGGCTGATGCCAGGGCACTCACTCCAATCCGGGCAACAGAGCAAGACTCTACCTGATGAGTTTGTCAACCACACAAATTGCTGGTTCCCACTCCCAGAATTACTAATTTAGTGTGCTTGATGTGGGCCATAAGAATTTGCATTTCTAGCAAGTTTCCAAGTCGTGCTGATCCTGGAACAGGGACCACCCTTTGAAAACCACTGGCTTGGAAGATCCTTCAGTCCACTGGTATTATTTATATAACCCATTTTTAGAAGCATAGGTTTGTGGTTTTTCCTCTTTTCTTTCCATCCCCTTTATTGTTGCCTCTATAGACTTATCTGGATTGGTTGCAAGGTTGTGAGGATAGAAGTGAAGTGATGATCAGTTTGGGAGAGAGACAGAGTAAATAACTCTAACTTTCATTAACTGAAAGGGAAGGGGGCATTTCCTACTGTAAAGAAAAGGGGACAGTTTGATGAATAACTCAGCTCTTGCCATTGGAGAGCAATTTAGTTATTGTTACTGCTCAAGTCTGTCAACTGGATGGCAAAATGGTATAGATATTCACAATTTAGAATTTTTTTCTTTATCTTTATCTTAAATATAATTTAGTATATATTTGGTGTTAGAAACAAGTGTTTTTTCAATGCAGTATTTTTTTAATGTAGGAATTATTTCAGATTGGTAATTAGGTTTACTTACCTTCAGTTTCTCCTGCTAATAAAATTTGACTTCTGTCATCACAAAAAGTTTATTAGAAAAATATTACCAAAAAAAAAAAGATGGTTTGCTGGTGGTCTATCTAAAGGGGGGGAGGGGTTCTTTTCTTAAGGATTTACAGAGAATACCCTGATTGTGTTCATTGTATTATTTCCTTGGTTCCTTTTAAAGAGAAGGTAATCAGGAGCTGGGGAATTAACTTTTATATTAGCAAAATATTTCTCCATAATTCAAATTTGAATTAATAAGTGATTGTTTTATATTAAATAGCATGCCTTTTTTGTTGTTGTTAACCTTGTTTATTGCCAGATTAACTGATTACTATTCAATATACTGAACGACAGCCAACTTTTTTTTAATGTCTGTTCTTAGTACATTCAGAAGAAGCCTTGTTTTTACTGGCAACCTGTTATTACCGCTCAGGAAAGGCATATAAAGCATATAAACTCTTGAAAGGACACAGTTGTACTACACCACAATGCAAATACCTGCTTGCAAAATGTTGTGTTGATCTCAGCAAGTAAGTTTTCTAGCTAATTTTGTTTCACTTATACTGTAGAATTTTGGATAAAATTCTTTTGACAGATTAAATCTGATTGATTGCCTTTCTTCCCTCTTTTTCTTTCTGTAGTATATCTTTCTGGACTGTAGGGGTTTGTTTATTTCAGTAACACTTGAAATGTTAACACTGTTGCCTATGGCATTATTTATGTTATGGAGATTTCATTGTTATGGTAATAATAGAATTTAACTCTGGAGAAACTTAAGTTATAACTAATTCTTACCAGTTTCTGAAATGGTCACAAATATTTTCTTTGCTTTCAAAGACCAAGTTGAATAAACCTGAAAACCTGCCAGTTCACTTGAGATTAGTGCTCTCCTATGTTTAGGTGGTTGTGTAGTTTCCTTTCAAGATCGTTTTCTTGAGCACTTTTGTACACTGCAGTTAAACCAAGTCAGCTATCTCTATTCCGTGTTTGGAGGCAGCTAGAGGTACAGAGAGCTCTGTTAAACTTTTTTCTGTGCAATAAGAGATGGAAAAATGAGGGGGAAGGGGTGAGGAGTAAAAAAGGAAAAAATTTTTTAAAAATTAAAAACAGAGAGGGAATAATGGTAAAAGTGACTAAACAAATATTTTCAAAAAGCCTTTATGTATATTTAGTTTGTAGGTTTACAGTGGGAAGATACAAATAAGTCTTGCAAAGTTACCATAGACCGATAAATAATTACATTATTTGTCCAGTGACTAATTGATGACTTTTTAATTAAAGCTAGCTAAAATAATATTTAAAACTTCTAAGATAGTTGTTAGTGAATTATTTTTAAAATCCAAAGATTCTAATGTTGAATTCTTAATCTACTTTCTTATTTAATTTGCTGGTTTCTTAAGCCAATTCTTACGTGTTAACATTCTTATCCCATTTATAAATATTTATATATTTTAAAAGTCCCATTGACTTTAAATATCCACCTTTTGTGTTCAGGATATGCTGTGTAAACTTACTTGAGTTTTCCATATGGTGATTTCGATGGTTTTTAATCAAACAATTTAAAACACAAACCATTATAGACTCTGATTACGCTAAAAATATATAGTGAAATCAGGAAAATTTTTTGTCATTTGGAGAATATTTATGATTTCCTATATTGAGAAAATATCAACAAAAAGAGAGGAAGTACTAGTCAAGTTTCATTTTTAAATCTTAAAATGACTGAGGGCATTAAGTACGTATTTTTTAATTAAAATATATTAGACTTGTTTGATTTGAGTGCAGATTCCTCTTTCAAGGAATTATAGAACTAAGAAGAGCCACCACATCTATTAATGAAAAACCATTTATATTCAGCCCCCCTTCCCCAGGTCATCTTCTAGTTCTTCTGACGTGAGTAATGAATGTGTTGCTCAGACTGGATTTATACATACAGAGACTAAATTTTATTGGTTCTATTTTTAAAGGCAAAACTGAAAATTTAAGAGCATAAATTTCCAGCCATGTTTACCACTATTCTCAATTTTTTTTTTCTTTTTTTTTTGAGACAGAGTCTCACTCTGTTGCCCGGGCTAGAGTGCCATGGCATCAGCCTAGCTCATAGCAAGCTCAAACTCCTGGGCTCAAGCAATCCTCCTCCTCAGCCTCCCGAGTAGCTGGGACTACAGGCATGTGCCACCTATGCCTGGCTAACTTTTTCTATATATTTTTAGTTGTCCGGTTAATTTCTTTCTATTTTTTAGTAAGGACAGGGTCTCACTCTTGCTCAGGCTGGTCTTGAACTCCTGACCTCGAGCGATCCTCCTACCTCTCAATTTTTCTTAAAAAAAAAATTTTAATTAAAAAAATTCATCTCCATACTTAGACAAGTATGTTGGAAATGAAGAATGTCTTTATATGAAGTGCTTTTTGTATTGTTTTTTAAAAATCTGTAAACTTATATTTTAAAGGCTTGCAGAAGGGGAACAGATCTTATCTGGTGGAGTGTTTAATAAGCAGAAAAGCCATGATGATATTGTTACTGAATTTGGTGATTCAGCTTGTTTTACTCTTTCATTGTTGGGACATGTATATTGGTAAGTAAGAATGATCCAATTTGTCAGAAAAGCATTTCCCATATGAGAATGCTTTGTAGTTTAAAAAAATTACATTTATTTGTGTTTATCAACTAGCACTTCACTGAGTAGTAGTACACAATCTTCTGATTCTCTGACCTTGTTAAACCTATAAAATAGTAGAGATGTTGTTCCCATTTTTGACTCTTCACTTAGCCTTAATGATGATAGGTACAGCAACATTGCTTAACAGTTGAGTGCACATATGTTAGTTTTTTACCTTGGGTGAAAAGAGTATCTTTATGTGATCTGCTGAAGAAAAAGAGTGAAATTTGTTTTCTGTAATATCAAATATCAGTCCTGCTCTTAGGAAAGAGGCTTGAAGGCAAGTTTCAGTAATAAAAAATAACAGTTTTCATGTAATACATCATAGTAATTTTGAAGTATGTCACAAGAAATTTCTTACAGTGGTAGTTGAAATAATTGTGATTTTGTAAATAATTTTTAAATTTATTTAAGTTAAATTTTTAAAAAGCAAGTGAATTCAAAATTATCACTACAATAACATTGTTCTCACCTGTTTTCATTCTGAAATACGGAGTTAGGGAGTAGGTAGTGGAGATATAATTAGGAATTTTTCATAACTGCCTGTAGGAATGCTTCTCATGTGTGAATGTCATCTGTTATATATCAGGGAAGAAGTGACTGAGGACTGCTTGTCTAAAGAACCAGGATAGCATCCGTTTTAAGATAAGTTGAGGCTAATGCGAATAATGGTAAAAAATAAAATGGAAAATGTCTTTTTGAAAAAATAAATTATATGGTTGAATTTTGGGGTATTATAGAGGTATATCCAGCAATTGACACTACCCTTGAGAATAGGAATAAGTAAAGATATATCAATATCTTCATTTATCTGAAAAAAAGGGCTGGAAGTATTAAATTAGTTCATGCAATGATGATTCTTCATATATATTCAAGAAACTTTGTGATCTATCCTCCATTATAGCTAAGCACAGTACTTGGCACTGGAAATATAAATATAAATAATTCACAGTCCCCACCTCAAAGGTTTATAATAGAGTAGGATGAGAGAAGCAATAAACAAAAATTTGTTAAGTTTGATATTGTGAAATATATATTTGGTCTTCAACCTGTTTCGTGGCATACAACTCCTAAAATCTTTAAACCTCCAAAGTGATATCTTTCTGTATGCCAACAAGTTGATTGGTGGCTGGCAGGCAGCTCCTAGATGGCTTCAGGATTGGGGCTGGTCATTGGAAATACCTGGGCAGGATTAGAGGTTTGGGACTTTCAGCCCCACTTCCTGACCTACCTCTAGGAAGTGGAGGGGGGGAGCTGAAGGTTAAGTTGATCACTAATGGCAAATGGTTTAATGATTAATTAATTAAATGTGGCCCTTCAGATCCCCAAGTGCAACCCCTCGATCAAATCTGGATTTGTTCTGTGAAATTTGAGTTCAGACAAAAGGCTGCAAGTTCCCCACCCCCTGGCAATCATACCTATATAATGAAACCTCCATAAAAACCCAAAGGATGGTTCTGAGAGCTTCCAGATAGCTGAGCACATGGAGGTTCCTGGAGGGCAGCACACCTGGGAAGGGCATGGATGTGCTATACCCCTCCCCCCATACCTCTTTCTTTTTAACTGGACTGTATCCTTTGTAATATCCTTTATAATAAACTGGTAAAAAAGTGTTTCCCTGAGTTCTGTTAGCCACTCTAGCAAATTAATCAAACCTGAGGAGGGGGTGTGGGAACCCAGATTTATAGCCAGGTGGTCAGAAGTTCCAGAGACCCAGACTTGCGACTTGTGTCTGGGGACTGACCCCTCCACCCGTGGGATCTGAGGCTATCCGCAGGTGGATAGCATCAGAATTAAATTAAATTAGGGTCTAGGCATGGTGGCTCACACCTATAATCTTAGCATTTTGGGAGGCTGAGTTAGGAGGATCACTTGAGGCAAGGAGTATGAGACTGGCCTGGGCAACACAGTGAGACCTAGTCTCTATGAAAAAAAAAAATTAGGCCAGCATGGCAGTATGCACCTACTGGTAGTCCCAGCTACTTAGGAGGTTAAGGCAAGAGGATCACTTGAACCCTGGAATTTGAGGCTACAGTGAATCACGCCATTGCATTCCACCCTGGGTGACAAAGTGAGACCCTGTCCAAAAAACAATTAACCGGGCATGGTGGGTAAAAAAATTAACTGGGCATGGTGGGTAATTCAAGACCCTGTCTCAAAAAGTTGAATTAGAGGACACCCAGTTGGTGTCCACCACTTGGAGTGTGAGGAAAAACTCCTATATATTTGGTCACAGAAGGCTTCTGTGTTGATGATAGTTGTTGGTAAGTGAGAGAATAGGATAAAAGCACATTGAATATTGTTTTTTCTACACTCAGTACGTTTTTTGGTTGTTTGTCTGGACTGGAGTGCAGTGGCCCCATCAGAGCTCACTGTAACCATGAACTCCTGGGGCTCAAGCAATCAATCTTGCCCCTGACTCAGCCTCCTGAGTAGCTTGAACTACAGGTGCCAGTCAACTGCACCCAGCTCATGTTTTTATTTTTTATAGAGATGAGGTCTCACTGTTGCCCAAGCTGATCTCGAACTCCTGGCCTCAAGCAATCCTCCTACCTTGGCCTCCCAGAGCACTGAGATTATAGGTGTGAGCCACCTCCTAGCCTGAGGTTTTATTATCACAATAAAAGTGCTGTGATAAAATTTGAGCAGTATTTTGTTCAAATGAGAGAATAATCAGTTCTTCCTGGTTAAGAAGAACTAGGAAACTAAGAAAGACTTGATAGAAAAAGTAAAATTTGACATCATCTCGTATGTATAGAGTGACTTCCAAAAGAAAATAGATGTTTGAATACTATAAATTATTTGAGGGAACTTATAAACAAAAAGTAGAGGGTGGGGGATTTATAAAAGAAGTTGTCAAAATTTTATTTTTATTTTTATTTATTTATTTATTTATTTGGAGGCAGTCTCACTCTATTGCCCAGGCTAGGGTGCCATGGCATCAGCCTAGTTCACAGCAACCTCCCACTCCTGGGCTCAAGCAATCCTTCTGCCTCAGCCTCCTGAGTAGCTGGGACTACAGGCATGCCTGGCTAATTTTTCTATATATTTTTAGTTGTCCAGCTAATTTCTTTCTATTTTTAGTAGAGACGGGGTCTCGCTCTTGCTCAGGCTGGTCTTGAACTCCTGACCTCGAGCAATCCTCCCGCCTCGGCCTCCCAGAGTGCTAGGATTACAGGCATGAGCCACCATGCCCAGCCTAGAAGTTGTCAAAGTTTTAATAAGGGAGGAATGTTGTAGAAATAGTAATTCTTAAAGAGCACCATATTACTGTTAGAAGATTAACTAAAATGAAGTATTGTAAATACTACTCTTTGGTTAAAAGAATGGATTAGATGACAAAAAGCTGTACAGGGACAAAGACAATCTCAGAACACTTAAAAATGAAACCATACACCTCTAAATAATTCATGAGTCAAAGAGAAATTCTCACAGAAAATTTTAAAATACATTGAACTGAATGAAAAGGATAAAACAATATTAAAAGCAGTGATGTAGATAAAGATGTCTTGGGGGAAATTTATAGCACAAAATGTTTATATTATAAAAGAACAGTTTCAAATCAGTAATCTAAGCTTCTGGCAAAGGAAACTAGAAAAAGAAGAGCAAAATAAATCCAAGCAAATAGAAAGTAGGAAAAATTACGCAGTAGAATTCAGTGAAATTGAAAGCAGAAAAACGGTAGAGAAAAGCCCTAAAACCAAAAGCTAGTCCTTTGGAGAGTCAATAAAATTGATAAAACTCTACCAAAACTGACCCAAAAAAGAGAGGACACAAATTACTTAGGAATGAAAGAAAGTACCTGAAGATATTAAAAGGATCTGTGTGCTGAAAACTTAACTCTATGTACATGAATTTGACAACTGAGATAAAATGGGCCAATTCCTTGAAAACCACACACTATCAAAATTCACCAAAGAAAGAGAAATCTGAATAGATCATCTGACTAATCCTAAAATTATGAAAGAAATCTTTTAAATTTTTAGTTATTATGGGTACATAATGGTTGCATATATTTATGGGGTACATGTGATGTTTTGATACAGACATAGGATGTATCATGGTCAAATCAGAGTAATTAGGGTATCCATCACCTCAAGCATTTATCATTTCTTTATATTAGTGTTACCAAAAGTTCAACACTTGTCCCCAAGGCCACATCGGAAGACAAGGACAGGTGGTTTGGGGAGAAGGAAAGAGAAATTTATTAATTTGCCAGCAAAATGAGGAGGTTGGCAGACTCCCTACGTCCTGCTTCTGAGCAGAAGTACAGAGCTTTTAAAGGTTCCAATTAATCCCAGTTTCTACGAAAACACTCTCATGACCTCTGCCTAGACAATTCCCTTGAGCAATCTCCTGTGGGACAAAGAACAAAGGACATTCCCCTGCCCCTCCCAACCACTGGCCTGAGGCAGGGATATAGGTTTTAGTTCTTAAAAAGGGTAAGGGGGTTTTGAAGAGACAGAAAACATTTTTACCCTTTTTCAGGCCCTTTTTTCTGTTACATATTCCCCACCATCAGTTTTGTCCTTCTATATCTATGGGTGGAGGGGCAACAAAATCTGTTACATTAGGAACGTTCCAATTTCATGCTTTTCATTATTTTTAAATATGCAATATATTGGCTGAGGATAGTGATTCACACCTGTAATCTCAGCACTTTGGGAGGCTAAGGCAGGAGGATCTCATGAGGCCAGGAGTTGAAGACAACATAACAAGACCCCATCTCTATTAAAAAAAATTTTAAATAAAATATACAATAAATTGTTGTTAGCTATAGTCACAGTATTATGTTGAATACTAGATCTTATTCATTCTATTTTTGTACAAGATATTAATTTGTAGTTAAAATTCTTCTCCAATTCTACATAATCTCTTCCAGCAAATAGAGCAAGAAATAAATACTTCCTAACTCATTCTATGAGGCCAGCTTACCTTGATTCCAAAACCAAATATGTACTAAAAAAAAAGTATAGACCAGTATCCCTTATGAACATAGATATAAAAATCCTCAATAAAATATTAGCAAATCAGATGAATCTAGTGATATATGAAAATAATAATACAATTCTTTGAAAAATTAAAAATAGAATTACTGTATGATCTAGCAATTCCGCTTCTGGATACAGACCAAAAAGAATTGAAAACAGAGTCTTACATGGTCAGTTGACTTTAGACAAGGTGAAAAGCAATTTAATGGAGGAATGATACCCTTTTTAACAAATGATGATACTAGTGCAACTGAATATCTATAGGCAAAAGAAATGAATCTTGACCTAAACCTCAAATGTAAAACATAATTTAGAAGAAAATATAGGAGAAAACCTTTATGACCTAGGGTTAGTCAAAGAGTTTTTAGACGTGACACCCAAAAGACAACACATAAAAGAAAAAACTAAAAAGCCAGGCATGGTAGTGCACACCTGTAGTCCCAGCTACTTGGGAGACTGAGGCAGGAGGATCACTCGAGCCCAGGAGTTTGAGCTTGCAGTGAGCTATGATGATGCCACTGCACTCTAGCCCAGGTGACAGAGCAAGATCCTATCTCCAAAAAAATTAAAATATTAAATAAATAAAAAGTCAGTTCAATTAGGCAATGGGCAAAACACTTGAATGGACACTTCACCAAAGAGGATATATGGATGGTAAATAAGCAGGTGAAAAGACGACCAAATCATTAGCCATTAAAGAAGGACAATTAAAAACCAGCATTAGATAGCACTACACACCTATTAGAATGGTTAAAATAAAAACTACTGACAGTACCAGGTGCTGGTGAGAATGCAGAGCAACAGGATCCCTCGTACATTGCTGGTGGGAATAAGGTGATACTTGTACATGAAAGTTCATAGTAGCTTTATTTATAAAAGCCCCAAACTGGAAAGGATCCAAATTCAATGGGCAAATGGATAAACTACTCCATATAGTGCCCTACTACTGAGCAATAAAGAGGAATATACTGCAGTATTGATACATACAATAACTTGGATAGATTTCAAGGGCATTATGGCAAGTGAAAAAAGCCAATTTCAAAAGTTTACATACTATATAATTCCATTTATATAACATTATTGATATGACAAAATTATAGTGATAGAAAACAGATCAGTGATTCTCAGGATTAGTGTGAGAATGTGACTATAAAGCGGTAACAAGAAATTTCTGTGATATTGGAACAGTTCTATATTTTGATTATGGTGGTAGTTATACAAATCTGTGAATGTGATAAAATTTTATAAAACTATGTATACACACAAATGAGTACATGTAAAAACTGCTAAAATCCAAATAAGCTCTATGGTTTAGTTCACAGTATTATACTAATGTCAGTTTCTAAGTTTATGTCAGATGTTGTTATTGAGAGAAGCTGAGTATAGGGTACATGGGAACTCTGTACTATTTTTGCAGCTTCTATATGAATCTAAAATTATTCCAAAATAAAGTTTAAAAAAAGAAAATAAAAGAAAGTGTTAAAATCACAAAAATGGTGTATAGTCACATGTCACTTAACGATGGGATACACTCTGAGAAATGCGTCCTTGGGTGATTTTGTCATTTGCAAACATCATAGAGTGTACTTACACAAACATAGATAGTATAAACCTACTGCACACCTAGGCTATATGGTATAGCCTTGTGCTCCTAGGCTACAAACCTGTACAACATGTTACTGTACTGAATACCATATGCAATCATAACATGATGGTAAGTATTTGTATATCTAAATAAAAGATACAATAAAAATATGATATTAAAGTCTTATGGGACCATCATCTTATACACTGTCAGTGACCAAAATGTTGTTATGTGGTGCCTGACTGTATATGTATTACTAATTATTTTTAAATAAAATTATGAATAAAGTTGCAAAAGTACAGTTGAATCAGGTCCTCAGAAGGGTATGTGGTATGCATGTATACACATAGGTACGCAAATACATACGCTATAGCAAGTCATGAAGAAGGAAGTTTTTTTCCCCTTTCAGAGGCATGTGAATAGGCTACTTTTATTCATCATAAAGATTAAAAGGTTGAGTATCAAAAGTAGAACAATCCTGCCCCCAAACTGGCTTTTCATTTTTCTTTTTTTTTATTTTATTGAACCATTAGTCCAGAGAAAAGCTGGCTCTTCATTTTAGCCATCATATACCTGTCTTAGACCAGAATCACACCCAATAATCTCAATACATACATACGGTTTTGTAGGTAGGGCATATTAAGTTTTCTTTTCTTTTCGCTAGAGAAGATAGGCTTTTTTTTTTTCTTTGAGGCAGAGTCTCACTCTGTCCCCCAGGCTAGAGTGCAGTGGCATCATCATAGCTCACTGCAAACTCCAACTCAACTGAGTAGCCTCCACTACAGTAGCTGGGACTACAGGCGCATGCCACCACACCCAGCTAATTTTTCTATTTAAAGAGACAGGATCTCATTCTTGCTCAGGCTGGTCTCTAACTCCTGAGCTAAAGCAATCCTCCCACCTCCGCCTCCTCCTGTAGGTGTGAGCCACGGCGCCCAGCCAAGGTAAACATTTTGGTAGACTTTTTAGTCTTTTTGTCTGTCATAGCACGTGAGACTTCTGTGTTTAGGACACAGCTGATATTAAGTCTGATTCCTAAAATAACTGATTACTTCCCAATACCATCTAAATAAATTTTCTTACCCCTATTCTTTGGGAAACTCCTGGCTGGATTTTGTGTTACAGCCACTCAATTTTCTAAAAATTTCCATCTAAATTTAGAGTACCCCAAGCAGTTTAATTTTCTTAAATCTTTGCCCCGTTTTATAATATTTTCTCTATTGAATAATTCAAGGTTTTATCTCCCAGGCTAGATTATTATAACTCCACACCTGGCATCTTCCCCAGGTAGCTCTTATATCATTTATACATATATCTATCCATGTATGTGTATCTGATCTCTTAGCAGACACTAATTTTGTTTTAAATGTCCTGTGTTTTGTGGTCTGTTAATCAGATCATGGCTCATTGTAAAAAGTCAGTCTTGCCAACTTACCAAAAGTTTGAAAAAATTTTTCTTTTGCTAATGTAAAAAGAAAATACAATTATAATTTAAATAATATTGGAAAAGAGGTTTTTCATCACAAAAGACCACCTCTGACATTTCCAGAATATTTTCCCGCAGTAGATTGTTTTATCATGCTTAAATCATTGTTTACCACTTTTCTGGCCATTTACACAAATCATACAGCCTACTTAATGCAACTTTAATAAGTATCTGTTTTGAATATTTAGTTCCCTGTCCTCAGAAAGCTTATAATAAATTGCAAGAGAGAACACATGAAAAGATAAATAGGCAGACTATGACTTTAAGCCAAAGATAAAATGTTTTGAGTCTGTGAACTTTTAAGAATAGTGATGCCCTTAAAATGCACAAAAATGATGAGAAAGAACAGATTTGGGAAGAAAAGATGAACTTGATTTTTAACTTGCTAAACCTTAGGTAAGGAAGTAAACCTAGATGAAACTGCCAGTAGGCAGAGGAAAGGTGAGTTTGAAGTCAGGGAAAGAGATTTAGTTGTCATCTCTATAGAAGAGATTCTCACCAGAGAAGGTTTTATAAAGAAGGGGTCTGAGGGCCGGGCGTGGTGGCTCACGCCTGTAATCCTAGCACTCTGGGAGGCCGAGGCGGGTGGATTGCTCATGATCAGGAGTTCGAGACCAGCCTCAGCAAGAGCGAGACCCCGTCTCTACTAAAAATAGAAAGAAATTATCTGGCCAACTAAAATATATATATAGAAAAATTTAGCCAGGCATGGTGGCGCATGCCTGTAGTCCCAGCTACTGGGGAGGCTGAGGCAGTAGGATCGCTTAAGCCCAGGAGTTTGAGGTTGCTGTGAGCTAGGCTGACGCCACGGCACTCACTCTAGCCCGGGGAACAAAGCAAGACTTTGTCTCAAAAAAAAAAAAAAAAGAAGAAGAAGAAGGGGTCTGAGGACAGAGGGAATGGCTTTATTCGTTTATTTATTTTATTATTTTTAAAAATTTATGTGCCCCCAACTCCTTGGAAGGAATAGCTTTATTTAGGAGCTAAAGAAGAAAATATAGAAGAACAGTAGTCACAGAAGTGTTAGAAGCTTAGGATAATCCTCATACATTGAGATTTCGACTGTATGTTCCTTTTCCTAGCCTTATGTTAAAAGTTCCCAAGCATTAATTTGCCACTTTCTTCCTTATTACTTTCATAAAATGGTCTTTTTATGCCCTGTCTTCATTTCCTATTCTTAAGTAACCCCTTTATCTTTGGTAGGTGATTATGTCACTCTTGTGACAATTATTTTTTCCTTAAATTTCAACTGGGTGTGGTGGCTCTTGCCTGTAATCTCAGCACCTTGGGAGGCCCAGGCAGGAGGATCACTTGAGGCAATGTGGCTTGGTCTTGAGGAGTTCAAGACTGGCCTAAGCAACATAATGAGGCCCTGTCTCTACAAAATATAGAAAAATTAGCTGGGCGTGGTGGTGTGCACCTATAGTACCAGCT
This sequence comes from Lemur catta, assembly GCF_020740605.2. Classification (NCBI taxonomy): domain Eukaryota; kingdom Metazoa; phylum Chordata; class Mammalia; order Primates; family Lemuridae; genus Lemur; species Lemur catta. Next base: position 42,965,403 of record NC_059142.1, on the reverse strand, counting down.
ACTCAGGAGGCTGAGCCAGGAGAATCACTTGAGGACAGGAATTTGAGGTTGGAGTGAGCTTTGATGACACCACTGCACTCTAGCCCTGCCAACAGAGCAAGAACCTGTTTCAAAAAAAAAAAAAACAAAACAAAAAACATCTAAGGAGGCAGCAGTGCTATTTGATAATTCCCAGATTGTTCCAAGTATATATGTTCGCAAGGATATTGTCCAGATTCCAAATGGAAGCCTGATTTAGAAAGAAGCATAAATTTTTATTTTCAGTAAGAGCTACTACCACCTCTACTTTGTTAAAAAAATCTGATCTTTACATATGCTTTATTTAAAACATTGAAATCACTTGCAGACTTACCACTGGGATGTTACAGTAAAAATTAGGAATAAGACTGAAGCATATGGATGTTTTCCATATCCTTCAGTAACTAGTATCTGACAGGAAATTTAAATTAATGGTAATATTCAAAAAGGCAATGATAGTTTATTTTGTTAGCATTTCTTTCAATTCATGTCCTGTTTGCTTTCACCTGACTTTTAACTTGATCTGTCCAAAATAATAGAAGATGGTAAAGGAAAAATTGATAATTTAGGGAAGCATCAAGAAGAGTGCTCTCTGAACATATATAAATAAGATTTACCTTGTTTTCTATACCAAAAATTTCTTTATAATAAATGTTTTGGGGTTTGTATCTCATTTCCTCTATTTGTTTTTCTCCACAGCAAGACAGATCGGCTTGCCAAAGGATCAGAATGTTACCAAAAGAGCCTTAGTTTAAATCCTTTCCTCTGGTCTCCCTTTGAATCATTATGTGAAATAGGTAGGTTTGTGGGGGTGGGAGTGGGTGGATTCCCCATTTCCTCTTCTTTTTTCCCCCCTACTTAATTTTTGGAGGGCAATACAAAAATCATCTATCCACAAGAAAAATATTTTTCAAAGCTAAGGGCTGTTAAAATTGAGAATAAGAAATAAGTTAGAATTGTAAGTTTCAGGAATAATGTGACTTTTAATTACTTTACCCCAAAGATTAAATTCAGTGGTTTCTTCTGTTTAGCCAATCTCCCTTTAATATCTTGTGTCCTCTAGAAGGCGTTGTGTTGTGTGTTTAACATTAAATACCATGTCACTTGTATTCAACTCACGCTAGTTTTGAGCCTGGGGCCTCACGAAGCATATGTAACTCATACATCTCTTTACCTTGGGAGCCCTGTGAACTATTTTTCAAGTTGCATGTAACTCTCACACAGAAAACAATAAAAAATAAATTTTTCATTTAATTTGAAAAGATCATTTTGTTTTCAAAGTTTTTATTCTGTTTTCATGATAAAACACTGTGGCCCCAAGGAAAACTTATTTTTTTCTAGTGTGGCAGTCAATGTGTTAAGCCTAGTCAAAATTGCTTTCTGACTAAGAAATTAATAGGATTTCTAAGGAGATTAATAGAATGCCTAGAGCAGAAACTTGTAAGACTTAGACAATGTAGGGAGAGAATGTCTCATTATATATGCTCTAGTATGTATAAAGGGGTATTATAAAACATTGTGTCTGTATACAAAGAAGTGCTTCAACCTTTAGTGTAAAATATACTGGGTTTTAACTCTTCAACCTGATCGCCTACCTTGAGAAAAATGAAATCTAGTTGTTTTCTACTTTAAAACAAACACAGAAATCTCCATTTTTCTGTGATTTGTTATATTTAAAATTAGCATCCTTACAGTTTATTTTCTAAATTTATATCTTTATTTTAGGGGTAAACTTTTATGATAAGTTGATGGAAGGGCTTTTGAGAGGTAAATTTGATTAGCAGAAGTGAGGCCAGTCATGGTGGCTCACACCTACATTCCTACCATTTTGGGAAGCCAAGGCATGAGGGACTCTTGAGGCCAGGAGTTTGAGACCAGCCTGGGCAACCTAGCAAGACCCTGTCTCTACAATTTAAAAAAAAAAATTAGCCAGGCATGGTGGCATGCACCTGTAGTCCTAGCTACTCGGGAAGCTGTGGAGGGAGGCTCACTTGAGCCCAGGAAGTAGAGGCTGCAGTGAGCTATGATTGTACCACTGCACCCCAACCTGGGCAACAGAGTGAGACTCCATCTCTTAAAAAAAGAAGAAGAAAAAGTGGACAGAATTTTTAAAACTCTGGATAAAGCCTTACTTCCACTGATTTATCATACTTGAAGAAAACGTATCCCTCATTTACTCAGTGGCAAACATTTTTTTGTGTGTGTGTGTGTCTTCACAGGTGAAAAGCCAGATCCTGACCAAACATTTAAATTAACATCTTTACAGAACTTTAGCAACTGTCTGCCCAATTCTTGTACAACACTAATATCTAATCATAGTTTATCTCACAGACAGCCTGAAACAGTTCTTACGGAAACACCCCAGGACACAATTGTAAGTGTATCATACTTTAGTGTTTAAAATATTATGAAAGCTACAAAGAATGATCTGAGCTAAATAATGTATTGTAAATGACATGGTAGGAATTTTTTGTTTCAGGAATTAAACAGACTGAATTTAGAATCTTCCAATTCAAAGTACTCCTTGAACACAGATTCCTCAGTGTCTTATATTGATTCAGCTGTAATTTCACCTGATACTGTCCCTCTTGGAACAGGAACTTCCATATTATCTAAACAGGTTCAAAATAAACCAAAAACTGGTCGAAGTTTATTGGGAGGACCAGCTGCTCTTAGCCCATTAACCCCAAGGTAAGTCAAATAAAAGATTCTTTAAAATGTAATATAATACTAAATGATCTTATAATAATAATTCATATTACTAGTAATAAAAATTAATCTAAATAGCAACTTCCTAAGTCACTATGGAAATAGGGGCAGTCTGTTTTCATAAAATGAACTAAAAGAAATAGAGCACATGTGATAAAAAGTTAATATTAAATATTATAGTAATTTTTAAAACTCTTAAACATGCCTTAATTAGCTAGTGTATGCGTTATATTGTTGGCCAGATGCAGTGGCTCACGTATGTAATCCTAGCATTCTGGGAGGCCAGGTGAGAGGATCGTTTGAGCTCAGGAGTTTGAGACAAGTCTGAGCAAGAGCGTGACCCTGACCCTGTCTCTACTGAAAATAGAAAAATTAGCTGGGCACGGAGGCTGAGGTAGAAGGATGACTTGAGCCCAGGAGTTGGAGGTTGCAGTGAGCTATGATGACGCCACTGTACTCTAGCAGCTGGGCAACTAAGGGAGACTCTGTCTCCAAAAAAAAAAAAAAAAAAAAAAGATACTGTCTTGATGGCCGTGCATCAGTGGATAGCAGTGAACCCCTTGAATATTAGTACACTCATGATATAATCTGAGCGACATTGCTTTCTGTTAAAATGCTGTTTTTCAAAACATGGAGGAAGTATTGACACCTATCAATATGAAATATTTTGTCCAAATTATTAGAAGTATATATATGTATAAATATAAGAACCCAGCCCAGAGGATACATATCCACAAGTACCAAAATAAAAAATTATATGCCAGAACAGACTCTGTAGTTCTGGGGCCAGGGAGCTACTAAAATAGCATGACCATGAGATTACAACTTTAGAGAGTTGTTACTTATCCAGTGGTCTCTAGAGACATTTTCTCCAAAATTGGGTCTAAATCCCATAATTTATCCCAAATCCAAGAATTTGAAGTAATTTGATCATTTGAATCTTAGCTTTTGTAAAACCACTTTATTTCTAACAAATCTCCTGAGATCAGTAGTTCTTGCTCAAGTTCCTTGTTTTCTCTTTCTTTTTTTTAATTTTAATTATGGTGGGTAGAATAGTCTACATTCACATATTATTTTTAATCTGCCCCTCAGATCCTCACTGTCCCCAAGACTGATTTGCCATTCTCTTCCTTTTAGACCTTCTAATTTAAGTATACTGCTGCTTTATATATGCCTTGATGACTTTTTGACACCTTGATTTCAACCTCTTCTCAGTTTTGGGATTTTGCCATTAGAAACCCCAACTCCTGGAGATGGATCCTATTTACAAAACTACACTAATACACCTTCTGTAATTGACGTGCCATCCACCGGAGCTCCTTCAAAAAAGGTATTTTCCACGTAAAATGCAATTTTGGTATTGAGTAAAACAATTTGTTTAAAATTTCAATCTGTTAAAGGTAATTTCAGAGAGAATCTAGCTTTACATAATTGGTTTTTCCTTAGACTTGTTGATTTAAATATAAGAGAATATCATTATTGTCATAGCCTCTTAGTTATATTTGGAGACACAAGGCTGGTTGCTCTTTTGGACAAGTAAGATTATAGCTCACAAGTTTAATTTATTTCAACATATAGCTAAATAAACACATTCACATTTTTACTTATTTATAAAAGTACTTTTAATTTCTTTCTTTTTTTTACAAAATTACTTCTATCACCTTGAATATAAATTACAGAAATTATATCTGCCATAGTTTTTACTTGTCCTCACCACTGTATATGTTTTTTAATAGCTCTAATAATTACATAAAAAATTGCTCAGGTAAAGAGAGATATTTCTGATAATAAGATTTTTATGGTGGATCATAGATGTATAGTAAAATGAAAAATGTTTGATGATATCCTTTCAGTAAATACTACAACAGGTACTCTTTTCATAATGTTCCTTTATATAAATTTATGACAGTAGAGGCCAAAGTGCCATTTGTTCAAAGCACATCTGTGGCACAGGACATCTGTGAGAATTAAATTAGGTTATGTATTTAAAATGCTTATTGCTGTGTTTAAAAGATGTTCAAGAAATGGAAGTTAAATAAGTCATACTAATATGTGAATAACTGATGTAGCCCCTTTACCTTCCTTAGAAATGTGTTTCTTCTTTTAGTTGTGTTTTACCCTTTCACTCCTGAATGTCCTTAGAGTCTGCAAAAGATTATTTCTATAATAACTCCTTAGTAAGTGACAATAAGAATTCCAAAAATAGTAAAAAGGGACTGCAAAGTAGTTTATGTATGGATTGGTTTTTTTTGGTTTTTTTTTTTTTGAGACAGAGTCTTACTCTGTTGCCCGGGCTAGAGTGCCATGGCATCAGCCTTGCTCACAGCAACCTCAGACTCCTGGGCTCAGGCAATCCTCCTGCCTCAGCCTCTCGAGTAGCTGGGACTACAGGCATGCGCCACCATGCCCGGCTAATTTTTTTCTATATATATTTTTAGCTGTCTGTATAATTTCTTTCTATGTTTAGTAGAGACGGGGTCTCACTCTTGCTCAGGCTGGTCTCAAACTCCTGAGCTCAAACGATCCGCCCGCCTCGGCCTCCCAGAGTGCTGGGATTACAGGCGTGAGCCACCGCGCCCGGCCTGTATGGATTGTTTTAAACCTGATTTTTAAAAGTAGAGAACTACCTGCTATTGTTATGGAAGTAAAATATAACTGTGGAAATTAGTTTATTATGGTCATAAAGAAGGCATAGTAGAATGGTAGTTAGCATCCCAGATGAAGTAGGCCAAAACCAAAAGAGCCATAGCAACCAAAGACAAATTAGGCAGTGAACAGGTATGTGATTTCAGTGCCCAAATAATAAAAGCCACTTGCTATCTCATCCTCTTCTGCCTCTGTTCTCTTTTTACCCTGTTACAAGACATTCCCAGAAAAGTTATACCTATAAGTCTACATGTAGTGTCAACTAAAAATATCAAACCAAGTGGTGAGTACAGTGTACATAGTTCTTTGATAAATAAGGAAGAGCCAAAATTGATTTTAAGTTTTGTCCCTTGGGTGAATATAGAAGTTTCAATTTGGGGAAGGAGGAAGGACTATGAAGTTTTATTTTGAGGTGGCGGTAAAGTAGGCAAAAATATTCAGTGAGTAGTTAGTCATAGAAGAAAAAATATGGCCTAGTGATAGAAATAAGGAAGCTGTTAAAGTGGCCTCGCTTTCCTAGGAAAAGAAAGCATAGCTAAGGAGCACAGAGTATACCTAATTTAAAAACCGGGGCAGGATGAGAGACCAGCAGATGAGGTGGTAGGACAAATAATCAAGATTGTGTAATATTTTGGAAGTAATACAAAATTTCAAAAAGGAGGGGAAGATCAGTGATGTTGAATGCAGTAAAGGCCAAAATAAGACTTTCATATCTGGTGAGAAAGTGAGTTTAAGAGTTACGTACAGGATATTGGGTAACAGTTTTGAAGAAAATTATCTGGTGGCCAAAAAAAAAAAAATCTACTGATATAATAGTCATAGATGATTATAAAGAAGCTAAGTGGTGAGAATAAATAGAAACAAGGTAATAATTAGAGAAGACAGAAGAGCCAAGCAAAGATTTTTTTTTTTCTAAATGAGCAGAGAAAAATTAATGAAAGCTTGGAAAAACTGTAAAGAAATATTAACTCTGAAGAGCAATATCCTTAAAATTTGGAAAATAATTGGATGATTTTTTAAAATAATAACATAAATGATGATAATTTATGTTTTATGATGGCAGTATATATTATGAACTCCTTTATTGGGAAAATGTAGATGGGAGCATCGTGGTGTCTTTTATTATTTACAGTGCAATCTATGATTCACAAACCTTAGACTTTTTATGTTTTACAGTCTGTTGCCAGAATCGGCCAAACTGGAACAAAATCTGTCTTCTCACAGAGTGGAAATAGTCGAGAGGTAACTCCAATTCTTGTTGCACAAACACAAAGTTCTGGCCCACAAACAAGGTATTTATCATGTTAATTGTTTAGGGTTTTTTGCTGTAAAAGTTGATTCTGTATATTTCTTCAGTTTAGGTAGGTATTGACTCTCTTGTGATCTAGAAACTATAATATTTCTAGATATTCTAAAATAATATAAATTTTGAATATGTAAAATTGGAAACTTGTAATTTATAAGTGAGGCACAAATAGGTTCCATAAGCCCCTTCCCCCATTATGCATGTCTGTAAAGAGATTATAAAATTAACCTTCAAATAAATCTTTAAATAATTAATTTATTTCCACACATAAATGGTGTTAAATGGGATTTCTTTTCCTCTTCAAGGACTTAATTACCGCTAATATTTTAAAAGAAAGATACAATTTTCTCTGTCCTTTCTAAAACAATGAACATATACCTAAATTTTAAAACACAGCATTTTAATATACCTTGACTATGTAAAAGGCCTCTATGTTCCTGTAATTCAAGGGTAGTAAATCTAACCATGAGTGCCAGCTTGCAGACAGTGATTGCCTGGGGTTCTATTTTAAGAAGGAATTTAAGGCCTCCTAAAAAGCAGCAGTATATAGGCTAAGTATATCCTGATCCTACAGAATATGTAAACATAATTTACTGAATTGTACATTTCACTTAGAACTAAACAAATATACTAACTGTAATAAGCATCAACTCTTAATAATTTTGTGTTCTTGGTATTGTTGATTCCATTTTATCTCCTTCATTATCTATATTAGTTTTCTAGGGCTTCCATAGGAAAGTACCACAAACTGAGTGGCTTAAAATAATAGAAATTTATCCTATCAGTTTTAAATCCCATAAATCTGAAACCAAAGTGTTGGCAGGGTCATATTCCCTCTGCAGTCTCTAGGGGAGGATTCTACCTTGCCTCTTGTCTGATAGCCCCAGGTGTTCCTTAGCTTGTGACTGCAAAAGTCTGTTCTATTTAGAAAGTTGTTTTTTGGAGATGATTAAAATGGCATAGTACTCTTAGCTAAATCATCCGAGAAAGTTAGTGTGTCATCATTTTCTTCATGTAAATTATCCTCCTAAAAAGGTATTTATTGGTAACTACCAGAACACTTCATATTTTATTTTAAAACCATAATACAGTGATGCTATTTTCAGAAACTTCTTTGACTCCGACTCAAGTAACTGGTAGGATTTCCCATAAATTATAAACTATAAACAGTGTAGCCCATAAACTTACCTGCTCTCATAGATCATTTCAGTTTTAAGTTTGTTAGATTTCTAAGAAGGAAATTCTTGTGTCTGTGGGTTTGCTTTTAAAGTAAAGTAAAAATGTGTCCAAGTGATTATCTATCTATTTGTCTACACAGATAGACAGTTAGATAGATATTTTATATGATGCGACCAATGTTTCAAACTCAGTATCCTGCTTCATTTTTCTGGTGCCTCAGACTTTGGGCATTTTTTTCTTACATCAGTTGGGCCTTTGGAGCTAACAGAACCCTAACGAAAATTATTATAACATAAGAAGAATTTGTCTTTAACCTTCCAACCCCAGAACCGTCTTAATATTTTTACTTGTATCTCTACAAGATTTGTGTTACCCTCATGCAGTCTTCTGTTTAAATCAATCCCCATAAACTGCCTCATGCTATAAAATTATTCCTTTCCACTTCTCATGCAAAAGTCTTTTCTGTAATTAGGTAATCATTTGACAGTATAATTCATAGTTATATAAATGACACATAGTTGTTCCTACCAAATAAAGGATATTGCACTTGTAAAAATGAATTGGCCAACCCAAATGAACTCACTTGTTAAAATCCCTACATTGGGCCCCTGTCTTAGAAAATTGTTAAAGATATCCCTGGACATTCTTTACTCACTGGTCAGCATCTCTTATTTTTCAGAAGTTTCTTTGACCCAGACTCAGCGACCTAGTAGGATTTCACATAAATTATATAACTATGAACAGTTTAGTCCATAAACTTATGCACTCTCAATTAGGTTGTTTCAGGTTCTAAGTTTGCTTGCTTTCTAAGAATGGAATTCTTGTATCTTAGGGTTTGCCTTTAAAGTAAAAATGTGTCCGAGTGATTATTAGACTCCTTTTGCTCTAAACAGAATAAAGCTTTGATGTAGCTGTTTAAATTTACGGGAAATAACTTCTTAAGTAACAGTTGTTCTAGTGGTATTTATTGACAAATAACCCACATTGGACTATCCATGCCCAACTATTTTCTCCTTTTTACCTAACTTGTTATAGTTGCAAATGAAAGCAAAAGATAATTGGTTTATAGATGTGCTTATTATTTATTGACCCAAAATTTTATGTGGATTGTTTTTAGTTTAAAGTAGTAATTTCAGATAGGGTGAAGATCTGTCCTGTAATCTTTATCATTTTATAGTAACATGAATCGTTTTTAAATCCTGAGTTTTCATAGAAGCACCAGAAAAGGACTGACCAAACTCAACAACTTTAAAGTACTTAAATGATTAATTCATATTTTTAATATACCTGAATTGAAACAATAGTTAATAGTCATAAACCAAGTAAAAAGTAAATGGCTTCCTTTATTATTTTTTTCTAGTACAACACCTCAGGTATTGAGCCCCACTATTACATCTCCCCCAAATGCACTGCCTCGAAGAAGTTCACGACTTTTTACTAGTGACAGCTCTACAACCAAGGTAATTTAAAGATTTCTGTATGTCACATTACTTAATGCTTCCCCCACTAAAATTTCTGTTCATTGATGACTCCATCTCTAATAAGTAAAGAGAATATTTAGAATTTAAAAATTATTTTTAATTTGGAGGGCTATCTATAATTTTTGTGAGTTTTCTTGATCCTTTTATAAATGTTATATAATATTCTTGAAAGAACAAAATTTTAGTAATGGACAACAAATCTTTAGGGCTGGGGGAAGGATGTAACTATTAAAGCATAGCACAAAAGCATTTGTTTGTGTGTGGTGATGGAATAGTCCTGTATCCTGATTGTGGTGGTTAAGTACACAAATCCATGTAATAAAATTTCATAGAATTATACGTACACGCACACAAGAGTTCATATAAAAACGGATCAAATCCAAATAAGATCTGTAGTTTATAGTATTATACCAATTCTAATTTCCTGGACGTGATGATGTACTATGATTATGTCAGATATTATTGAGGGAAGAGTGAATGGAAATTCTCTATATTTTCTTGGTAACTTCTTATGAATCTTAAAATTATTTCAAAATAAAAAAATTGTTGGAGGGCCTCATTTGTTATTCCTTTGGTAAGTTTTCTTGGCCCATTGACAAATATTATGGATGATCTTTAACTTTGACATATCCAGATTAATGGTTTTATGACATCAGTTATAATGCTCTGAGACAATTAATATTATATCTACTTTTCTTATTTTTAAGAGAACAGAGCAACACCTAATACTGACTCAATCTCTATTAGTTAATGAAATTTACATTCAGAATTATTGCATTTAAAATTAAATAACTGTGAGCTGGCCATGGTGGCACATGCCTGAAGTCCCAGTTACTCAGGAGGCTGAGGCAGGAGGATCGCTTGAGCCTGGGAGTTCAAGGCTGTAGTGAGCTATGCTCACACTACTGAACTCCAATCTGGGCAACAGAGCAAGACCTTGTCTCTATAAATAAATGATTGAATGACTTTGAAGACCTTTGTTTTTATAACATTTCTTCTGAAAAAAATACATTTAATCAAGATTGTACATTTATTTTATACCTAATAATTAAGAAAGAGTTGAGGAGAAGTCTAAAACACAGGGGTATATATAACAAGTGTGAAATTCCCTCCCACTTTTACAGGAGAATAGCAAAAAGTTAAAAATGAAGTTTCCACCTAAAATCCCAAACAGAAAAACAAAAAGCAAAACTAATAAAGGAGGAATAACTCAACCTAACATAAATGACAGCCTGGAAATTACAAAATTGGACTCTTCCATCATTTCAGAAGGGAAAATATCCACAATCACACCTCAGATCCAGGCTTTTAATCTACAAAAAGCAGCAGCAGGTCTGTTTTAAATGGTTAATATCTTCTGTGTATTTTATTTTATTGTATGTTTATTTTATGTAAATTTCTTTATGTTCATCACAGTGCCTTCATTGTTTTCTATATAGATGTTAGAATTTTTAATGGATTAGTTTGTAATTAATCTATCTAGAAAACCAAACTGTTTTATTGTGGTTTTTTTTCCCTTTGTTTACTATATTGTTTTCTCCTAGAAGGTTTGATGAGCCTTCTTCGTGAAATGGGAAAAGGTTATTTAGCTTTGTGTTCATACAACTGCAAAGAAGCTATAAATATTTTGAGCCACCTGCCTTCTCACCACTACAATACTGGTTGGGTACTGTGCCAAATTGGAAGGGCCTATTTTGAGCTTTCAGAGTACATGCAAGTAAGTAAGAAAAATGGTTAAATATGCCTTTCTAGAGATAATTTAAATTTAATTAAAATGCCCATGCTTGAGAAGGCTAAATCTAAAAGGTCAATATTTATTATGTAATGTCTATACATTTATTTTCTCAGCGTTTATAATTTATAGATGCAATTCCCTCTTGTGTTAAGGGGTGAGTAATTTAAATTCTTTGGGATTTCTTAAGATTTGTAAAGAACTGTGTGGAATACTTGTACCCTACACAGTTGGATCTGAAAATATGTATTTACCATGTAATAGATATTTATAATCTAAATTCTTTATATATACAGAGTATTTACTGAGATGAATTTTTGGCATTTAATATGTTTCATAAACTTGAATGCTATGAAGAAAATTGTATTTAATTGAGGACACAAAGTCCTCATTACAAAGCTTTTATTATTTTAATTTTAATTAAATTTCATAATTTATCTATTTATGCCAGAAAAGGAGAGGATGATTAACCTAAAGTCAAAGAACATTCTAATTTCTAACTTATCTCCCAGTCTTCCTTCCCAAAACATTTTCTCCTCCTGCCTCTTAAAATTAAAAAAAGAAAAAACTTTAAGAAACCTATATATTAATAAAATATCTCTAATATGGATTATTTAAAGTTGATATAAGGTTACATTTTTGTTCAGTTTACTTTCAGTTCATTTATTCAGTATATATTTCAGTGCTTATTATGTCCTACGTAGACTTTCTTCTAGACTCTGTAATATAGCTAGACAGACAATTTCTTGCCTCTAATACAACTAGAAAGACAATTTCTTGCCTTTGTGGAGCTTACTTTATAGTAAGAGACAGATAGCAAGCCAATAAATGTATTAGGACAGGTGGCAATAAGTCATATGAAGAAAAATGATGTATGGTAAGAAAACAGGCATAATGAAGTATGGTCCTGTTTTTTGTTTTGTTTTGTTTTTTAAGTGTGCTGCTCAGAGAAGGAAGATTACTCCTCCCTTCATGAGCAGTGCGAAGATCTAGGGGGAAAGTGCTCTTCCAGGCAGAGAATATATGGAGAGGATATCTATTCATGTAATTTTGAATGGTACAAAAAAGAGGGTTGTAGACAAAACGTTGTATTCATTGCTAGAAGACTCATGTTTCGGCAGGTATGCAGTATTTACACAGGCAGGCAAAAGCTGTTTGGAAAGCCTTTTCAAATTTATTTTGAGTTTATTTATTCGCAGGTACTTTAAAAATATGAATTTTGTTGTTTCCCCTAGTTATAGAGCAGTGACTCAAATATTTAACTAAAGAAAGCTTTTGTTTCAACTTAATTTTGTGAGTTTTTCCCCATTTTTCTTTTTGTCTATGCCATAATCCTTTTCAAAGGAAACAATAGATTCTGAAGAATTTGAATCTAAAGGTATTTGTGTTTGGTTGGTGGTTAGGTTTGTCATCTTGTAATCAATGCTTATTTGAGAAATGTATCTTTAAAACTTTTAAGAGATTTCAAGGGAGTTACAAATCTGATCATCAAGCTAGTTTTAGATGCCATATGGCCATTTCTTGGAATTCAGTACCCAGTTTCAGAAATGCTCTTTTCTTATTTTCTGTCATCTTCATTTTATTAGGAAGAGTCCAGATATTCCCTATTACTAAACTAAACTTTGAGAATTTTGAACTTACTAAATTGATAAACTAGGAAATTAATTGGTTTTGTATAACTAATAAGCCTCAAACTTTGGGGGGAGAAAAGCACATTTCCAGGAGCTGTGAATGTGCTAAGGAAAAATTTGACCATGGCCAGGCACGGTGGCTCACACCTGTAATCCTAGCACTCTGGGAGGCCGAGGCAGGAGTATCGTTTGAGCTCAGGAGTTCGAGACCAGCCTGAGCAAGAGTGAGACCCCATTTCTACTAAAAATAGAAAGAAGTTAGCTGGACAACTAAAAATATATAGAAAAAACTAGCCAGGCACAGTGGCACATGCCTGTAGTCCCAGCTACTCAGGAGGCTGAGGCAGAAGGATTGCTTGAGCCCAGGAGTTTCAGGTTGCTATGAGCTACTCTGAGGCCATGGCACTCTAGCCTGGGCAACAGAGTGAGACTCTGTCTCAAAAAAAAAATTTGACCAGATGCCTGAGGAGAGACCCTGAAGTCAATGAGAGAGTGCTGCAAAGGAAAGGGTAATTAGTATATGAGGACTGCAATTCCTAACAGGTGCAGCATTGGTGAGTTTGCTCAGACCTCAACATAACATAGGGTTGGTAGCCATTTTAACCTGTTTCTTCCCTGAAGTTTTCAACACAACCTCTCAATAGAAGTCAGTGCAAAAAATAGGTTTTGTGTCATAGAAATCATTCTTCTATCATCTTTCCTGAGAGAGTTATTCTGAAAGCTATTATTAAAACTTGGAAATGTTTTTTTTGAGAAGAAAATAATCAGACTTGTCTTTTAAATTATAACTTTGTTTAGATGTCTCTTCTTTTTGGTAGAAACTTAAAAATTTTCTTTTCAGAGTTCATGTTCTTACCATGGCTTGTGTATAAAAACTGCATTAAAAGTTAATATGATTACATTAATATTTGACCTGTCATGGAACATTTCTCAATTTATCCTATGTTGTTTATTAGTTTGCATAAAAACCATAATACAAGGCAGCATTTAGCACCTGTGAAGACAGTGACCAGTGCTTTCACTATAAATGTTTCCCTTACTAGTTTTTGTATTTCAGGCTGAAAGAATATTCTCAGAGGTTAGGAGGATTGAGAATTACAGAGTTGAAGGCATGGAGATCTACTCTACAACACTTTGGCATCTTCAAAAAGATGTTGCTCTTTCAGTTCTGTCAAAAGACTTAACAGACATGGATAAAAATTCTCCAGAGGTATGTTAACCAAAATACTTTGCTTACGTAGTTACCTTTTGATCACTGTTAACAAATGGAGATGAATCAAATAGTTCAAATACTATTTAGCATCACCCACATTTATTTCTCTTTTTTCTCTCTATCTAGGCAGAGACTCGGAAGAAGAGAAAATCTTAGAATATAGATTCATAATTAGATGCAGATTCATAATTAGAAAAATCACAAAGCTTGGCCGGGCGCGGTGGCTCACGCCTGTAATCCTAGCACTCTGGGAGGCTGAGGCAGGCGGATTGTTTGAGCTCAGGAGTTCGAGACCAGCCTGAGCAAGAGCGAGACCCCGTCTCTACTAAAAATAGAAAGAAATTATCTGGCCAACTAAAAATATATATAGAAAAAATTAGCTGGGCATGGTGGCGCATGCCTGTAGTCCCAGCTACTCGGGAGGCTGAGACAGTAGGATCACTTAAGCCCAGGAGTTTGAGGTTGCTGTGAGCTAGTCATGCCACGGCACTCACTCTAGCCCAGGCAACAGAGCGAGACTCTGTCTCAAAAAAAAAAAAAAAAAAGAATCAACAATAGAAAAAAATATATATATATTTATATAGAAAAAATTAGCCAGCCATGGTGGCACATGCCTGTAGTCCCAGCTACTCAGGGGGCTGAGGCAGGAGGATCGCTTAAGCCCAGGAATTTGAGGTTACTGTGAGCTAGGCTGATGCCACGGCACTCACTCTAGCCCGGGCAACAGAGAACAAACAAAAGAACAAGGTACTATTTAAGCTTAGAATTAAATACAGTCAGTTCCAGGCCGGGCTTGGTGGCTCACGCCTGTAATCCTAGCCCTCTGGGAGGCCGAGGCGGGTGGATCGCTCGAGGTCAGGAGTTTGAGACCAGCCTCAGCAAGAGCGAGACCCCGTCTCTACTAAAAATAGAAAGAAATTATATGGCCAACTAAAAATCTATATAGAAAAAATTAGCCGGGCATGGTGGCGCATGCCTGTAGTCCCAGCTACTCGGGAGGCTGAGGCAGGAGGATCGCTTAAGCCCAGGAGTCTGAGGTTGCTGTGAGCTAGGCTGACTCCATGGCACTCACTCTAGCCTGGGCAACAAAGCGAGACTCTGTCTCAAAAATAAATAAATAAATAAATAAATAAAAATAAATACAGTCAGTTCCCATTATTCACAGTAATTTATAGTCGCCGTCATCAGTGAATTAGTGATATTTAACCATTGCTTCTAGGATAAATATGTACATGCATACATCAAGATTATAATCTTGAATCCTAAAAACAACTCATCCTGGTAGATTCTATTTTCTTTATTTTACAAAAGAGAAAATGAGGTTCAGAAGTGTTAAGGTGGCTTGCTTAAGGCAACCCTACAAAAGGATGCCAGCTGAGGGATTCAAACTCTCTCCAACTGTTCCCAGAACCAGAACTTCTTGCACTGCACTGAACTGTCCCTTATAGTCTCTGTCCTTTGGTCGTCTCTATGTGAAAGCTGAAACAAAGCAGACAATCACTTTGACCTCAAATGAGAAATGCCTGTTGGACAACTCAAAGATTGAGTCCACCAGTGACTGTGAAAGTGCTACAAGTATCAATTTTGGAGTTTATAAATAAATTTTAGCAAGCAGGCATTTTCACAAATACGGAATCCTGGCTGGCCGCAGGGCTCATACCTGTAATCAAGCCCTCTGGGAGGCCAAGGCAGCAGGATTGCTTGAGCTCAGGAGTCCAGACCAGCCTAAGCAAAGCAGGACCCCATCTCTACTAAAAATAGAAAAATTAGCCGGGCGTTGTGGCCCGAAACTGTAGTCCCAGCTACTTGGGAGATTGAGGCAGGAGGATCACTTGAGCGGAGGAGTTTGGGGTTGCAGTGAGCTGTGATGACACCACTGCACTCCATCCAGGGCTACAGAGTAAGAGTATGTCTCAAAACAAAACATAACAAAAAAAATGGAATCCATGAATAATTAGGATCAACTGTTCATCTACTAAAACTCTCCAGTTTTTGTCTTTCTGTTCTAAGTGGGATCTAAGGCTTGATTTTGTTTTATTAGAAAAAATAAAATTTTAATTGTATATTTGTTTTTTGTTCCAATTTTTTTAAGGCCTGGTGTGCTGCAGGGAACTGTTTCAGTCTGCAACGGGAACATGATATTGCAATTAAATTCTTCCAGAGAGCTATCCAGGTTGATCCAAATTATGCTTATGCCTATACTCTATTAGGGCATGAGTTTGTGTTAACTGAAGAATTAGACAAAGCATTAGCTTGTTTTCGAAATGCTATCAGAGTCAATCCTAGGCATTATAATGCATGGTAAGTGCTAATGAAATGCAAAGACAAAGTCTCATTGATGCAGCTGGTGCTCAGTAATTTTTCTTTTAGATACCTCTTTATTGTCATGAATTTAGATACTAATGCTTAAGGATGGTATAAGACATATTAGTCAATAACTTTGAACAAAAACGTTTTCCTGTGAAATGTATATCTTTAACAAACTCTTAAATTAATTAATGATAATAGAATACCAGATCCTTATAGTTTCAGCCTTTTCTTCTACCAAACTTTTGCAAATACTATAGTTGGTTTTATTACTTGATTTATTACTTTTTCTTAGAACACTGACATGGTGATTAAGATAAAAAGTGGGAAAGTGGAGAGGGATAGTATACTTCGCTTACTGGATAATAGAAAACTAACATTGAAAAAAATCCACTAGTTGTTGCTCTTTGTAGTGTTACAGTTTATTGAGTTAAGAACTCAGTTTATTAAATAGTATCTCCATTTTAGTTCCTTGTTCTTGTGCATAGACAAAATAGGAAGTTACTGCCTGGTTCATATTATTATCAAATGAATAAGATATGAAAAAAATTGTCCCTATTTCTGCCTCAACACCGTATTTGTTGCTGGCATTTATTGTATGTTTTTCTGAACTGACTTACATAGTTTAAATGTGAAGAAGTATAATTCTGAAATCATAACTCTGTGGTAGTTTTTGTGTCAGACATGGTTATCTTTTGTGTTAATCATTATAGCAGTTGAGTTTTGTCATTCTGTTTGTCACTAAATCTGAAGTATTAGATTACTAAAATATTTTTTGATTTGCATATATATGTGTTTTAATGGATTATATCTCATTTCTAAGTAATTACATTGTCTGGAAGATGTAAAAAAGAATGCTAGCTTTTACTGACATGAAATAATAAAACTTGCTACTACTGCCTTCTCTTCAGATAGTTGTAAGTTCTCTGTAATATTTTAAGAACTCAGGTCTTCATAGGCCGTTTGTTGTTTTTAAATGTGTGTGTCTGTTCAGTTTTGTAGTAGTTGCATTTTAAAAAAACTTTATCAAAAATTGTGTTAAAAGGAGGACTATTCAGACTGGCAAGCTTTTACTGGGAGGAATTTAAATTCTGAGTTATTTAAGTAATTCTAAATACTGAGCAAATTTATTATGCTGACTCCAAAGTAAATAGCCCATCCTTTGTTATCTCCTCCTTCACCATCGTTAGCACAGAGTTTTTTATATCTTTTCTTCACCTATAATACCATTATAAATAAAACCACTCAAAACAGATACTGTTGTTTTTTCTTATTCATTTGGTGCTTATTCCCCATCATTATCATCTAGTTATGGACAAGAGAGGTCTCCTTAATGTAAACCATCTACACTATATTCATTTGATGTTTTGAAAATTCAAGAGAAATACCTGTGTGTCAACCTCATACCCTAAATAAATAGCCTTTTTTTTTCAATGCTATCCTTCAGAAATGAGATATAACCTTTAAACATGATGATTTTGAGGACTACAAACATAGGAGCATGTTTTTGATAACAGTAAGTGGGGGGAAGGAAAGCTGAACATGACACTGTATGCTACAATTATAATGATATAAAATGCATTTGGACAAAGAATATGGAAATAACATTGTTAGAAGTTCAGGCTTTAGAATCATGAAGGATCTGGTTAGAATCCTTATAAACTATATAACTTTAAGCAAGTTATTTAACTTCCCTAAGCCTCAGTTTCCTTATTTGATAATGAGGATGTTAACAATACTTCCCTCCTCCTTGATTACTCCTAGAATTCAATAAGATAATTTAGCAAAGTTCTTGGTATACACATAATAACCACTCTAGCTATTAAATCTAAATTGTAGTGATAGGTGGTTTAAGGATGTGGTTTCTTTTTTCTTCATCATAGTTTTATTTGATTGATTTGAGTTACTGTTTTTACTTGTAAGAGTGACTCTTCTAAAATGCTTTAATGATTTTTGTCATGATTGATACTTTTTGTCTTCCCTCTAAGACCACCAGATATTTTCACTGTTTTATGAAAATGCCAAGTTCCATAAATATCCTTTTACTAGTTAAACTAAATTAGCAACCAAAAGTTCATATCCTTAAAATTATACCTTGTTTTATACTTTTAGGTATGGTTTAGGAATGATTTATTACAAGCAAGAAAAATTCAGCCTTGCAGAAATGCATTTCCAGAAAGCACTTGATATCAACCCTCAAAGTTCAGTTTTACTTTGCCACATTGGAGTAGTAAGTAGCTTTCTAAACATTATTACTCATTTAATCTCCCTTTTGAAATATGTTTGTTATTGACTTAATTGCTATAAATTGGGGCTTTTTGCTATTGTCAAAACAGTATCCTGGAGTCTTTTACAGCCAAAAATAATGCCTTTTTGGCTTGGCATAAAAAAATATCATGGGAGTGCCCTTAATCCTTGGACAAGGCACTTAATTTCTCTGAACTTCCATATTATGAATGACAAGTAACACCGACTTGCCTACCCCATAGGGTTGTTACATGACTCAAATGAGCTACTTTGTATTTTTTATATCCCTTTTTCATATGTTGATATTTGGCTCCTAAAATGAAGTAGGTAATATTTTAAGATGAGTGATTCCCTGTGTTGAAGCCTCTGAGTGATAATAGGGTATGTCATAACTAATTAAAATTCTTAGTATATTTTTTATTTCAGTTTTCCCTCCTCTACTCTGAAAGACAAAAATTCTTAGTATGTATGTGCTGCCGAAGCGAGCACGTAATTAAAATTCTTACAAGGCAATGTGAATCGCCATTTTCATATTTATATTTTTTCAAATGTATCTGATAATAAATTGTACTTTAATAGGAGAAAAGATACGTATGTTTATTTGCTTTTTAGAATTTCATTTGTTTCTTTGAAAGTATGGTACCTTAAGTTTTTTGTGTTTTGGATTTTTTTGTTTTGTTTTTAATGAGGCTAGTCTGAGTTGAGATTAAGTTCTTGTTCTTACCCTCTCACCTCTCTCTCCTGCTCCTTCTTCCCCTCCCCCATCTATTTTTCTCTCTCTTAGCAAGTCTGGCTTTTGTGGGGATACAAGATGAAAAAATTATGTTAGTTTGGAATGTCACTATTTTGAGGGGGAAAGAATTCTAGTTCTTTATCAACTAAACTGAAATTGGCCATGATAATTTTCTTAAAAATTTACATGATAACTTCTGTTATACTTAGATACTATGCAAAAAATATAGAGAAAATATATCTACTTAAAATTATTTTGTCATTACTTTATTTAAAATAAGCAAATATCCTAGCCCTCTGGGAGGCCGAGGCGGGTGGATCGCTCGAGGTCAGGAGTTCGAGACCAGCCCGAGCGAGACCTTGTCTCTACTAAAAATAGAAAGAAATTATCTGGACAACTAAAAATATATATATAGAAAAAATTAGTCTGGCATGGTGGCGCATGCCTGTAGTCCCAGCTATTCGGGAGGCTGAGGCAGGAGGATCACTTGAGCCCAGGAGTTTGAGGTTGCTGTGAGCTAGGCTGACGCCACGGCACTCACTCTAGCCCTGGCAACAAAGTGAGACTCTGTCTCAAAAAAAAAAATAAAAAAAAAGTTAAAATAAGCAAATAAAACTTGAAAAACTCTTGACACCTTTTAGTAAAGTTGGACTGTTTTAAAAGTAGATGTTCTTGTAAAGTTATTGTGGAACAGGTCATTCTAAAATTTTGAGTGGATTTTTTAAAGACATTTTCAGATACGATAGTATACTTTTCTCTTTTAGGGAACTAATATTTAAGGTCTCAATCCTGTGGGCAGAATATTTGACCACATATAGTAATAACTTTCTGCAAAGATCATTGCATAGATGAGTTTAGCAACCAGATGTTGGTAGTACCTGTTCTCACATTCTTGTGACAATATTTGTTAAAATTCCACAGCCACATCTATTACCCCACTTGATTTTTAACATATAATATGTCTAAGAAGGAACATACCAGAATATGAATGTATACACGTGAATGAATAGTGAGGCTTGTTACCTTTTTTAATCTTTTAATTATTCAGTTACTTAAAATACCTTAAATTATTTGCTTCCTGGGATTAGAGATCAATGATTTATGATTATGTAAAGCAGAAGAGGCTGAGCACAGTGGCTGTAATCTCAATACTTTGGGAGGCCGAGGTGGAGGATCACTTGAGGCCAAGAGTTCAAGACCAGTCTGGGCAACATAGTGAGACCCTGTCTCTACAAAAAATTTAAAAATTAGCTAGACATGATGGCACAGGCCTGTAGTTCCAGCTCCTTAGGAAGCTGAGCCAGGAGGATCCCTTGAGCCCAAGAGTTTGGGGTTACAGTGAGCTGTGATCACACCACTGCACTCCATCCAGACTGGGTCTGGGTGACAGAGACAGACTCTGTCTCATTTAAAAAAAAAAAAATGGCAGAAGAATTGTTTTTCACATAAATTCCTACAGTAGGTGAAAGTATAATTGTTCTGAATGAAACAGGGTTGATAAACAGGGGTTCTTTGAACATAGTATTGAAAAGTCTAATATTTGGAAGACCATACTCAACCTGTTGAAATGTGTGTATTATCTGGCTAAATAATACAGGTTTTTCTTGTGATAATAATATAAGGTTTATGAATGTGTAAGGGTGGATTGGGAGCCAGAGGACCTAGATTTTGATCCCAGGGTAAGTTATTTAGAAATCTCTGGGCTAGGCGTGGTGGCTCACACCTGTAATCCTAGCACTGTGGGAGGCCAAGGCAGGAGGATTGCTTGAACTTAGGAGTTCGAGACCCTGTCTCTACTAAAAATAGAAAAATTAGCTGGGCATCATGGCACACACCTGTCCCAGTCCCAGCTACTCCTACTTGGGAGGCTGAGGCAGGAGGATCACTTGAGCCCATGAGTTTGAGGTTGCAATGAGCTATGATGATGCCACTGCACTCTACCTGGGGCAACAGAGCGAGACCCTATCTTGAAGAAAAAAAAAAAATCTCTTGACTTGAGTATTCTCATTTTTAAAGTGAAGTAGTTGAAGTAGAATTGGAGGAGATTTTAGAGATAATCTTTAATTATTTAGTAATCAATTACTAAGTCCACTTAACTCAGTGGACAATTTACTTAGACCATACAACTTTATCTCTAATAGTTTTGTTATCTTTATATTGGTTTTCAGTCACATTATTGGTTCTCAACTTGTCTTCATAAATACCAAGAGAGGGAGCATTAACATGATCTTTATTTCTTATAGGTTCAGCATGCACTAAAAAAATCTGAGAAGGCTTTGGATACCCTAAACAGAGCCATTGTTATTGATCCCAAGAATCCTCTATGCAAATTTCACAGAGCCTCAGTTTTATTTGCAAATGAAAAATATAAGGTAAGATATATATCTTTAGGGTTTTCAGCATTATTTTGCTTAAGTTGTCCCTTTAATAAACTAAAAGTTATTTAAACTTTGCCAACCTGAGAAAGCTGATTTGGATATAAATTAAATAAAAAATTATTTATACTTTAACTTTGATCTGAAGCAGTTCATCTACCCAATTTTAAAAAACTGTTAATTTCATTGTCTTTTGTGATTTAAGTTCTCATGAAATGCTCATAGAAAGGATTGGTATGTGGATATTTAGGAATAAGTGGTTATTCCTTATAAAGATTCCATATTTAGAAAGTTTTTTCAAGAGGGAATTATCTTAAAGGTAAGATTTAAACCATCCTCTTAGGACCAAAATAAGCGAACAGATGACAAATGAATATGTGTGCATTATTCAGCAAATATTTGTTGAGTACTTACTATGTGTCAGGCACTAGGAATATAGTGGTGAGTAAAGCAATCATATTTCCTGCCTTTGAGGAGCTTATCATCTAGTACCCCTCTAGAGGGAGAATAGATATTAACCAAATAATCATAAAATAATAGATGTTGAGTACATACAGGGAAAGTATGGTGAGTTATGAGAGCTTAGAACAAGGACACTAGATCTATTCTGATGTGTCTCTCTTAGGCTGTCAAGGATATCCATGCTCTGATCCCCAGTACTTGAATATGTTACCTTATATGACAAGAGAGATTTTGTAGATGTGATTAAGAATCTGGACCTTGAGATAGGGAGAGTAGCTTTATTGTCCATGTGGGCCCAATCTAATCACATAAATCCTTAAAAAGGTAAAATATTTCCCAGCTGTAGTCAGAACCAGCATGAAAAGGACTCAACAAACCATTGTTGGCTTTAAAGACGGAACGAGGGGGCTACAGGTCAAGGAATTCTGGTAGCCTGTAGACTCTAGGAAAGACAGGGAAACAGATTCCCTCCAGAAAGGAAGGCAGCCATGAAAACACCTTGATTTTTGCTCAGCAAGACTCATGTTGAACTTGAAGATAATAAATATATGTTGTTTTTAAGACACCAAATTTGTGGTGATTTGTTATGGTAGCAATAGGAAACAAATGCAACTATACATAAATGTTCTACAACTTGCCTTTTTGTTCTTTTTTTTTTGGATACAACATGCTTTTTTCACTTAATACTCTCCTGTTAATATATATTTGATATTTATCTTTTTTTTAAACCTAACTTACATTGGATTTTGTTCTACTACAAAGAGGTATAAAGAGGAAAACAAAAAGTAGATAACCTCTGTGGACATTAATGGGAAATAAAATATAATGTTCATAATGTTAGAAAATTCAAAAAGTAGAGAAAGCTACCAAATGAAGAATAGACGCCCCCCTCATCCCATCATCAGTCATCCCCTTCCCAAAGGCAAACCATTCTTACCTTGTTTGAGGACATAGATATAATTATTTATGCCAGAAAAAAAGGAAAAAATGCATATACTTACATAAACATTTATAAAACATTTATAAAACATTTATAAAACATTTATAAAATATTTATACATATACTATACAGTTAGGTATAGTTGGATTTGTTTCCTTGCTGCTATAACAAATTACCACAAATTTGATGTCTTAAAACAACATAAATTTATTATCTTGAGATTCAACATGAGTCTTGCTGAGCTAAAATCAAGGTGTTTTCAGAAGGAAGATGCCAGAAGGAAGGCATCTCTTTCCCTGTCTTTCCTAGAGTCTACAGGCTGCCAGAATTCCTTGACCTATAGCCCCCTTCCTCCATCTTCAAAGCCAACAGTGGTTTGGTTTGTCAGGTCATGTATCTTTGTGTGTGCAGTATATATATTTTGACACAAGGCATAATACCATACATGTTGTTTGGCATCTTGATTTTGTCCTTTTTATTTTTATTTTTTATATACAATTGAGCAGCTACAGAGGATAGACCATAATTCATTTAACTAGGCCGCAATTAGACACTTTGATTGTTTCTAATATTTTACAATAACAAGTAATATGTTGGGTTGAATGTTCTTATAAAGATGACTTAGGTGGACTTTTTTCTTTTTTAAGTACATCTCTGGGACAAATTCCTAGTAGTGGGATTGTGCAATCAGTGGTTACATGTAGTTTTTAACTTAATAGATAATGCTAAATTGTCCTTACTAATACTTTGGATCAATTTATACTTCCACTGCAGTGAGGAGAATAACTATTTCCTCCCACTCATGCTAACTTTATGTAACACCAAATTATTTTTGTCCAGGTGAAAAATAGGGCAGCATTTCATTTGGGGGGCCAGTTTTATTTTTAATGATTATCTTTCTCCTTTAACTACAAATCTAATTCTTTCTCTTATATTTCTTCTCAATTTCCCCAACCCTTTAGCAAAAGATTACTAGACAGTTTAACTCAGTTCAGAGGGTTAAATTTAATTTCATTAGTTAAAATTAGGTCAGTTATGTTCAGAGATTAGTGGTTGTATCAAGGAAGTCAGACAGAACCACACTTATTTTGTTCTGCAACTTAGTTTTCAAAGCACTTTCACACACTTCCACACACAATGTGATGAAGTTACTGTTTTAAATAAAGTGATGACAAAAGCAAGGGTTGTCACCCCCTGCATATGTGTGTGTGTGTGTGTGTGTGTGTGTGTGTGTGTGTGTACATTTTGTGTACGCTGGTGAGTGCCTGTCATTTCTTAGTTCCTATTGTATTTTTCATGCATTTTGTTTTTACAACAAGAAGAACTAATGCAATAAGGAAGCATATTGATTAAGATCTAGTTTGATTTGGGGAAATCTAATAAATAAAAACACTTGCTTAGTCAAAACTTTGTAAAACTTTGCTGCTCTAAGGTTTTTCTTTACCTTTTTCAGTTGGCTTTACAAGAACTTGAAGAATTGAAACAAATTGTTCCCAAAGAATCCCTCGTTTACTTCTTAATAGGAAAGGTAAAGACTGGGGCCATGATCCTAATCTGTGACTTTCATAGCAAATATTAACTTTCATATTTTATAAGAATAAATATTAATATAATACTATACATCATGTATTGAGCAAATTCAACTAGACCTCTGAACAAGATGATATCCTAATGAAAGAGCAAGAACACACACCCCATAATCCTAATCCTACTATGGCATTAGAAGTAGATTAGCCTGGGAGGCTGAGGCGGTGGATTGTTTGAGCTCAGGAGTTCAAGAACAGCCTGAGCAAGAACGAGACCCCGTCTCTACTAAAAATAGAAAGAAATTATATGGACAGCTAAAGATATATATAGAAAAAATTAGCTGGGTGTGGTGGCACATGCCTGTAGTCCCAGCTACTCGGGAGGCTGAGGCAGGAGGATTGCTTGAGCCTAGGAGTTTGAGGTTGCTGTGAGCTAGGCTGACGCCACGGCACTCTAGTCTCTAAAAAAAAAAAAAGAAGTAGATTAGCATTTGCAGCCCAAGACCAGTAATGAGTCAATAACTGAGACTACCACATGAAAAGCCCTTGGCTTCCAATTCTCAATAAAATACTTTGAAGTCCCCCAAAAGAAAAGAATTAATGGCACTGTGTTGTCTTGATTAGAAGAAATGGCTTCTAGTCCTTGACAAACTGGACCCCCAGATGCCAGTTGGTTAAAGTATCTAGGAACCATGGACAGATGTTAAGAGTTGATACAGCTTCATTTAAAATCACTGTAAATGAATGTTAATCAAGCAGCTTATAGTCCACTTATTCTGTTTGTCACTGTTGCAGTCAGAGTGAGATTTATATTAGAAACCTACTACCTGAATTCCGAAAATAATATCTGGATATACTAAAAGGAACTCAAAAGCTGGTATGAGTTCATCTATAGGATGAAGATGTCCTACCCATCAGAATGAGTTTAGAGCACATAAATCAGGAGGCTGATTTAAATTATAAATGTTTAGGATTTTATAGTTGAAGCTCACAACTTAATGAAAAATGTAGTGTCGCTGTTTATTTTTAGGTTTACAAGAAGTTAGGTCAAACACACCTCGCCCTGATGAATTTCTCTTGGGCTATGGATTTAGATCCTAAAGGAGCCAATAACCAGATTAAAGAGGCAATTGATAAGCGCTATCTTCCAGATGATGAGGAGCCAATAACCCAAGAAGAACAGATCAGTAAGTATCATACATATGATTTTGAATGTTTAGAAAGCTATCTTTTGCATAAGGATTGTGGGCTGCTCTTTTATTTTACTAACTGTGGTGTTTTCTTTATGCCAAATGGTATTTTAGGGAAATTGAGCAGGGTGATACACTAACAAAATGCATATTGAGTCAGGTAATTAGTCTCAGTTTTGGATCTGGTTTGCTGTGTGACTTTGACAAATCCATTGCTGAATTTTACCTAGTCCTCAATTTACATTGGAATATGTAACTAATACTGTCTTATCTGCTTCATAGGGAAGTAGTAAGGGAGAAAAAGATGATAGATGTAAATGTATGTTGAGAACATTATAAGTGCCATGTGAATCAATAATAAGTTTATGTACATTTTAAAGCTGCTGTCCCCAATCCCTAGGCCGAGGACGGTCTGTGACCTGTTAGGAACTGAGCAGAATAGCAGGAGGTGAGCGGTGGGCAAATGAGCAAAGCTTCATCTCTATTTACAGCTGCTACCCATCGCTGGCGTCACCGCATAAGCTCCACCTCCTGTCAGATCAGCAGTGGCATTAGATTCTCTTAGGAGCTGGAACCCTACTGTAAACTGCGCATGCGAGGGGTCTAGGTTACGCACTCCTTATGAAAATCTAATGCCTGATGATCTGCGGTGAAGCTGAGGTGGTGATGCTCAGCTCTGGGGTGAGGTAGCTCTGGGGAGCGGCTGCAAATACAGATTATCATTAGCAGAGAGGTTTGACTGCACAGTAAATGTAATGCACTTCAATCATCCCAAAACCTTCCTCTCTGCCCCTCCAGCCTGTGGAAAAATTGTCTTCCATGAAACCGGTCCCTGGTGCCAAAAAGGTTGGGGACCACTGTAATGGTGGCTATTGAAATTCTGTGTAGCTCTGGCAAATCTAAAATCCAAATACATGCCTAATATATATAAATTTAGGAGTCAAGAAAAGAGGAAAGAACGAAGAATAAGTTTAAGAAAGTAAATACTCCATCCCTAAATTGAGTATATGTCTTGAAGTAATTAGTGAGAACCAAGACTTAATGTATCAATATTTTTTAATAATACTATTGAGAAATTCTGATGATAAATTCTGATTAGATGTCTTTGTTCCAAAAAACTTGGTGAAAGGCTTTAATTAAAATTATAATTCCAATAACCCTTTTTAAACTGAAGGTTATATTTTATATTTCTGTGGACTAGCAGGGAGTATCCTCAAAGTAGAGTCAGTGATTTAGAGTTTGGGGGAAAGAAATGTCAGTCTTTTTTTATGTCTCAGAGAGCTAGCTAGTTTTAATTCCTAGGGTAGGAATAAGGAATTCATTAGGCAGAGGCAGTTTTAGTAGTTAAAACCTTAAAGGTAAAATGCAATAAACTAATCTTCTCAGACCTGCTATAAAATAAGGAACTTGAATTGCATATTATTAAAGGATATCAGGATTTTTAAGGGCCTTGATTTAGGGTCTTATCTCTCTGAATGTAATACAGTTTTCCTTGTTCTCATAAACCAACAAGATATATTTGCCAGATACCTTACTATATACTTTTGTTTTATTTTTAAAGTGGGAACAGATGAATCCCAGGAGAGCAGTATGACAGATGCGGATGACACACAACTTCATGCAGCTGAAAGTGATGAATTTTAACTTCTGGAAATCAGACTTTTGCAACTGGATGTGTGACTAGTGCTGACATGTTTCTTGTCCCTCCATATACTGAGTCTTCACTCTTAAGCCGGCATTGTCATCATCCATCACTTATACCATGAGTGTGCCACTTTCAATGGACCCTGACTGTACACAGAATGAAAGGCAGTGCAATATTTAGCTGCTAACAAGACTGGCTCCTTTACCAGTATGAATGACAATTAGTGGGGAAGGGTGGGGAACTTTCTTTTCTTTTTTTCTTTAATCTCCCTTTGTTGGAAAACTATCATGGAAGGAAGAGTTATGTTTTATCTTGAAGGAACCATTAGATATGGAAAACAGTGATGAACCGGAAATTCTTGGTCATTTTTCCAAAAATGTGTTTTTGTTTGGTTCTGTTCCTGATAAACAGAGTGACTGACCTTCATTTCTAAGTTCTTCAAGAATGGTGTTAGCAAGTGCCAGATGGAACAATAAAAGACATTGCCTATAACAGTAACTTGATTGCCAAGGAATGTAAATTACCTTAAACTTGCAGTGTCTCCTATAAACAAATGTAATGGGCATATTGGAACTCTTATGTAGGAATCAAATATCCCTCCATATAGTGTATACTTATTCTTGGCAAGAATGATTTAATGTCTAACCAAGAATTTTAATTTATTCATCTTGCTTCAAAGTGTTGATCATTGTTGTCTCGGTATTGCAAACTTTAAAATTGGTCCTTACCATATTGCCTCTTCTCTTTGAGCTCTGTGGGATCACCTTTAACATTCAGACATGACAGAGTGGTTCCCCATTGAGAAGCCAAAACAAGGCCCGTAATATCCATTTAAGATCACCATAAGAATCAGTATGAGAACACTAAAATGGAGAGACTTTAAGAGATCATGATAGTGAAAGCCTTAATACAATCAGAACTGTACCATAACCTTGAAGCTATATTTGTTCAAGACAGTATCCCTTTGACTTTTCTGAGTGTTTAAAGCAGAGTGCAAGAATGTGTGATTACCTTTGGTTGAGGTAATTTCCATTCTTTTTGGATCTCTGCTTCAGATTATTTTCACTAATGTGAGTCACCAAAATGTTTACTGAGAGTGAGTGGGTATTCAGGATACTGGAAATTTTTAGGTGGAAAAAAAAAACATTCTTATGAAGGAGACAAGTTCTCTCTTGAGTTGTCATAATAGGTTGGTGTCTTTGGGAAATGGCCACAATTTTAAAGATCTAATTATGCATATAAAATGGGAATTATCAGAATTTCACAGTAACAGATTTAAACAGTCTTAAATTGTGTATCTCCTTTATTGTAATGTTTGAAATTTTTAGGGAAACTTTAGTTGTTAACATTTTATTAAGTGCCAATGTCAGAATATGACGAATTATACTTTCTTATGAATGACAGGCCTACAATTATTATTTTGGATTATTCAATGAAGGACAAATTTATCTATTGGTTATCTGTAT
The DNA here is from genome assembly GCF_020740605.2 of Lemur catta. Lineage (NCBI taxonomy): Eukaryota > Metazoa > Chordata > Mammalia > Primates > Lemuridae > Lemur > Lemur catta. The sequence goes on along the minus strand of NC_059142.1, from coordinate 42,936,597 downwards.
TTGTTAGTCAAGCTGTGAAAATAAGGTGGATTACAAAAGATGTGAAAAAAATTTTAGCCTGTAGACTCAGTAATTTTCTATCATTTACTGTTAAACTTTTTATTTGAATGTGGATTAGATACCATTATAAATTAATTCAAGTCAGAGTATTGGATTAAGTATTGGGTGCCAGAGAGGTATTTAACAAAATTTCCTACCTAAATCTATGTGTATGTGCTGTCTAAAACAATAATTTATAAAGAAAAGGAAAAGTTGGGAATAAGTGAATATTACTAAAAATTCCCAGAGGCTAGCACTTGAATTCTAACAAATATTCCATTTTATTACCCATTAGTTCTATAATATTTAATTTTAGATTCTTTTATTTTTTTTAATTGGCAAATCGTAAGTCAACTGTATAACAGTATCAAATCTAGAGTTTCGTAGAAAGCTTCGACCTGAGTTCTGTGTTACAAAGCCTGGAGAAAGCTAAGTTTAGAACATAATTTGCTAGAGTATAATTAGTTATCTTTTTATACTAGGAATTTATGTCCTGTACCAGAGGTTGCAAGTCTTTTCTGATACTGATTTTGAGACCAAGAATAAAAAGATAGTTGAGAAAGGCACACGATGGCAATGGCTGGTTGAGGGACACTTTCAGCCCAAGTTTGGCCTGATTTCATTTTTCCTCATAACTACTTTCAAAGACATTTAGAATTGGAAGCCTTATTTTCCGCCTAGTAACTCTTTCTGCCTTTTTTCCTTTTTTTTTTTTTTTTTGCATGAATGGGGATCAAACAACCAGAAGAACATGTTTTGGTCAAGCAAAATGTTTGCTTCAAATTTCAGAAGCTACTTTGAAGGAAATTAAAAATACTAAGTACTTTGATATCCTTTTTTCTGTTTCACATATATACGTGTATATATATATATATATATATATCCACACACACACTTTTATTCAGAAGTTATGTTGTGGCATTGGATTTATTTTTTCCCTTGGAAATGGTTCTTAACTCTGGGATTTTAAAAGGTTGGAATATTTTTTCAAGAGAACAATGGTACTCAAAATAATGAAAGGTGGTCCCTACTTTTTCTGTATTTCATTACTTTAAAATTTTTATTTTTTTCAAGAACTGCAAGTAACATTTGAACCATGCTGCTGTTGTACCTTAAACAAAAACTCAGTGATAACCAGTATTTAGTCTATTAAAAATGTTCTTTTTAAAGAAAAAAGTTTGGAAGTCTCTGATTAGCCAGAGTATAGTATGGATCTTCACTGAGAAATACGGTGACCCGTTTTCTTTGTGAAAACCTGGGAAAATGCAAGTGTGGGTGTGACGTGTGTGTTCTATTTGCATTGAAACAATGTAATTTTGTGTCTTTTTGCTTTTCCTGACTTATTTCAGAAATTGTACAGTCTTGGGGGGGGAGTCTTTTCTGTTAATATATTTGCAATTCATTAAAGGATATGGAAAATCCAAATAAATTACTTTTGAAAGCAATTTATAATCAAGTTGTTAAAGCTATAGAAGAGCTGTGCCGTCTGTATTTTTATAGTAAGGCACAGCAAAATATGAAAGATTACAGTTTTATGTTCCACAAAAGTCTAGGGCAGTGTTTCTCTATTTTTTTTTTACTTACACCCTCTTTTAATATATTTATATTTTTAAATGCTCATACTCTTTTTAGTATTATTTGGAATTTTAAAATAAATACTATGACAAAAACGATGGTAATTTTTAGAATATATTTTTTTCAAAGTACAGAAGCCCCTTAGGAGCAGCTGGAAATTTGCAAGTCAACTGCTTACTCTTTGATCATGTGATTTCTGAAATTCCTTTAAAAGGGACACAACGCTTTTTTGTTTCAATTAGAATCTATTTTTAAAAATCAAGATCTAAAAGAAGTAAAATATAGAAACTAAATTTTATTTTAGTTTGAAAACCTTTTTTTTTGGTATCTTGGAGAAAGTGTAGAGGGCTGAATGGTTTTATTCAGACTTGAGAAAAGGGCAGTAACAGGAAAAAACACATGAAGTGGGGTGAGCTGGGCAGATTTGGGGGAACAACTCATACTTTATAACCTTCCCTTTCCTGGGACCTGCCAGTTAACTGTCAGCTGAACAAGGATAAATAGAAACTTAGACATGGAACTGTTCTTTAACTTGTTTAGCTGCTAACTCATGGTTTGTGAAGTTTCAGTACAGGTTTTATTTTTTTTCATAAGTGCAAACTTTGTTAAATAGCTACATCGAATGAGACCTTGCCCTGCATGTTGTGTTACTTGCTTCGTGGGCAGTATTTGCAGGAAAAGAATTACTCCATTTTACAAAAAAGAAAACAGATTCGGTATTAAATGATAGAGATGGACACTTTTGTCATTAATGTATTTTCAAAACCTTGTATTTAGTTTTGGATTTCCTCTGGATGTTTCAAGTCATATCTAATCTTAACTGTTAGGTGCCCTCTCTAGCATTTTTCAATGCATAGTCTACCATACACTATCATAGAAGTCCAGGTTTGGCAGAGGGAACTTGGTTATTAATCATACGTTCAGATCTATCATATACTAGTCCTTTGCATATGGGGCTTTGACCTGTATCCTGCTTCTCTACTATATTTTCCCTCTTTGAGTGACTAGAATTTGTTTTTTTTTTTTTGAGACAGAGTCTCACTCTGCTGCCCAGGCTAGAGTGTCCTGGCATCAGCCTAGCTCACAGCAACCTCAAACTCCTGGGCTCAAGCGATCCTCCTGCCTCAGCCTCCTGAGTAGCTGGGACTACAGGCATGTGCCACCATGCCTGGCTAATTTTTCCTATATATATTTTTAGTTGTCCAGCTAATTTATTTCTAATTTTAGTAAAGACGGGGTCTTGCCCTTGCTGAGGCTGGCCTGGAACTCCTGAACTCAAAATGATCCACCCGCCTTGGCCTCCCAGAGTGCTAGGATTACAAGTGTGAGCCACAGTGCCCAGCCTGAGTGACTAGAATTTAAAATAGAAAGTTAAATCTTGGCTGGGCGCGGTGGCTCACGCCTGTCTAGCACTCTGGGAGGCCGAGGTGGGTGGATTGCTCTAGGTCAGGAGTTCGAGACCAGCCTGAGCAAGAGCGAGACCCCGTCTCTACTAAAAATAGAAAGAAATTATATGGACAGCTAAAATATATATAGAAAAAATTAGCTGGGCCTGGTGGCGCATGCCTGTAGTCCCAGCTACTCGGGAGGCTGAGGCAGTAGGATCGCTTAAGCCCAGGAGTTTGAGGTTGCTGTGAGCTAGGCTGACGCCACGGCACTGACTCTAGCCCGGGCAACAGAGCGAGACTCTGTCTCAAAAAAAAAAAAAAAGAAAAGAAAATTAAATCTTTAATTTTCTTTTAGTTCTTGCCCTTTTCATTACCAATTTTCCCCATCACAAGCGTTCTTTTATATTCAACACTGTTAGAGAAAAATTTGTTTATGACATTTGCTAAAAATGATAAGGCAGAACTTTATTCAGAGAGGGCCATGGGCATAGGTGTAGGGAACACTGCAGCAGGGTCTTGCATTAGGGGAGAGAGATGGGACTCAACTCTGACTCCAGTAGGGACAAGTGCAGATTTATATTCAAGGAGCAGGGTGGGGTCAGTGGATGGAAAATTAATAAGACAAAACATCAAGGATGAGGGGTTTCTGCCTAAATTGGCTTGATGGGATTATTGCTGAAGGCTGGCCAGGTGGATAAGATATCAAGGGCAGGGTGTTTTTGCAAAACTGATACAGCAGAATTGCTGTTCCAACTGGATTCTACAAGGAAGGAAGCCTGAGGTCAAGCCTAGACAAAAAGGACTTAGGAGCCTGACTTAAGTTTTGGTTAAAGGAGAGAGTCATTGTCAACACTATCTAAATAGAATTTTCAACATGAGGCTAAAAGCTGAAGAGAAAATTAAAGACCTTGAAAATGTGTAACATTTTTTTTTTTTTCTTTTTAAGACAGGGTCTCTCTTTGTTGCCCGGGCTAGAGTGCAATGGTGTCATAGCTCACTGCAACCTCAAACTCCTGGGTTCCTCAATCCTCCTGCCTCAGCCTCCCAAGTAGCTGCAATTACAGGCATGCACCACCACGCCCGCCTAATTTTTCTATTTTTTGTAAAGATGGGATCTCGCTATGTTGCCTCAAAATGATCCTCCTGCCTTAGCCTCCCCAAGTGCTAGGATTACAGGCATGAGCCACTGGGTCTGGCCTATAAAACCATTTTTAAGAAAGCAAAAAAATATATACTGTAGCAGAGTACTCGCCCCTCCTCCTATGGATATGGAAGGGTTATATTGATGGGGGAATATGTAACAGAAGAAATGGCTTGAAAAAATGGCAAAAATGTTTTGTTTCTTTAAGACATCCTGCACTCCTTTTGGGGAACTAGGACCTGCATTCCTGCCTCAGGCCAGTGGTCAGGAGGGGCAAGGGAATGTCTTTTGTTCTTTGTGCCACAGGAGATGGCTCAAGGGAATTGTCTGGGTGGACATCTGTCATGAGACCGTTTTAGCTGAATATGGGATTAATCCAGGTGGAGGCCTAGAGATTGTCTTAGTCAAAGATGAGATGAATCAGAACCTTTAAAAGTTTGGGTGCGGTGGCTCACGCCTGTAATCCTAGCAGTCTGGGAGGCTGAGGAGGGAGGATCGCTTGAGCTCAGGAGTTCAAGACCAGCCAGAGCAAGAGCGAGACCCCATCTCTACTAAAAATAGAAAGAAATTATCTGGCCAACTAAAAATATATAGAAAAAATAAAATTAGTCAGGCATTGTGGCGCATGCCTGTAGTCCCAGCTACTCGGGAGGCTGAGGCAGGAGGATCGCTTGAACCCAGGAGTTTGAGGTTGCTGTGAGCTAGGCTGACGCCACAGCACTCTAGCCCGGGGAACAGAGCAAGACTCTGTCTCAAAAAAAAAATTATAAAAAAAGAAACCTCCTTTCTATTCCTAGTTTTCAGTGGTTTTCATCATGACCAGGTTCTGCAATGTATTAAGAAATTCGTGTTGAGATTTCTGGGGCTGAGAACAATAGCAATAGCCTAATTATTAATACAAATCTCTCCCTCACCCACTCAAAACAACCATAAAATCAAGTAGAACAAATAAAAACTACACAGAGCTCATGCCTTCAGTACCAGAACACTGCAACTTCAAATTACCTGTCAGTAGAGGAAAAAATTCACAATAGGGATCCTGTGTGAATAAGAAGCCTGTGGGTGTGGAGGGTGAAGAAAGAGGTAAAGCACTCCATGGGACAGAGCAGGATGGAGTAAAGGGCTTAGGGGACGCACAGAATCTCCAGGAAAAAAAGTGAAATGAATGCAAAATACTGAGCACAGGTTATGACTTGGTAGATTATAGCCCTGGCTTTGGGGAAAGGTTTGAAAATGTAGGACCAGGAGTGGCCACCTAGTAGGAGCAGTGTTTCTGGAGGAGAATCAGTTACAAGGAGAGTAGTGAAAGGAAAAAGGGGAAACGTAAGACTAAAAGAAAAGAGAAATGAGGCACACCAAGCTTTTCTCCCACCCCACCAACAGAATCTTTAAACTGCACAAGAGGGCAGAACTGACAAATGAGGGCACTCAAATTAGGAATTTTGTGAATGGAATGATTTGGAATAAAGTGGGCCCACATCCATACACAACTATTGCAAAAGGTTAGGAAATGGAAATTAAAGGTTTTCTGCTGATGAAGTCTCCCCAAAAAACAACCACAAAGCTAAAGGAAAAGAAATATCCTTTAAAAAGCATATGAGAAAGTGGAAAGTCACCTTAAATTGGAAAAAAACAGGACAAATGTTGATAAATTTGACTACATGAAAATAAAAACATTTTGCATGGTAAAAGCCATAAGACAGATAACAAACTGGGAAGAAATTTGCCCATGTACCACAGATAAAAGGCCAATAACTCCTAAAGTATAAAGAATTACACTTTGGGGGGCCGAAGTGGGAGGATTGCTTGAGGCAAGGAGTTTAAGATCAACCTGGGCAACATAGCGAGACTCTGTCTCTAAAAAATAAGTAAATAAACTAGGCATGGTGGTGCATGCACCTGTAGTCCCAGCTACTCAGGGGGCTGAGGCAGGAGGATAGCTTGAGTCCAGGAGTTTGAGGTTGCTGTGAGCTAGGCTGACACCAGGGCATTCTACTCAGGGTAACAGCGTGAGACTGTGTCTAAAAAAAAAAAAAAAAAGGATGGGCTGTCCCACGGATCCTAGAGCCCTAACTTTTCCCAGAAGGCCTGCCTTCTTGCAGACTCTCATCTAATGCACATCTCAGCCTAGCCTAGGCCCACTTAGCCACAGATTAGTGACAGAAATTTTAGAACGAGGAAGGAATACAGGATTGCCCTTGGGGAACTCTCGAGTTTCTAAGCCCAATTTCAAGAAGGCTGGAGAGGATTACACAGGGTATGTTAACTAGGCAGATGGGAATCTTGAGGCTGTCTTAGAATTCTGTCTACCTACCATACTGGACTAACTTCCCCTCCTTCCAGAGGCAGATTCATGATGAAGCTTATGTTGCTTAAATTACAGGTCTTTTTTTACTTGCATGGGCCACTGTGAGGTCTGGGAATGGCTAGGAGTTAGAGAATGTTCTAGGCAGATAGAAGAAGCTAAGTTTTGATAAAGTGTTTCTGCATAAACATTTCTAGGCCAGCATTTCTGATTCAAAAAGAAAAAGACCTAAAATCTCCAGTATTTGTTATGATTTCTTTTTTCATTCTAAATAAATTTTGCACCTTCTTACCTAAAAACAAAACAAAACAAAAACATAGCATCCGTCCCCAGTGGATCACTCCAGAGGTATTATAAACGTAATAACCATATGTTGCAAAACAAAAATTCAGGACATATTACCTAATACTCAACTTTTTTTACAAAGGCACGGAATACCTGAAATATGAACTGTTCTTTAAAATCTGGAATATTTGTCACAGGTGCAAGAAGCCACATTTTATTCCCTGCATCATTCCTTTCCCTTTCTGTACAAATAAAGAACAATAAAATGAGAATGATTAAACAGACAGATCAAGACTTTGTGATTAGCAACAGGTGAAAACACACAAAAAAGAACAAGACAGAAGTTGTCCTTGCCTTAGGGAACACTTTCTAGAGAAGAGGATTACTGGATTGTGAGGTTTGTGTGGACGGGGATTATGCTGAAGAGAGTAGAGTTCTCATAGCCCCCACTGCTGCCCCCATACCTTCGCTCCTCCACCCCCATGTACAATCTCTTCCTTTTGAGGCCAAGTCAACAAGCTACGAGACTCCATATCCATCATCCACCAACCTTCCATCCATTCCGTGTTAATTTATGGTGTGGGTATCTTCCTTTCCATCACCCTGGCTAGCTTTAACACCTGTGCTTCATCTTTCCTCAATCTCTTCAACCCAGTGACCTTCCAAGCTATAGCAGCCCCCACCCATGACCATGCAAAGGGGCTTCCAGACCCTGGACCAGCTCCACTGCCGAAACTCTAGCTCCCAGCATTCAGCTTTCCTGCTTCCTTACTTCCATTTCCTCCACTCTTCCATCTTATGGAGGCTCGATCCTGTTAATCTTTTTTTTTTTTTTTAATCTGTCTTGATTTTGCTTCTTTCCTAACCAGTTTTGGCTTCATGGTCACTTAAACAAGAGTCACAAACCAGAATGCTGTCACAGGGCTAAGCAGGTAACAAAAATTGAGTGATGCAGGTCCAGTGGCTTAATCTCCTCAGGCTACCATAACAAAACACCATAGGCTGGGTGGCCTAAATATCAAACCTTTTCTCACAGTCCTAGAGGCTGGAAAGTCTAAGAGCAAGGTCCCCAAAGGGTCAAGTTTCTGGTGTGGGCTATTCCTGGCTGTGTCCTCACATGGCAGAGAGCTAGAGAGTTCTCGTGTCTCTTCTTATAAGGACATTAATCATATGGGATCAGGGACCCACCTTTATGAGTTCATTAAACCTTAATTACTTCCATAAAGGCCCTATCTCCAAATACAGTCACACTGGGGGTTAGGACTTCCCCATAAGAATTTTGGGGGAGACACAATTCAGTTCACAGCACTCAGGTGTTGAAGATATTACAGAGGATGGCAGAGATTGTGACAAACTAGAGAAGCACAGGCCTGTCCCACAGTTGCCGCTCAACCTCAGAAGATGTTGCCACATAGTAGGGGCCCTTCACATTAATTGTGCCGTGGGATGCTTCACAATCTCATAAGGCCTATGAATCCCTCCTTGAAATAACATTTTAAATGCATAAAATAAAGCACGTATATTCAACAAACGAGGAACAGAAGGAAACTTCCTCCATCCAATAAAGACCATCTGTGAAAAACCCACACCTAACGGCATACTTAATTTTAATGATGGAAGACTAAAAGTTTTTCTCCTAACATCAGGAAGAAGACAAGAATGTTCACTCTTGCCACTTCTATTTGACATTGTATTGGAAGTTCTAGCCAGGGCAAAGAGAAATAAAAGGCTACAAATTGGAAAGGAAGAAATATAACTATCTTTATTTGCAGATGACATGACCTTGTATGGAAGAAATCCTGAGGAATCCACAAAACTGTTAGAACTAGTAAACAAATTCAGCAAAGGTGCAAGATATAAGAGTAATATACAAAAATTACTTGCTTTTCTTTTTTTTTTTTAAATGGGATCTCACCAATCCTCCTGCCTCAGCCTCCCCAGTAGTGTGCCATAACGCCTGGCTAATTTTTCTATTTTTAGTAGAGAGGGGGTCTCTTGCTCAGGCTGGTCTTGAACTCCTAAGCTCAAGCAATCCTCCCACCTTGGCCTCCCAGAGTGCTAGGATTACAGATGTGAGCCACCGCACCTGGCCTAGGATTACAGGTGTGAGCCACCGCACCTGGCCTATCCTCATTTTAGATGAGGAAACTGAGGGTCAATGCCTAAACAGCTTGTCTCAGGCTCCAGATTGTGGGCTTCAGAGCTAGGCTAGGGTTGAGACCCACATTTTGCTGCTCAGGTTGTGACCATGGCCTACTGGTCAACTTCTAAAACCATTTTTTTTTTTTAAGAGACGGGGTCTTGTTATGTGGCCCAGGCTGGAATGCAGTGGCTATTCACAGACGCGATCCCACTGCTGATCAGCACGGGAGTTTTGACCTGCTCCGTTTCTGACCTGGGCCAGTTCACCCCTCCTTAGGCAACCTGGTGCCCTGCTCCCGGGAGGTCACCATATTGATGCCAAACTTAGTGTGGACCCCCAATCATCATAGCACACTACAGCCCAGAACTCCTGGACTCAAGCGATCCTCCTGCCTCAGCCTCCTGAGTAGCTGGGACTACAGGCTCATGCCATGATGCCTAGCTAATTTTTCTATTTTTTGTAGAGACAGAGTCTCACTCTTGCTCAGGCTGGTCTTGAACTCCTGAGCTCAAGCAATCCTCCTGCCGTGGCCTCCCAGAGTGCTAGGACAGGTGTGAGCCAACTTGCCCAGCCTACAATTTGTATTCTGTAGCTTGTACTTGCACGTGTGTTTTGTTCTTATCAGGACAGTGGAAATGCTATACAAAACTAACTCAACTCTTTTGATTTCACTTCTTGACACATCCACGACCTACCAGCGCTCTGTGCCTTCAGCTTGCTGATGAATAAGGAAGGCCTGAAAGGAAAAGGAACTATGGGTTGCCTTGCCTTCCTTTTCTTTTTCTGTCATCATTTTCAGCATAGGTGATTGGCTAATATAGAGAAATAACACAAATAAGGAAGGATGTGATATGCTTCCATGGTCCTTCATGTTTCATAGAATGCTACTGCCTTCTATCTGAGTTTGAAGCAAGTCCTCATTCAAATGGAAAGCATGGTCTCTCAGGGTTGTCAGTGTCCGGCTTACTCAGTCTCAGTCCTATAAGTAACACACTTACCTTGAACTCACTTTGAGTCTTGCTGAACTTCCACGCATCATGACCAGAATTCTGTGCTCATGGGATATCACAAAGGCTATATGCAAATGGAGCAGCAAATTGCGCATATCTCCTCAAAAGTGAAATTATTAAGAATTTCAAGATGGCAACAGCAAAGCATGGGGCCTTTCTGAGTGTGGGACCCTGTGTGACTGCACAGGTCACATGCCCATGGAGCCAACCCTGGTGACAGAGCAGGATTTGAACCATAATTCATTTAACCAGTCCTATAATAAAGTGCATTTAGGTTTTATTTCCTCCCATCTTTTGCAGTGACAAATGTTTCTTAAAAAACAAACAAGCCATTAACCATATATATATAGGGTATCAAAAAATTTAGAAGCAGGGAAAATATTTATTGTACTTTTTTCATTTTAGTTAATGTGCTCTGATATAATCTTAATTATATTCCCTGGTTGAGATTCTATCTTTTTTCCTCATGAGCAGCTCTGTGATAATAATGAAATAAATAGCCCCATGTTTCTAGACTTTTCAGAGAATATATCAGTAGGATAAATTCTAGGGTACTCAATAAATGCTTAGGGAAATGAAGGAATAAATTACTAGAGGTGGAATTGCTAGATTCAAGAGTATATGCATTTGTAATTTTGACAGTTATTGCCTAATTGCTCTCCATCAATACTGGAACAGTTTAGGTTTTCACCAGTGATGTATAACAATGGCTATTTCCCCACCCCATTGCCAACGCAACGTTGGCAAACACCTTTCATCTTTGTGATCTGTTAGTTGAAAATGATATCTCAATGGAGTTTTAAATGCATGTATTTTAGTGAAGTTGATCATGTTTTCTTTCCTTTAAGGGTCATTTGTATTTTCCTTTTGTGAAATTCTGTCATATACCTATATACTTTGTCCACTTTTCTGTAGAGATTTTTTACAAATATATTTTTGTGGTGAGATATAACACGCACAGAAAAGTATATAAAACTATTTTTGTACACTTTAGTAAACAGTTATGCTGCAAATACTCGTGTACCCATCAAAAAATGGGTACTAATACTACTGGTCAAAAACTAGAGCTCTGTTAGCCTCTTAGAACCACAATTTAACTGTTCTATACGTGGACATTTGGGGTGCTTCCAGTATGCAGCAATGAGGAATATGCTGCTATGAATACTTTTTTACAGTAATCCTGATACTTAAAATTCAGCATTTCTTCATAATATACATCTGGTAGTAGGGTTGCTGGGATATAGAATACGCCTACCTTAAATTTTATTAGATTATATCAAAGTCTTTTCCAAAGTGGCTGTACCAGTTTACGCACCCACCAGCAGTGTACAAGGATTGCTGATCTTTATTGATTTATATGAGGTCTTTATATATAGCATTATGGAAATGGAAATTAGCCCTTTGTGATATGAATAGCAAAATCTTTTTTTCTGAGTATACAATAAATACCTTTAAAGAGACACTGATATTTCTCCCTAGAGGAATGAAAATATACCTGGAAAAAATGGAATACTCTAAATTAGAAACCTTTAAACGAAAAAACAAGTGTTCTGGGTTAACCTTCTCATTGGTCTTAATTTGCTGTCATCCTTGTCATTAATGCAAATAATTATACCAGAAATGTTCATGGAATGCCATGGAATACAGGATGTTAAATATAATAATAATGATAGTTAAAAATTGATTGTTTAGGCCAGGCGTGGTGGCTCACCCCTATAATCCTGGGACTCTGGGAGGCTGAGGTGGGAGGATCACTTGAGCTCAGGAGTTCGAGACCAGCCTGAGCAAGAGTAAGACCCCATCTCTACCAAAAATAGAAAAATTAGCCAGTCATTGTGGCATACACCTGTAGTCCCAGTTACTTGGAGGCTGAAGCAGGAGGATCACTTGAGGCCAGGAGTTTAAGGTTGCAGTAAGCTATGATGACGCCACTGCACTCTAGCCCCGGTGACAAAGTGAGACTCTATCTCAAAAAAAAAAAAAAAAAAAAAAAAAGAAAGAAAGAAAAGAAAAAGAATTGAATGTTTAGCCTGTGCCAGGCACTTTTTAAATTCATCAAATGTATTAACTAATTTAATCTTCACAACAACCTTAAGAGGTAGGTGCCATTTTTTGCTCCATTTCATAGATACGAATAAGGAGCAGGACTGAAGGTGTTTTCTAGGATTGATTTAAGCAGAATTATCATAATAAACTCAGAGAGAAGATTCTTAACTGACAAAGATGTTTTCTTTTTGTAATTTGCTTCCTTCTTGGGAATAAATGATACCCCATCCTGGGCTCCTTTTCCCCATCCATTCAGATCTGCAATATGCCTCAAGCTTTCTCTCTGTGTGTGTGTCTCTCTCTCTCTTTTTTTTTTGGAGACAGGGTCTTGCTCTGTCTCCCGGGGAAGAGTGCAGGGGTGTCAGCTTAGCTCAGAGCAACCTCAAACTCCTGGGCTCAAGTGATCCTCCTGCCTCAGCCTCCTGAGTAGCTGGGACTACAGTTGTGTGCTACCACACCTGGCTAATTTTTCTATTCTTTGTAGACACGGGGGGCTCGCTCTTGCTCAGGCTGGTCTCAAACTCCTGAGCTCAAGTGATCCTCCTGCCTCGGCCTCCCAGAGTACTAGGATTACAGGCGTGAGCCACCATGCCAGCCCTCATTTTTATTTGAAGAAAGACAAGATGTGTACATCTTTCTTCCAACCCATACTCACATTCCCTTGTTCTTTGTGTCACAGGGATATCAGACATCTGCAGGCAGGATTGGGAACTGGATAGTTTTTGGAGCCAGAAGGGGAAGAGAGAGACAGGGCTGAGGGGACATGAGCATGTGGAGGGTGGGAAGGATGAGTTTCTTAGCCTGTGGTCTACGGATTGGGAAATACATGAACTTAGAACAGGAAAAATAACATGCCTTTATTTTTGCTTAAGTCCAACAGAAAATTAGCATTTCTTTTAGTTATGAATGGAGACAACAAGCCACAGTAGTATTAGCAGTACCTGTGATCTTGTCACCAATGAAAATCAAAGATATTTTCGTATTGTATTATAGTTAATTGCTTCTCAGCCTTTTGGTTAAGATCAAGTATATATTACAGTTGATGAAGACATCTTAAAATAATATTTATGCTCATTTATGACCTCAAAATTTTGATGGTCAGTAGGCCTGTCATTATTTATTACAATATTAAAAAGTACATGTACTACTATATTACACTTTAAAAAATATTTTGAAAACTGTGTGTTAATATAGTTGGTTTCCTTTGAATTTCTATGTATTTTTGTTACGTATTTAAAACATTCTGAGGCTTCTATATATTTCACCAGACTGCCAAAAGAGTCTGTGTCATGAAAAAGTGAACAACCCGATTTACAGATATTTTGTTGGTTTTCATGCTTATTGTCACATGGCTATCAGAACCTAAAGAGGGTTCCTGTAGTGAGCCTCAAGGCTCTCACAGTTTTATATTATTCTGTTTTTCCAGAGACCCTTCCTCCCTTAGCTTTTATGCCTCTTCAATATCCTGGTTCTCTTACCTTACTGACCCTCTTTCTGTTTCTTTTTCATCCTCCTGACTTTATTTATTTTTGAGACAGGGTCTCACTCTGTCGACCGGGCTAGAGTGCAGTGGCGTCACCATAGCTCACTGCAACCTCCACCTACTGGGCTCAGGTGATCCTCCCTCAGCCACCAGAGTAGCTGGGATGACAGGCACGGGCCACAGTGCCCCACCATCTCCCTGACTTTAATTGTGGCTCTCTCATTACATTTCTTTGGGGAGTTCATCCTTTAGTGTGTCGTAGACCACCATCTTTAGTCAGAGAACCTTAAATCTTCTCTAGTCTAGATTGTCCAACCTCTCCCCAGTTCCATAAATTCCGTTGTCTCTGGGACGCTTCCATTTGGTTTCACCCCTGGTATGTGGAACTGAACATATTAAAAACTAACATTCCTCCCCAAGTCTGCATGTTGTGCCAATTTTTCTGGACACGTATCTTGTCTGTCCACTGGTTTTGCGACCTTAGATTATTTTAAAAATTAAATCAATTAATGTTTTTGCATCGGAATGTTTATGAATGGTACAAAAATAAAGATACAAAGGAGATGCAGTGAGATGTAAGTCTTCCTCCCATCTGGTTCCCTAGCCACTCATTTCTCCTCCCAGGAGGTAACCAGTGTCACCAGCTCTGAGAGTGATTTTTGATTCCTTCTTATATCGGCTATATCTGAAGTCGGTCCATGTCTGTTGAGATGTATGCCCTTTCCTTTCCAGGCCCTTGCGACCTAATATCTGGTTGACTTCATATATAAATATTTATACGCGTTTATTTTATATACATGTATAAAATCTCCCCCTATGGCCTTCCGGCCTGAGTTTTCATCACGTCGCTTCCTGGATGAAGAACCCAGGGCGTGTGGGGCAGGGGTTGGGGGTGATGTACAAGAGAACCTAAAGGGGACTTAGGTAGAGGGTTCAGAGTGGCCGACTGACGTGAAGCTCTGCGGGGATTCCTACACCCATTCTTTCCACCTCAGGCCCTCTTCCAGTCCTCTCGTCCAAATGCCTCTTGTTTTCAAGGGCCCAGACAGAGACAGAGACAACGAGATACACAGAGACAGAGACGCCGAGGCACCAGCATCTCTCTCCCCGTTCTGTCCCGCCCCACCGCTCTGACGGACACCAGCTCTCAGCCAATAGTGTCCACGATGTGCTCTGGGAGGGCGAATGAGAGACAGAGGAGGGCGGAAGATTTCCCCGCCCCCACTTCTAGGCTTGGTTGAGCCGTGCAGGTAGGTCCGGGGCTGGGGGAGCCGCCGTTGGCACTGGTGCCCTTAGGGGGTGGGGGCACAAGCGGGTAGGGGTGATGGTGGGGAAGGGGAGGCGGCCCCGACCTGGGGAGCCTGAAGGAGCGGCCCGGCCAGGAGGCGGGGGATCGAGGGGCCCGGGCAGCGGACGCCGCCGAGGGCCCTGGAAGCCGCCGGGCTGGGGGAGCGGGGACGCGTGTGTGGGGCGCAGGGACCCCCGCCCCGCGCCCACCCGGAGGCCTGGGCCGCGGGCTGCGGGCCGAGTGGCCCGGGGGCCTGGCTGGCCCGGGGGCGGGCCGGGGCCGGGGGCGCCGAGCGGAGCCCAGGGCGCCAGGCCGAGCCGAGGTGGGACGGACCGACGCGGAGAGGAAGGGAGGCTGCATCCCACTGGCCGCCCCTCCTGCAGCGAACCGGGGCAACGGGCGCAGGCGCCCCTGCCCTGAGCCCACTGCCCCATTCGCCCCCTCCCTAACAATGGGAACAGGGCAGAAGGAGTCGCCCCACTGCGGGAAGGTTGGGGGGGTAGGTTTGGGACCGGGGTCCAAGGTGGGGGGAGGGGTGAGGACTCAGGCTCTCCTTTCTCCTCTCCCGCTGTCTTTGTGGGGGGCGGGGGTTCACCGAGGGACTAGGGAACCCGCCTGAGACTTGGGTCAGGAGTCGTACTCCCCCTCCTTCTCCCCCCAAATCCGATAAGCGGTGAGGAAAGTGATGCCAAGTCTTTGAAGCCGAAGTGACAAACGCATAGCAAGAACAAATCCACTCCGGAGGTTTTTATTTTTTATTATTTTTTAAAAATGAGGGTACTTTTCGACATTTATTTTTAAAGAGGTGGGTGCTGTTATTTTTGTCCCTACTCGGGCAAGCCTCCATTTTAAGCGAAGCAGTAACTGGTTAAGCTGGAATTTATTCAGGCCTAGGACTTGAACAAGGATCCCACAAGAGGTCATTTAGTCCATCCTCCTGCCTCCAGGCAAACTTACCTTCTTCCCATCCTCACAATTAAGTCGTTTGGTGTGCTTTTAAAGATCTCTAGGGAAGAAGGGTTTTTTATTTGCTTATACTTCAGTCAAGATAGATTTTATTTTTCATGTAGAATCAGCTCTGAAACTTAATTTAAGCTTAAACTTAGGGCAGTTGGAATGATCAGAGAGGTTTTAATTTGCTAAATAAAATTCAATGTGGTAAGGGTTTTTTTTAAATGGTTAGTTAACAAATGACCTTTCAATAATGTTTATGAAGTATCCTGGATAATAATTCTTTTCTCTCTGGGATTTTGGTTTTCCAATTCTTTGATAAACAATTTTACATTATTTAGAATATATGTTACATGTTTATTTCTCCTGTTAGGTAAAGTATTTTCATACACATATGGAGATACACATACACACATTTACCCTTTTCTAAAGGGGACTGTATTTTGTATACCTGTTTAGCATTGTGAGGGAAATAGTACTTCAAATCTCTGCCAAGATAGCTGAAACTTTGCATTTTCTTGATTATTTTTCAGTCTAAATGAAAGTCCTCTCTTTCAGATACCTTTCTTGAAACAAAAACATTTCCTACCTACTCCTACTTGGTGACTGAGGGAATTACTAAGACTCTCTTCTTGTTCATTTCTGAGTATTGTCTGAACTATTCCTGACACTATGAATGCTATTTGGATGCCTCTTAAGGTAAGATGTGTTATTTTTTCATTACCAGCCTCATTTTATTTATTTTTCTTTAGAATTGAGAATGTTCTAATTCTTGAATGTGTTACTCTTCAATCGCTTTACCTGGCTCTCCTCTTGCCTCCACTCTTGTATTTGCTTCCTAGGATCTATTGATTACACCTTACTTTGTGTTGCTACTGTTCTTGATTCTTGGCGTTAAAATATTAATGAAGTTCTCAAATTAACTTCCATTATAATGATATGATCATGTTTTTAACTTTATGACAACTTACATAGTTATAAAGTTGTGTTTAATCCTAGTAAGATGGGTGGCAATTCAGACATCCAGGTCCACTTTCAAATAGGTACTTTAGAGTCATAGGTACGAGGGTGTGTCCTACTCTTGCAAATCAGTAGCTGATTCATGTGTTACAAAAGACATGTCATTAACCATTTGTTTACTCTGAAACTTCATATAGTATATTAGAACATTCTAAGACCTGCTGGTTTACATGTGTGACTCTTTGGTGAGTCCTCCTGCTGCTCCCAAGTCCTTTGCATGAGATTTTATACTATTTTCCTCAACAGGTAGCACTTGTGCCAAGTTTCATCTCACTGGGTAAAATCTCCTTTGGGCAGTGTGGACAGGTGACCTTTAGATGAAAAAGCCCCTGTTGATGTGGTGGAAAAGCCCCAGTCTGTTTTGGCTTCTCCAATCTCTCATACTTAGATGGCCAAAGAACTCTCCATTAGGACTCAGTAGAGGGCAAAGCTGAAGTCATATGTAGGGAGGAAATAGGAGGAAGGATGGAGAAGGATAAGGAATGATAGAAACCTTTCTCCAGCTTCACCTTCCTTCAGAGTTGGGTAGTAGCATGATTAAAGTGGCTGTGTGGTAATCTGCTCTGTGGAATTCCAGATTGATGCAGTGGATAAATCAGAAAATAATGCAGTCTGTGTAACCTAAATATTTGGACTTGTGGGAAATCTTTAGGTAATGTAGACTGAGTTCTCATCTTCGTTTATATTCCAGCTGCTATTGTTGGATAATGAGTGCACGTTAATATAAAGGAAGCCAAAGTGGCACAGTTTTTCCAGCCATTCTCCCTGTAGAGTTGGAGGAGTTACATGGGTAACACAGCCAGAAGTCCTGAACCCATAAAAATTGGGAGGCCTGTGTAAGCGTGTTTCTACTTCTTAGCAAGTCTTTAGTGCGAGGACCTGGTGGCCTCTATACTCTTTAGGAAGCAGGCAAGGGGATTGAGATCAATGTATTGGATTTCATTTTACAGCTTCCTTGGTTTTAACTAATGTATTAGGTACATGGAGGCCTGCTTTTGAAGATATCTATGATGTTTAAGGTTTTACCTCTGAATCTCTCTGAACCTGGGTTATAATACAGTAACCTCTGAAGTTGTACCAAGGGCCACTGGCATGGCAGAAATACAGAAAGGAAGTAAGTCAATGCTCCCTACTGTGTGAGCTACCACCTGTGAACTACTTGGAATGTAGTTTTGTGCCTGCCTTAATTTTATGTTCCCTACCAATCCTTTGATCAGTGGAAACGTCTTCTAAGTCTAAACAAAAATTTTTATTTGGTAACATTTCCTTCTGTTACTTCAAAAACTTAAAAATTGTAGTGTTTCTTCTGGGCAGGATAGCGTTGCGTTTGTGGGCTGGAGAATAAAAGTGGAGAAAGGGGACTTTATTCTCGTTTTTGATTGTGAATATCCTTAATACACTTCTGATGTATAGTTTCAGATTGGAACTACTTATTTTTAAGTAAAAAGAAATGATAGTTTAGTTCAGGTATGTATTTTGGAGCCTAAATGTTCATTTTCTGTAGTTCTAATGCTTCGTTTCCAATTATCTTATTTTAGAATGAACTCTGTAGTTCTGTCTGACATTGCTTCCATGTTAGACCTGAGTATGTATTTGTTTCCATGCTCATAGAAAATACCCCCATAGTCATTCACTCTTTACACAAAACAAAGTACCAAAGGAAACATAATTCCAAACAAAAACTCCTCAAAAAACTCTTGTTAATTAGAAGTTCCCTTAGAAATCATTATTTATCCATTTTGTCTATATGAAGAGTCTGCGCTTCTTTAAAGCCTGAATATTGCCAGCCATGGCTAAGCAATGTCAATGATGTTTCTAGGTCTAGTTGTTAGGGTTAGGGTTAGGTTTAGGGCATGGATGAAAGGGGAGAGGAACAGGGAGAAGAAGGAGAATTGGGCGAGTTGGAGGAAAGAGCAAAATTAAGATGAGGAGGAGAGAAAAGATATATGGTCTTTGGTGTGTGGCATGGAGCCACCATCATTTGTCTTAGGTAGCTCATAGGGGCTGCTGGGTGCCTTGTGTGCTAGCCTGAACTATGATGAAAGCAAGTAAAAAGTATTCTTAATAGGCAAAAGAACAGAATTAAAATGTAATTGAATATGACATGGAAAGATCTCTAAGATAAACAGTTAAGTGATAAAGGCAAGATGTAGAACAGTATGTATGATATATTACCCTTTGTGTTTTTCTAAAAAAAAGGAGGAAAAGAAAATTTGTATTGGCTTGTATAGGCATTAAAAAAACTTTATGTATTTATTTATTTTTAGCTGTCTAAATCATTTCCTTCTATTTTTAGTAGAGACGGGGTCTCGCTCTTGCTCAGGCTGGTCTCAAACTCCTGACCTCAAGTGATCCTCCCGCCTTGGCCTCCCAAAGTGCTAGGATTACAGGCGTGAGCCACCGCACCTGGCCCAAAAAAACTTTAGAAGAATAAACAAGAAAATGGTGTCATTGATTACTTGTTAGGTCTAGGAATTGGGCAGGTAGAGGACAAAATAGGAAGGGGACTTCTTATTGTATTATATCTTTTTATACATTCTGATATTTGCATCAAATTAAAAATTAAATACAAAATTTAAAAAAAATTTAAAAAACAGCATCTCAATCCTTACATCTTTTCTTCTCCTGTGTGGAGAGAAGTGGCAAGAGCCCCAACTGAGATAGCAGAATAATTCTTGAACAGTAGTTGAAGGGATACATACCCAAAGGGTCCTGTAATCTAGGACACGTTCTCTTGGGATCTTGAAGAATTTTGAATTTATAAATGTATATTTCTAGTATTGAACTGAAAAGTCAGACTTTAAAAACATTTAACTTGCTCTTAGAGTTTCAGCAGAAAAAGATTTTTACTGTTTATTCTCTCAAGTTGCCAATTAGATATAATAACATCAACATTCTTGGCTGTGTGATCTCGGGTGACTTTTTTAATTGCTCTGAGATTCAAAGTCCTCTTTTGTCCTGGAAATAACACTTCAGAGGACTTTTGTGTGTAATATGTCTATAAAGGACATAGGGGAGTGTCTGGCTTAGTGGACTACTACTGTTGTTACAATAATTACTATTAACAATAGTTCCTCATAGCCTACTGTTAAGAGTAGGGGTTCTGGCTGTGTGGTGTTGGGCATGTTCGTTAACCTCTTAGAGCCTTCATGTCCACCCTGTAAAAAAGGTATAATACCTAGATCCCTAGATCCTAGGGTGGATGTAGACTTTGTAGGGATTAAGTGACTTTACCGATACAAAGTGCTTAGACTAGCACCTGGTAGGTGCTCAGTTAAACACGAGCTACTAATTTCTTTGTAATATCTGTTTGGTAGGGCTGCCGTAACAAAGTGATGTAGGCTGAGAGGCTTAAACAACAGAAATTTATTGTCTCACAGTCCTGGAGCCTAGAAATCTAAGGGCAGAGGCATGCTTCCTCTGAAGGCATGAGGGCAGAATCTGTTTCGGGCCTCTCTTCTAGCTTCTGGCAGTTCTTTGGCTTGTGGCAGCATAACTCCAGTCTTTAAAGTTCTCCCAATGTATGTCTGTGTCCAAAATTTCCTCTTTTTGTAAAGACAACAGTCCATTGGGCCAGGCATGGTGGCTCACGTCTGGAATCCTAGCACTCTGGGAGTTTGAGGCAGGAGGATTGCTTCAGGTCAGTAGTTCAAGACCAGCCTCAGCAAGAGCAAGACCCCGTCTCTACTAAAAATAGAAAGAAATTAGCCGGGTGTGGTGGCGCATGCCTGTAGTCCCAGCTATTTGGGAGGCTGAGGCAGGAGGATTGCTTGGGCCCAAGAGTTTGAGGTTGCTATGAGCTAGGCTGATGCCACGGCACTCTAGCCTGGGCAACAGAGCGAGACTCTGTCTCAAAAAAAAAAACCAACAAAAAAAGTCAGTTGGATTAGGGCCTACCCTAATGACCTAATTTAAACTTGATTACCTCTGTAAAGACCCTGTTTCCAAAAAAGATCACATTCTGAGGTACTGAAAGTTAAGAGTCTAACATATTTCTTTTTTTTTTGGGGGGGGGCACAATTCAACCTATAACAGCATCCCAAAAGCTTTCTCATCCCCACATCACCACAGTCTTTTTTTTTGGAGACAGGGTCTTTTTTCAATTTTCCTTCTCTTTTTCTTACATGAGTACTAGTGCACCAGGAGAGAGACAGGGTCTTGCTTTGTTAGCCAGACTGGAGTGCATTGGTGGGATTCATAGCTCACTATAACCTCAAACTCCTGGGCTCAAGTGATCTTCCTTCCTCAGCCTCCTGAGAATGTGGGACTACAGGTGCACACCACTACGCCTGGCTAATTTTTCTTATTTTGTGTAGAGATGGGGCCCTCTCTGTGTTGCTCAGGCTGGTCTTTTTTTTTTTTTTTTTTGAGACAGAGTCTCACTCTGTTGCCCGGGCTAGAGTGCCGTGGCATCAGCCACAGCAACCTCAAACTCCTGGGCTCAAGTGATCCTCCTGCCTCAGCCTCCCGAGTAGCTGGGACTACAGGCATGCACCACCATGCCCGGTTAATTTTTTCTATATATATTTTTAGTTGTCCATATAATTTCTTTCTATTTTTAGTAGAGACGGGGTCTCGCTCTTGCTCAGGCTGGTCTCGAACTCCTGAGCTCAAACGATCCACCCACTTCTGCCTCCCAGAGTGCTAGGATTACAGGCGTGAGCCACTCTGCCTGGCCAGCTCAGGCTGGTCTTGAACGAACTCCTGACCTTAAGCAATCCTCCTGCCTTGGCCTCCCAAAGTGCTGGGATTATAGGCATGAGCCATTGCAGCCTGCCCCACTGTCTTATGTCATTCATCGTGGATGGTAGACCCTTAACACCTATACACAGGAAATGAAATTTTCGTGCAAATTGATAGCATGACTTAAAGAAGTAGATGATTTCTTCAAGCTTGTCATGCATTTATCTTTAATATGTATAGATTTTTGTTATTAAGACTTTAGATAAAATTGAAACATAGGAGATAAGATTATTATTTTTTTTTTTTTAGGCTATCAGTAAAATTCTGATAATAATTCCAAGGGATTTCTTGAATTTGTGATAACCACGCCCAGGGGTCTAAGGCCTTGGGAGCCTAAGGATAGCCAATAATATGGGATTAATACCTCCTTCCCCACATGAATAAGAAGATATTTTGTATATTCAGTCAGATGCTATATTTGAAGAAGGTGGCATGGTTATTCTCCAATACTTTGCTTCAAACTGTAATTTTTGGGATTATAAATGGGACACCCCAGAAATAGTAAGACTTTGAGGAAGTTCCTCCTTTGCCCTGATTTAGCTAGCCCTCTGCTTCTTTTCCTCTCCCATATGTCTTTAGGGTAAAGTTTAAACTTTTTACTGTAGAATATAGGCCACTGATGATCTGGTTACTGCTGATCATCTGTTTCGTTTTTAAACCTTATTTTTAAACCTTATCTTTGACCAATGGCCTGTAGTTTTCCTCTCCTGAAACTTCTGGTATTAAGACTTAAAGTTATCATTTAGATGAATCTTTCTCAAGGAATTACATGCTCCTCTGCCTCCTTAAAGACAGTGGCCTGCACAAAATTTTGCCTTTAATGATAATCCAGGGGCTGGGCACAATGGCTGACACCCATAGCAGTGCATTGGGAGACCAAGGAAAAAGGATTGCTTAAGGCCAGGAGTTTAAGACCGGCCTGGGCAACAGAGTAAGACCCTATCTCTGCAAAAAATTTTTTAAAAAATTAGCCAGGTGTGGTGGTCTACCCCTGTAGTCCTAGCTACTTGGGAGGCTGAGGTGGGAGGATCATTTGAGCACAGGAGTTAGAGGTTACAGTGAGCTATGATTGCACCACTGCACTCCAGCTTGGGCAACAGAGCAATCAGTGCAAAATGCCTGCATGCATTTTATGGGGAGGAAGAGTTCATTGCTTTCATCAGATTTTTACAGTGGTCTGGGACTGCTCTAGATAAATAAATGTTATGAAATTGCTATGTCAGTTGTCATCAGAGGCTAATGTCCAAATTTCTTTTCCTATATCCCTATCCTGAAGTGAAGGAGTTGGTAGTATTGGTTAATTGTTGGGCCATTGAACTAGACCAGAAAAAATGCTGGCCAGGGTAAGGCAGGGCACCTGTGGGTGCTGGTGGAGGTGGAGAGAGAAGTCAGGTAGTGGCCAGGAGTGTCAGTTCTGGGCATGGTTGGTGGGTTTGTTTTAGAGGACAAAGGGAGTAGCCACAGTAAGTTCTGGAGGCTCAGAGAATATATTCAGGTACTTGATTTGAATAAATTGGAAAAATTATCTTTTTTAATCTGAACAATCTGGATTTTTGTTTACTTAGAAATCATCTTGTGAAGTATTTGCAGTCTAGACCATAATAACTGAAATACTAATAGCCAAATAAGAGTGAAAACAGGGGTAAAGGAATAAAAAAACATAAATCAGTGTTTTGATTCTAAAAGCATCTTATTGTGGGAGCTTCTTCAGAAGTTAAACAGCTACCTTGCTTATATAAAGGATCCTTCTCCCCTAAACCATGACTTTGTCTGTTAGGTTGTAGAACACACAGAGCCTATATAGGAAGACCCATTCTTCCTGGGCCCATCCCTCTCCCTGTCTCTATCTCTTCTCATACTAGTCCTGTTCCTCTAATCTCATGAGCTGTTTTCAATCTTTAGCCTCCCATTGCCTGTTGGCTCTTAGCTCTCAGTTTATAAACAATGCAAGTCTCTTTCACTCTTTAAGAAGAATACAAAACCTTTAAACCACAACCACTGGTCCCTCTCTAGCCTTTACTTACATGTTCCACTGAAACTGACTTTATAGGTTCATCTCTATTTCCCTTATTTTCTGAAGCCTCCTTGTAGTCTTAGACACTGTGGATCATTTTTCCATCTAAACTCTTTCCTCCCCTCGCTGTGGTGGTGGTCCCTCCTGGCCTCTTGTCTTCATTTCTGAGAGGCATTGTAGCATAGTGATACGGAACATGAACTCTGGAGCCAGACACCTAGATTCTAATTTCAGCTCTGCCCTTTAGTGTGTGACCTTAGGAAAGTCATTTAACCTCTCTGTGCCTCAATTACCTCATCTGTCAAATAGGAAAACTTATAGGACCTACCTCACAGGACTGTTGTGAGGAGGAAATGAATTAATACTACATGAAAAGTAGAAGAGTACCTGGCACACAGTGAAGTATAATGCATATGATGTGAACGATGGCTAATTTTACCATCACTGTCATTTTTGTCTACTCTTTTGCAGTTTCCCTTGCAAGCCTTTTTCCTCTTTTATTCCTAAAACCATTAGTATTTGCCTTATCTTGATGCTCTCTCCCCTCACCCTGTGCAGTTCCTGGGGGCTCATCTTAGGTGAGTTTGTGCCTCACTTGCCATCTATATGCTGATGATTTGCAAAGTATTTTTTACAGCTCTGACTAGTTTACTGATCTCCAGTCCCACATACGCAGCTGCTTCCTGAACATCTCGAATTGGATGTCCTATGGACATTTAAAAATGACCTTACCATCTCCTTTTCCAAGTCCAGCGTCTTCCTATTTTCATATCTTAGGTATTGTCACCCACCCAGTCACTCAAGTTAGGGGTTTGGGAGGCCTCCGGATTCCTTCTTGGGCCATCCTAGTCACCACTTTCTTGAGATCCTAGTTCATAATGTTTTCCTAGTCACCCTTCTCCCTTCTGAGTTCAGACCTCATCACCCTTTTGCCTGCATGATTTTGTCCCCTTCTAATCACTGTCCTTGACTACTTTCTGTTTTCCAAGTTGCTGCCAAAATCCTTGTAAAATGCAGATCTAGTCATATGATCATATGACTCCTCCTTCACCATGGCTCTCCTGGCTTTCAAAGTAAAGTTCAAACGCTTTTGCCAAGTACCCAGACCCTTGATGATTTGGCCTCCACTCTTCCCTGAGCATCTAGTACTCAGTGGTACAGACAGCTTACAGTTCCTTCTGTGCACTTTATTGTTCCTTGCCTCTGGGTCTTCACACATGCAATGACCTCTATTTAAAATGGCCTCTACCCTGTTCTGGACACTTACTCCCTCTAGTTTCTCTAATAACAGTAATGATAATAGTAACAACAACAGTAGTTGACGCTGAGTGCTTCCCATGGACCCAAGTATTATCCCTGAGTGTGTGTGGGTGTGCATACAGTGCATTGTGCATACCTGGCACTGCTGTTGTACAGTGATTGCTGGTTTGCTTCTCTTTCATCGCAGCTAGTCTTTAAGTTCTTTGAGAGCAAGAGCTGGCTCTTGTCTTTTATCTTCACTGCTTGCACTTGATGGCGCTTAGTAAATGTGTGTTGAAAGAATGGTCTAAGGACTGCATTGCCAGATTTGGGACATGCATCTTTAGGGAGGTATCAGTGGAAAAGCTGAGTTAGTCACATTTGTTTGCCAATCCTGGTCTTACGCTTTGGAACTATAGGTCCCAGTCTGATTAGTGTGAATAGCTTTGGAATAGGATTGCTAAGAGTTATTACTTTTTAAAAATAATTTTCCTCTGAATGCTGAAGGGCATAGGTATGTTTGTTATTTTTGCTTTGGGAAAAAGAGAAGCAGTTTGCAGACCACTCAGTGTCATTTGGTAACTAGAATTTTTTCACATTATTAAAATAAAGTATAGGGAAATGAATATTTAGGCCTCTGTTGTACCAACTAGGTAGTATATTTGGCAAGGAAGTGATTGTTGGAATTCTTTGTGACAATAGTTCTAGCACATTAGTGAGCAGTTATCCCCCTCCCCTTCTCCATCACAGCTCTGTTAAGTATGAGTTTAGACACACAGCATTTTATTTTTTATCACTGTGTGTAAATTGTGTATGTAGCAACAGCCCAGAAAATGAGGAAGCTTATAATTGTAGCCCATGGTTTATTTTTATCCAGCACTCGATCATGGTGGTGATTTTTTTGGCCAGCAGGGGGAGCTGAAGTTGCTGATACGTATGTGATTCCCTGTCAACTGGCTTTCAAAAGTGTGTCAGCCAAGAGAAAGTAAGAAAAGCTTTACTGACAAAGAGCATGATCAGAGTTCACAAAGAAGAAATACAAATGACCAAGAGGCATATATGAGAAACATTTTTATTCTGATAACTTATCAAAGGAATGCAGATTAAGTGACATACAATTTTTTACCTATCAAATTGGCAATTGAACTATGCTGTGAGGGACAATTTACAAAACTGCTAGTGGAGTGTACATTGGGCCCAATTTTTCTGGAAGATATTTTGGCAGCATATATCAACAAAACTAAAAATGTCCTTTAATTCAGTAATTCTACTTCTAGGAATTTATCCTAAGGAGGGAAAATAGAGATATACAGAAAGATTTTGAACAAACATTCATTGTAGCACTGTTTATACTAGTGAGAATTGAGAATAAACCTAAATGAGCAGCAAGATTTATGGGAAAACAAATTATGGTATATTTAAGAGTAGATGATTTATAACCATAATTTTTTTTTTTTTTTTTGAGATGGGATCTCACTCTGTCACCCAGGCTAGAGTGCAGTGGCATCATCATAGCTCACTGCAACCTCAAACTCCTTGTCTCAAGGGGTTCTCCTGCCTCAGCCTCCTGAGTAGCTGGGACTACAGGCACACACTACAATGCCTGGCTAATTTTTCTATTTTTAGTTGAGACGGGTTCTCCCTCTTGCTCAGGCTGGTCTCGAACTCCTGAGCTCAAGCAATCCTCCTGCCTCGGCCTCTCAGAGTGCTAGGATTACAGGCACGAGCCATCTCGCCCTGCCTGTAAAATAATATTTTTGAATAACGTTTAGTATCTCAGGATGTTGAGTATATGATAAATGAAAAATTCAGGGTATAGCATAGACTATGTAAGGAGGATTCTAAATGTATAAAAGATTAAGAATGTGTGTGTATACACACACACATATACATAACATATACATACATACCTAGATAAAAGAATGGAAGGAAATATAATGACCAGGCTCATTGAGTCTATTAAGGGTCTGTTGACCCAATCGTTATGTCTAAATTGGCACCACAGGATGTTTTGAGGTGAGGCATTGTTAACTTTTTTTTTTTTTTCTCCTTTTTTGAGACAGGGTCTTGCTCTGTTGTCCACCTGGAGAACAGTGCCATAATCATAGCTCACTGTAGCCTCAAACTCCTGGGCTCAAGGGATCCTCGCACTTTGGCCTCCCAAAGTACTAGGATTATAGGTGTGAGCCACAGCTCTTGGCTTTTTTTCCTTCTTTTTTTTGCACAGAACACCAAAAATTCCTTTTGACTGGAAGGCATCAGTCCTTTAAGTATAACTTAGATTTTTTTTTCCTGTAAATACCTTGCTTTTCATTTGTCCATGCTGTAACATACCTGCCATTTTCTTGCCTGCAGTAGTTTGGCCTCTTGTATCTCAGTGGGCTCTTAGAGGTAATGCAAGGTAGGAATCACCTTTTTAGTTAGGTCTGATGGTTAGAAAACTTGAGCTGAAATGTGCTCCTCTGGCATTTCCACTTTGGGCCTAATTTTGTCTACACAGGAACTGCCTAGAGCAAGTCTAGTTTCTCTTCTGCCGGATAGCCCTTCAAGGTATTTAGACTTTCCGGCTTGCCAAAGTATTCTCTTAAGCTGAAAATAAATCCTAGTTTTTGTAAATGTTTCTCATTTTCTGCACTTAGAAATCCTTTCCATCTCTTAGTTCTCTTATTTTTTCAACTGAATGAGTATTTTGTTATCAGGAAGCTGGTCATTCTAGCTAAAAAATGGGGAATTTTCTGTATATCTTTTTTAAAATTTTTATTTTTAAAGACAGGGTCTCACTCTGTCACCCAAGCTGGAGTGCAGTGGTGTGATCATAGCTCACTATAATCTCCAATTCCTGGGCTCAAGTGATCCTTCCACCTCAGTCTCTGGAGTAGCTGGGACTACAGGTGCACGCCATCATGGCTGGCTCATTTTTCTGTTTTTTTTTATTTTTATTTTTTTAAGAGATGGGGTCTCACTATTTTGCCCAGGCTGGTCTTGAACTCCTGGCCCTAAGCTGTCCTCCCACCTTGGCCTCTCATTGTAGTGCTGGGATTATAGGTGTGAGCCACTGTGCCTAGCCAGTCTTTCATATAATATATTAAAATGTTAAATATAGCATTTCCACAACATTACCTAAAATCAGTCTTCTGTTTATACTTCTTCATTTGGGGAAGTGCCTCAGCATCCACCCATAATTTTCTGTGTCTAAATTACGCCCTGCGT
Organism: Lemur catta; assembly: GCF_020740605.2. Classification (NCBI taxonomy): domain Eukaryota; kingdom Metazoa; phylum Chordata; class Mammalia; order Primates; family Lemuridae; genus Lemur; species Lemur catta. The sequence goes on along the minus strand of NC_059142.1, from coordinate 42,908,717 downwards.
ACAGTAAATGTTCTCAATTCTGTGGCCTCTCAGGTTTTTAAAAAATAACTTCTTATTTAGAAACTTATCAAGACTTTTGTGAAAGCCCACACAAATTATATTCACATACTTTCTTCTCAGAGAATTTGGGTAGACTAGTGTGGTGTGATTTCTCCTTTTAGCAGCCATGTTGTCTTTTTCTCAGATGGTTATTCACACGGATATGTCTTCTGATTCCATCCTCTATAGAGATTTGCCAGTTTGGCTGATTTCAAGTTGCAGCCAGAGCCCTTCTCTTGAGTAGGTGGAAATTGCATTGATGGCATTTTTTTGTTCATTTTTGTTCAGCAAATATTTATTTGAGTGCCTAAATATGCCAGGAGTTGAGCAAGGGGCTAGGTAAGTGTTGGTAAAGGAAACATGTGGATTCTGTCATCCTGAGACTGACAGAAGATCACTCCTCTCATATGACCATCAGCTAGTATGTTCTGCTCTGAAGTTTTATAATTTATACTTAAGTTCCTTTAAATGCAGAGAATATTTTGGGTCTTCAAAACTATCTGACATCTGATGTATCAGTTTGGAAGCATCTTGTATATTTAATGATGAATTTGATTCACTATTAGTGATTTGTATGCTTTAAAGAATAATTTAAGGCCGGGCACAGTGGCTCATGCCTGTATTCCTAGCACTCTGGGAGGCCGAGGCGGGAGGATCACTCGAGGTCAGGAGTTCAACACCAGCCTGAGCAAGAGCGAGACCCCGTCTCTACTAAAAATAGAAAGAAATTATCTGGCCAACTAAAAATATATAGAGAAAAAATTAGCTGGGCATGGTGGCACATGCCTGTAGTCCCAGCTACTTGGGAGGCTGAGGCAGTAGGATCGCTTGAGCCCAGGAGTTTGAGGTTGCTGTGAGCTAGGCTGACACCACGGCACTCGAGCCCCGGCAACACAGTTAGATTCTGTCTCAAAAAAAAAAAAAAAAAAAATAGAATACTTTAGATAGCTCCCCCCCCCATATCTTTCCCGGCAAATACTGAAGAAGATAAAAATTAGGTATATTATCTGTCTTGCTTTTATCACTGTTTGTATCCTATTTATCAAGTGATCCATCTACTCTTTATTGGGTATCTAGATTTTTATATATTTAAACCATCTGGCTTTGCATTTTCTTAAGGTTTTAACTGTTGTTTTGCCTACATAGGTCTTAGTGTTCCTGACCAGCTACATTTTGTGGACTTTTATTGCTTTTCCTTATTTGTGTTTCTTTCTATTTTGAGAAAAATTGGTTTTCTCCTCCTCTTCCCCCTTACCATGCTTCCTAGCAATTTAAATTTTTGGTTGAGAACCTGACCTTTTTGATCTCTTCCTTTCAGTAAAGTATTTTAAAGTCAGTATCTGTGCCTTCTATGGCAAATTTGCTTTTTAAATATAATTCTAATTATATTTAAAGCCAAGATTTTGGTGTGTATGTGTGTGTGTATTTTCTAAAATTGAGTAACCATATAATACATTTTTGGTGTTTCCTGACTATATATAATGTTGGTTAAATGTGTTTTTATCTCTATTACTAGTAGGTCATATATGTCAGTTTCTGATTATAATTTAGAACAAAGTTCTGTTACATTTGTATGCGTAATAGGGTCTACTTTTTTTGAGAAAGTATTTATTGTGTTATTTAAAATGTTGTATCATTTTCCTCTCCAAAAAATTTTATGTTGTTAAACACACAGATTGTTGAACTACCCTTTATTAGTAGTACTTTTCAGGTTTCTGAATCATTGAGCTTTAGAGTTGAAGAAAATCTTGATTTAAGTTAGTCAGGCTCTCTTCTTTGATACATGAAGAAATTGAGGGTAGTGAAGTCATTTGCCCAAAGTTACACAGCTTCTTAGTGGTAGAGCTAGAACTAGAATGCCAGTTCAACATGAATTTTATCAGTCTAATGATTACTGGGGGATAGACTTGGCTAATCACATTTATATTAGACCATATACAAACAAAAAAGAGTTCTCGATTTATAGAGAAAAAAAGGAAATGATCAATCTGGCTTGGAAATGAGTTGACTGATCAGCATATTCTCTCCTGTTCAACGTATACTCACCCTCTGAGATCCTTGTATTTGTCAATCAGGGCATCTTATACCCTGGATAGTGCTGGGTGTGACGATACCAAATACTTTCTCTTTGAACTCCTCTCTTATATAGGAGGCTTGCTGACCATCTGTTGTAATATTCTTCAGGCAGAGTGCAATACTGTTGCTTTTCTTTAAGCTTTTGAAATAATAATATATTCCAGTTTTATGTCCCTGAAGATAACCTTTCTAGTAATAGGATTTTGTGTTCCTTAAACTCTTCACTCAACCACTAATGTCTTAGCTTCTGTCATTCCTGGAGATGTCTGATTGTATCAATGACATGTCTTTTTTTGTTTTTTTTTTTGAGACAGAGTCTCACTCTGTTGCCTGGGCTAGAGTGCTGTGGCGTCAGCCTAGCTCACAGCAACCTCAAACTCCTGGGCTCAAGTGATCCTCCTGCCTCAGCCTCCCGAGTAGCTGGGACTACAGGCATGCGCTACCAGGCCCGGCTAACTTTTTCTATTTTTAGTTGCCCAGCTAATTTCTTCCTATTTTTAGTAGACACAGAGGTCTTGCTCTTGCTGAGACTGGTCTGGAACACCTGACTTCAAGCTATCCACCCGCCTCGGCCTCTCAGAGTGCTAGGATTATAGGCGTGAGCCACGAAGCCTGGCCTGTATCAGTGACATATTGGGTCTTCCTCGTTCCATTTTTGAAATTCTGTGTAACTTGAGTTTGAAAGGAACCTAAGTTTTGTTTATATTGACTGCTGGCAATGAGTTTGGAAGTGTAACATGAAGGCAAATTAATGCTCTGAGGTAATTTCTCAAGGGGAAATAAATGGCAGAATTATGGCTTGTCTTCTGACATTTTCACAAGTGGTTTATCTTTTTTTTTTTTAAAGTGAAATGTTTAGAAATTAAGCACTATTTTGACTTCCTCTTTTTTTTCTTTGTTTGAAACAGTCTCACTCTGTTGCCCGGGCTAGAGTGCCATGGCGTCAGCCTAGCTCACAGCAACCTCCAACTCCTGGGCTCAAGCGATCCTCCTGCCTCAGCCTCCCAAGTAGCTGGGACTACAGGCATGTGCCACCATGCCCAGCTAATTTTTTCTCTATATATTTTTAGTTGGCCAGATAATTTCTTTCTATTTTTAGTAGAGACAGGGTCTCGCTCTTGCTCAGGCTGGTCTTGAACTCCTGACCTTGAGCAATCCTCCCGCCTTGGCCCCCCAGAGTGCTAGGATTACAGGCATGAGCCACCATGCCCGGCCCAATCATTTTTATAGCTTTGTTGAGATTATTGAGATACTTTAAAATAATTTTATTTATTTGTTTGTTTTTTTATTTCTTAGAGACAGGGTCTTGCTCTGTTACCCAGGCTGGAGTGCAGTAGCATGATCATAGTTTATTGCGGCCTCCAACTTCTGGGCTCAAGTGATCTTCCCACCTCAACTTCCTGAGTAGCTAGGACCATAGGCACATACTACCATGCCCAGCTAATTTTTAAATTTTTTGTAGAGATGGGGTCTCACTGTGTTGTCCAGGATGGTCTTGAACTCCTGGCCTCATGCTATCCTTCTGCTTCAGCCTCCCGACATGATGGGATTTCAGACATCAGTCACTGTACCCAGCAAGATAAATTTAACATACCAGAAACTCTATCCAATTTAAAATGTTAAATTAAGTGGTATTTTTTAGTATATTCACAGAATTGTATATCCATCACTACAATCTAATTTTAGAACATTTTCCAAAAGAAACCCTATATCTGTCTCTTAGCAGTCAATATCTATTTTTCTCTCCCCAGCCCCTGGCAACCACTAATCCACTTTTTGTCTTTATGGATTTGCCTATGGACATTTCATATAAATGAAATAATACAATATGTCATTTTCTGTGACTGGCTTCTTTCACTTAGCATGTATTTAAGGTTCATCTATGTTGTAGCATTTATCAGTACTTCATTCCTTTTTATGGCTGAATAATATTCCATTGTATGGATATGCCACATTTGTCTTATTCTTTAATCAGTTGATGGACATTTGTGTGGTTTCCATTTTTGGCTATTATGAATAATGCTGCTATAAACATTCTTGTACAAGTTTTTGTTTGGACACCTGTTTTCAGTTCTCTTGGACATGTACCTAAGAGTAGAATTGTAGGGTGATACAGTAACTCAGTTTAACCACCAAACTGTTTTCCAAAGCACCATTTTACATTTCCACCAACAATGTATGAGAGTTCCAGTTTCTGTGCATCCTTGCCAATACTTGTAATTGTTTGTCATTTTTGATTTGTTGAGTATAGCCCTACTACTGGTGTGAAGTGATATCTCATTGTAGTTCTGAATTGAATTTTCCTGATAACTAAAGATGATGAGATCTTTTCATGTACTTTTTGGCCATTTGTATATTTTTGGAGAAATGTCTATTCAAATTCTTTGCTTTTTTATTTTTTGAGACAGGTTCTTGCTCTTGCCTGGGGTAGCATGCCGTGGCATCAGCCTAGCTTGCTCACACCAATCTCAAACTCCTGGGCTTAAGTGATCCCCTTGCCTCAGCCTCCTGAGTAGCTGGGACTACAGGCTGGAGCCATGACACCTGGCTAATTTCTTTATTTTTAGTAGAGATGAGATTTTGTTCTTGCTCAGGCTGGTCTCCAACTGTTGGGCTCAAGCAATCCTTCTGCCTTGGCCTCCCAAAGTGCTGGGATTACAGGCATGAGCCATCATACCCATCCCCAATTTCATTCTGTTACACGTGAGTATTCAGTTGTCACAGCATAATTTGTCGAAAAGACCATTCTTTTCCTTCATTGAACTGTCTTGGCACTCTTGTCAGACATCAGTTGACTGTCAGTTTGAGGGTTTATTTCTGGAACTTCAATTCTATTCCATTGATCTCTATGTTTATCTTTATTGTCCGTACCACACTGTCTTGATTTCTGTAGCTTTGAATTATGTTTTGAAATCAGGAGGTATGAGTCCTCCAACTTTGTTATTCATTTTCTTTCTTTTTTTTTTTTTTGAGACAGAGTCTCGCTCTGTTGCCCTGGCTAGAGTGCCGTGGCATTAGCCTAGCTCACAGCAACCTCAAACTCCTGGGCTTAAGCGATCCTTCTGTCTCAGCCTCCCAAGTAGCTGGGACTACAGGCATGCGCCACCATGCCCAGCTAATTTTTTCTATATATATTTTTAGTTGTCCATATAATTTCTTTCTATTTTTAGTAGAGATGGCGTCTCGCTCTTGCTCAGGCTGGCCTCAAACTCCTGACCTCGAGTGATCCACCCACCTTGGCCTCCCAGAGTGCTAGGATTACAGGCGTGAGCCACCGCGCCCAGCCTTTTTTTTTTTTTTTTGAGACAGAGTCTTGCTCTGTCACCTGGGCTAGAGTGCCATGATACCAGTCTCACTCACAGCAATTTCAAACTCCTGGGCTCAAGCAATCTTCCTGCCTCAGCCTCCTGAGTAGCTGGGACTACAGGCACGTGACACCACGCCTGGCTAATTTTGTTCCATTTTTAGTAGAGATGGGGTCTCGCTCTTGCTCAGGCTGGTCTCGAACCCCTGAGCTCAAGTGATCCTCCTGCCTCGGCTTCCCAAAGTGCTAGGATTACAGGTGTGAGCCACTGCACCTGGCCTGTTCTTCCTTTTCAAGGTTGTTTTGGGTATGCTGGGATTGACTCTGTAAATCAGTTTAGGGAATATTGCTATTTTAACAATGTTACATCTTCTGATCCATGAACATGGGATGTCTTTCCATTTCATTAGGACTTTAACTTTTTTTGGCAATATTCATAGATTTCAGAGCATAAGTTTCCACTGCTTTTGTTAAATTTATTTCTAAATTCTTGTTTTTCGATGCTACTGTAAATGGAATTATTTTTCTTAGTTTTATTTTTACATTGTTGCTAGTTTATAAAAATACAATTACTATTTGTATATTGATCTTGTATCCTGTAATCATTTTGAACTTATTAGCTCTGAAAATTTATTTGCGGATTCCTTAGGATTTTCTATATACAAAATCATGTCACCTGCAAATCAAGGTTGTTTTACGTCTTCCTTTATAACCTGAATGTTATTTTATTTCTTTTTCTCGCCAATTTGCCCTGCTAGAACCTCCAGGACAATGTTGAATAGAAGTGGTAAGAGTGGGCATCCTTGTTTTGTTCTTTATCTTAGGGAGAAAGCATTCAGCCTTTCTCTATTAAGTGATTTTAGCTGTGAGTTTTTCATAGATACCCGTTATCAGATTGAGGAAGTCTCCTTCAATTCCTAAGTGTTTTGAGTGTTTTTTATCATGAAAGGGTGTTGGATTTTGTCAAGTGCTTCTTTTGAATCTATTGAGATCACGTGGTTTTTATCCTTTATTGTGTATCCTTTATTATTTTATCGTTTACTACATTAATGACTTTCAGATCCGACCAACCTTGAATTCCTGAGATAAATCATATTTAGCAGAGATGTATAATTCTTTTTATATGTTCCTGGATTCATTTTGCTTTGTTGAAGATTTTTACATCTAAATTCATAAAAGATATTGGTTTGTAGTTGTTTTCTGATATCTTTGTCTGGTTTGGGATCAGAGTAATAATAGCCTTATCGAATGAATTTAGATGTGTTCTTGGTTTCATCTTGAAATAATTTTGGTTTAACTTGGAACATTCATTTAGCAATAGTAAATGCAAATTTTCTAGTTACTGAATGAAGATAATAAAGGTATAACTAATGTTTAAAGAACAGTTATTGAACAATTGCAGTCAAAGGAAACTTTGCAGCCTCTCCCAGGGCAGTAGCAAATATTTTAGAATGAAAGGGGGTTGTGGAATTTAATAATTGTATTAAATTGGATTAGGTCACAGATTTTTTTTTTTTTTAGACTTTTTGCCTACCTTGGGTGGGACACTCACGGTAGAGGTTCCAAGTCCAGTACTTTAAATCCTTGCTGCCTGCTTGGTTCCCTTAAACTCTTCTCTTAGTTTTATTTGGGGTACTTACTTTGTTACTTCATTTTGGTTATGCCATAAATATCACCTGATTTTAGTATTCCTGGGATGATTTAGGCAAGGGGCCAGAAGAGAGTAGAATTGGAAACATAAAGCTACTAAATTTTGCTGATTAGTCACTGATCACATATTAGCTTTAAATTTTGACCATTTATAAAATATCAGTGAATACAAGGGATTTTTCTTGACTACCACATAGCTTATAATATTGACTGAATATTTATTCTCAGAGATACTACAGTGTTTAATATTCATTCAGCACTCAATATGTTTATGAATGAATGGTAGGGCTTTAAGGGGAAGTCTAGTTTTATTGAAAGTTAAAGAAAATCATTCAAGTTGGGAATATAGGTATTACTATTGTCATATTATAATACTTTAATGCCTTAACTTAAATAATGCTAGCATGGTCATATTTTGATATTGCCACTATAGGTATTCTGGGAAATGTGAGGTTTTTTTTACCCCCCTGCACCAAGGGATTTTTTTCCTCTTATACCACAGAAGATATAGTTTCATTAAACTATTTTATTTTTATTTTTTTGTTCTGCTGGTTGAAATTAGTTCATCTGGGACAAATTTTGTTAGGAAAATTTGTCTCTAAAATGTAACTGTAAGAATTAATTTGGAGTATGGTTGAAAATACTGAATATTGGATTCTATCATTTTTGTCGGTCTAATTCAGAAATGAAAAAAGTTTGCTGTTGAGAAAATTATATATAATTTCTTAGTAAATGAATGACAGAGATAAGACAGGGACTTTAGCATTTCCTGAATTCCAATCATGTTCTTAGTAGCTTATGGTCTATTTTATGATATTGTACCCATGACAATTTATACCTAAGATGTTTTCAGGTTTCATCTTCTGCATAAAGGGACTACATTCAGGGATTTTTGGTCATGCATATTTATCTATAAATGGTCTAAATCAGTGCTTCTCTAGCTTTTCCTTTAAAGTACTCCCAAGGTCTAGGGTTGTTTAGAACAGCTTGTCACAAGCAGGACATGTCTCTGAAGACTCCTCTATCTTGAAAAAATGAGAATTTGACATTTTGTTCTGTATAGGTTAAGTATCCCTTATTTGAAATGCTTGGGACCAGAAGTGTTTGGATTTTGGAATATTTGCATATATATAATGAGTTATCTTGGAGATGAGACCCAAGCTTAAACACAGAATGCATTTATGTTTCATATACAGCTTATACACATAAGCATGAAGGTAATTTTACATAGTATTTTTTAATAATGTTTTGCATGAAACAAAGTTTGTGTACATCGAACCATCAGAAAGCAAAGTTGTTAGGTGTGGAATTTTCCACTTGTGGCATCATGTCAATACTCAAAAAGTTTCAGATTTTAGAGCATTTCAGATTTCAGATTTTTGGATTAGGGATACTCAATTTATAATATATTTATGTTTTTGATTTTACTATAATCTTTGATTAAATTGACACTGCAGCAAAGTTTCTCCTGCATATTCAGTGGCTTCAGTTACTCCTTCGTTCTTAGCTGTATGTTCCTGAGTGTACATAGAATCCAGTTCAAGAATTCAGAAGTTAGTGGATTAAAAAGTAATGTTCCTTTCCAACAATGGTGTGCCTCTTCATTGGAGGGAACAGGTGTGCTGTCTTCCAAAATCCCTCGGTTTGCCATGCCAGCAGAGCAAGATTTTACAAGTTGCATCATAACTTTGGAACCAGCAACTGACTTAAAACTTTTTTTAATGCTTCTTGCCTTGTGCACCTCTTGCTGCTTTTTCTCTTTCAACATTTTCCCCCCCTGACTCTCTTTTATCAGACTCTCTACAACTTGGCTGCTCATAGCTGCCTTGAAGTTAGTTCTTCTGCATATTTACCCTTGTGTTTCATTTGGAAAAGAACTCAGGGTAGTTTCTTGGTAAATTTTGGACAAATTCCGACATTCAAGTTTATTATCTGATACGATGTTTAGGTCCTGGGCAGATTGCTTAATTTGATATTGCCTCATCTGCAAAATCAGATATTAGAACACTCCTACTGTTATGTTTGGTCATTGAACTTTTTTGATTAATCATACGGTCTAGTTATTAGAGAATTCTGAATTATTCTAAAGTTCAAAGCATTAAAATGAGTTAAAATTTACCTAAACAATCAGTATAGTTTTTTTTTTGTTGTTGTTAATTTAACTCCTAAAGGAACTCTACTAAAATACTCATATAAAGTTCTGGTTAAACTGGATGCACTAGAAGTCAGTGCTGGTAGCTACTTTTAATCTGTGAGTGAAGAGAAGAAAATCAATCTTGGATGTTGGATTTTAATGATAGCTGATGGTCTGATAGAACCTAACTTGTTTCTTTAAGTGATACAGTTGTATTCAGTTGAGTATTAATGCTGTCTTCTGAATTATCCCCAAATAATTTATTTCTGGATTTAGGAGTGCTTTCAGGATTAACCTGTAACGGTACTTATGGTTCTCTCTCTCATTTAACACAGTTAAATCATGAGGCTACCTAAGAATTAGTTTTTCTTTTTTTGTAAGTTATTGGATCAGTTCTATGGTGATATGGTAAGATAATATCTTTATGTAAATTCTGGAGTTTGTATAGCTAGTATGATGAGGAAAATTATGTTGTTTTTAGGTGGGATTGAAACTAAGGAATGCTATGCATTCTTAAAATACTTTACCATTTACAAAACTTTTTCAAATGCCTTAAGTTGTTTAATCTTACTGAAGTTTGTTTCTACTGCCCTCAGTACATAAGAACACCATATGATATTTTGAATCAGTTGAGGCCTCCATTTAATGAAAAAAAAATCTTGATTTGTGAGCTTTGTAGTCATTGTAATCAGTGTGAGGATTTTCTTTTACTTGCATTTGGCCAAATCTTGATACTTGTGAAACTGAGAAATAGGTCATATTGTTTGGGTTTAATACTTTTATCGTGTTTGCACTTTTTATTTACCAAGTGAGTATCATGCTTCTGTTGGAAGAAAGGTGGTGCAGTGGGATAGTGAGAATTGAAGACTGAGACCCTGATCCTGGCGTGTCTGTCCTTCAACTTTGAGGCTTTGAGCAGTCTCCCAATTGGCTTCTGTTGGCCTTATTCTCGTACTGATACATATAGAGGTTGAACAAGATGGCCTTCCATATTCCTTCTACACCTCATTCTTTTTCTTTTTTTTTCCTATGGCAGCAGGCATGAATACACCTCATTCTTTGATTTAAATTTCTTAACTTTGGTTGAGTTTATTTGGCTTTCTATTTAATATTTAGCTGGTTAAATATTAACATGAGAACATGCATCAAGTTCAGGTTATAGATGTTTCTTTCATAATATAATTTTTTTTTTTTTTTTTTTGAGAAAGAGTCTAGCTCTGTTGGCCGGGCTAGAGTGCTGTAGTGTCAGCTCAGCTCCCAGCAATCTCAAACTTATGGGCTCAAGCAATCCTCCTGCCTCAGCCTCCCATGTAGCTGGGACTACAAGGCACACGCCACCACACCTGGCTACTTTTTCTATTTTTAGTTGCTCAGCTAATTTTTTTCTATTTTTAGTAGAGACGGGGTCTTGCTCTTGCTCAGGCTGGTCTTAAACTCCTTAGTTCCAGCAATTCTCCCACCTCGGCCTTCTAGAGGATTAGGATTACAGGTGTGAGCCACTGCACTTGGCCCATAATATAATTTTAATATTGGCTTTTCAATAGGATAATATGTTGATTTCTGTGATACCTGGAATAAGATCTTGAGCTTAATAGGAACTCACTAGATTTTGTTGAATTAAATGCACTTTAACTTTTTTATTTGGCTTTAAGATTTATGATTGTGTAAATAATCTTTTTCAGAATTAGAATATGTTTTTAGGGAGCACAAAATATTTTTATGTATAGTGTTATCTGAGTTTATGAATGAAAACATTGTTTGCCAGAGGAAGTAGATAGGTTTTTTTTTTTTTTTTTTTTTTTTAATTAGGCCCAGGCCCTAAGTAGTTAGGGATTTGAAGTTTCAATTAGGGAAAAGGTGCTGACTTTTGCTGAACTCATATTTTTTAACCTTTCAATTTTAGAACTTTGGAAAATAGCTTCATTCACTAATAATAATAGTTAAACTTAAGAGGTAGGTTCTATTTTTATCTCCATTTTACAGAGCAGAATAAGTACTTTGCCCAAAGTAACAAATCTTGTAAGTGAGGGAGACAGGATTAAAATCTGGGGTACCCCAGGTCCCATGTTCCTGTTTCTACACTATACCCTTTTCATTTATTCAGCAAATTCTTATGAAGTGTCTTCTTTGTGCCAGGCTCTGGACTAGCTCCCAGGGATGCAATGGCAAGTGACAAAAACTGGATCCTTGTTCTTTTGAAATGAAATGGTCTAGGCTTTAGGCTTTGTCCTGAGTTAGCATAATAATTGCTTAAAAAAAAGTAATCCTTTGTTCTTTTGAGATTAGTTTTGATATATGAGGTAATGAATTTATGATGGAGTGTTATGTTTAGGAATTTCCAGCTTTTTAGAAGGCTTGTGGTGGGAAGTTAGAGTGCCTTTTTGCAATATGTTTATTGTATAGATGAGAGTGATAGATCTGAAGTTGGAATAACCACAGTTCCTGCCCTCAAGGGCTTTCAGGCTGGCTTAAGGAGGTAAGACTGGTATTTGTAAACAGAGAGAGCATTTAACCAAGGGTAATATAGTGCCAACTGTCTACATTATTAAGTGGAGTAAGTAAATGATAACAATAGTGTGGTGGAATATATGAGTATCAAATGAGTTGGAGGTGGGTTAGGGGGAAGGAATGAACAAGGAATGATGGTGAGGAGGGATGGCCCTCTTTTTCTAGGCAGGGAGCATGCAGATAAAGAGATATGGATGGGTACAGAGTTGTGTATAGGAGGGAAGGTCTTTTCTGAGGAATAAATAATAAGATTAGTTATATAAAAATGATAATGTAAACAATCATAAAGTAATATACAAACACTAAAAATGATAAATTAATCATTATGTTTTTGACTTTAGGTATAAGAAATCCAACTCAAATTGGCTTAAACAATCAAGAAATGTTTATTGTTACATTGTTCTAATGTGGTTGAAAGTCCAGAAGTTACGCAGATGTCAGGATTGGTTGATATGTGGCTTAATGCTGTCACCAAAGACTAAAGTTCTTGCCAACTCTATACTGCCCCCTTTGATGCTAGTGGCATTTTCAGGCTTGCTGCAAAGAAGTTTGAGGTGTCACTGTCTGAGGAAGGTGGACTATTTTTTCTTCCATCTCATTTTTAGGACTGAAGCAGTCCTTCTCACAGTTCTTTCTTCTTTTTTTTTTTTTTTGAGACAGAGTCTCACTCTGTTGCCCAGGCTAGAGTGCTGTGGTGTCAGCCTAGCTCACAGCAACCTCAAAGTCCTGGGCTCAAGCCATCTTCCTGCCTCAGCCTCCCGGGTAGCTGGGACTACAGGCATGCGCCATGATGCCCGGCTAATTTTTCTACATATATTTTTAGCTGCCCATATAATTTCTATTTTTTTTTTTTAGTAGAGACGGGGGTCTCGCTTTTGCTCAGGCTGGTCTCGAACTCCTGAGCTCAAGCGATCTGCCTGCCTTGGCCTCCCAGAGTCCTAGGGTTACAGGCGTGAGCCACCGCGCCTGGCCTTGTGGGTGTTCTTAATGAGCCTTGACATCCACTGTTTTTCTAGGAGAAATTTTAGGAAAATATATTTCTCTCCGTAAGATTTTTGTGTCTATAGTAGCTTACCTTTGAATGTCCTTATTTGTAAAAATTGGTGCCTAAGCATATAGACACCTGATTCTAAATAAGAATTTGTAAAACAAGTTGACTAACTTAAGTGCCATAAACACTGAGAACTCCTGACTCTTGGGTTAAGCAATGAGAGAAGGGGAAATTTGGAATTTATTTTTCCCCCAAATGCATGGTTTTAAAAATGAGCACTTGACACCTGTTTCCTAATCCACTGGAAAAATATAAAATATTTCACAACTTTGGTTATTTGGGGGCCTAATGAAATCTAACAGTTGAGTTTTTAAGGGTTGGAGCAGTAGTAAGATTATTTTGTGGTGGGTGTCTTTGAATATAATATTTAAGTATACACTGCAAAGGGCTTTGCCTTATTTGGTGTTTTTCATTCTAATTTAGATTTCAGAATTCTCAGATTAGGGCTCTAGTTTGCCATCTATTGGTCTTGGAATTGTGTGTTAATATCCTTCTGCTGTATTTTGTGGAATTACTATTTATGTGGAGAGATGTGTGTGTGCATTTTTAAAATCAACTAAATTTTCTTCCTAGGATTATAAATTAAAAAGCCAAGACTAAGGCTCTCTTTTGGATGTATATACAAATATAAAAAAATACTGGTTTATTCTTTGTGTAAGTTGACTGTGTGACTCTGAACTGCCTGCTTTTGATATTTGAGAACCATGACTATGGTTGAGAGTGTGACTTTAAGAATGCAAATGGAAACACAGATAGATAGGTACAGATGCTGTAGGAGCTGGTGAGTTAGAGTAACTCTGTGGCAAGACTAAAACTGTTCTGTAACAGTGAGGGTGTTTTTTGACTAGCAGAAGTGATATGTAACTCCGGATATTGGTTCTGGTAAGCCACAAAAAAGTATTGAGCATTTTGCATAGTCTTTTTTGGTAGCAGAGCATACCCTTTCCATCTGCTCAATTTGATGATTTAATTACTAGGACCCGCTTTTTTTCTACAGTCATTTAAACTAATTTTGATGAATCCTAGGTTTCTCTTAAATCTCAAAGCACTGAATTCATCTTTTGGCACCTCTACTTTTAAAAAATGGTAGAATTGTACCTTGTGTATTATGTTGCCGAATTCTTTAAGTCTACAAAAAGTACCATTATTTCAAGGCCCTACTTTGAGAAGGCTATAAAATACCCTACCGACAAACTGGTCATGAGAAATGATAAGGTGCCACCACTTTAAACCAGCTGTGGTAGGAAAGTGGGAAGTTTGCTTTTTGTTGTGAGAACTCCATGGAATTCTTTGTTAAACTTTTAGCATAGCGGTGATCTTCCTTTTGGTGGCGGCAGGAAGCATAAATACTCATTGTGTAATTCCATTTGCCTGTTTTGGCGGTTCTGCCAAGCCAGGACACCCAAAACAAGACGCGTGCTTCTCAACGAAAACTACAGTTCCCAGCGGGCCCGGCGCTGGTGGGCCATCACTTCCCCTCTGGCTCCCGGCTACCCCTTCCCGGGCTGGCCCGGCGCGGGCCCTGACTCGCGCTTGCGCAGTGACTACGTGCGCTTTTTTTTCCACTCTGGCGGCTGCAGAGCGCGGCGCTGGGGCTAGTGGCCAGCCGTGCTGCAGTGCGCGGTGGCTGGCTGTTCGGACAAAGGGCGGGCGGCAGAAACCGCTTCACTGGTCAGGGCGCTTCCTGCCCGATTCAGCGCATGGTTAGGGCTGGAGTAGTGTGGCACCGACTCTT